>NC_092378.1:141563757-141874292 GCF_030028105.1 Mobula birostris | reverse complement strand
GCCAGTACAAGTGGTCCATGCAAGCTCAATTTCAACATTTAAGAGAAATTTGGATAGGTACATGGATAGTGAAGATATGGAGGGCTATGATGCTGGTGCAGGTGATTGGGTGTAGGGTGCTTAAATGGTTTTTCAGCATGGACTAGACTGGCCAAAGGGCCTGTTTCTGTTCTGTACTTTTCTATGACTCTATAACTCTATTAAATGATTGGTAGGAACTGGACACAGTGGTGCACCTATACTGATGTCCATCAGCCCAGGTGCACGACAAGGCTGCGTGCTTAGCCCCCTGCTCTACTCGCCTTACACTTGTGACTGCGAGGTTAAGCACAGCTCCAATGCATATTCAAGTTTGCTGATGATACCGCCGCCCTAGGCCAAATCAAGGGTGGTGAAAAATCAGCATATAGGAGGGAGATAGAAATCTGGCAGGGTAGTGCCATAACAACCTCTCCCTCAATGTCAGCAAGACCAAGCAGCTGATTATTGACTTCAGGAGGAGGAAACCAGAGGTCTGTCAGCCAGTCCTCATTGGAGAATCAGAGGTGGAGAAAGTCAACAAATTTCCATTGCTTGGAGGACCCCTGGACTCAGCAGACAAAGGAAGCAGAGCATATCCTCAAGTGGAGAATATACTGACCGGCTGCATTACAGCCTGATATGGAAACCCTGAGTGGAGAATATATTGACCGGCTGCGTTACAGCCTGATATGGAAACCCTGAATGGAACAGCCTACAAAAAGTACTGGATGCACGGGTAAAGCCTTCCCCACCATTGAGCACATCTGCATGAAGCACTGAAGCAGGAAAGTAGCGTCCACAACCCAGGACATGCTCTCTTCTTGCTGCTGCTATCAGGTAGAAGCTACAGGAGCCTCAGGACTCACACCACCAGGTTCAGGAACAGTTACTACCCCTCAGCCATCAGGCTCTTGAACCAAAGCGGTAACTTTACCCAACTTCTCCTGCCCCTTCATTGAAATGTCCCCACAACCAACGGACTCACTTTCAAGGACTCTTCATCTCATGTTCTCGATTGACGTGTAGATTGTAACGTGACGTCCCAACTCTTGTACTCAATGCCCTGGCTGTTGAAGGCAAGTGTGCCAACTTTGTAATCAATTAAACGTACACTCCGCTGAACACAATGTAAACAATAGCTGCCTTCTTTATTGCTATACCCAACATGGTCAGGATCCATATGGAGTGTCTTAAAAAGGAAATGCACACTGCATCCTTAAAAGGGCAATGTGCTAATCTCTGATTAAAAACATGGCATGACAATGGTAAGACAGTTCCTGATAGAAAGTAATTCTAATGAAGTAAAGGCAGTACGATTGTGTAGTGGTTAGCATAACACTTTACAGTGCTTCAGTTCTTACCTTACAACAGATTCTGCACTCCACAACTGACTTATTGGCTCTAAAATACTTCAAAATGGCACAGCAGCATCGCAGTAATGGTAACCTATTGCAACACCAACAATCTGTGTTCAATTCCAGCTGCTGTCTTTAAGGAGTTTGTATATTTTCCCTGTCACCACATGAACTTCCTCCCAAATACATTCCAAACATGGGAAGATAGTAAGTTATGTTGGTGCCAGAAACATGGCGACTCTTGTGGGCTGTAAAGCACATTCTCAGACTGCATTGGTTGTTGATGCAAAATGATCACTCTCACTGTATGTTTCGACATTCATGTGACAAATACAGCTATTGCTGTACAGCTAAGTACAGCTCCAATGCTATATTCAAGTTCACTAATAATGCCACGGTCCAAGGCCATATCAAAGGTGGTGATGAATCAGCATATAGGAGGGAGATAGAAATCTGGCAGAATGGTGCCATAACAACAACATCTCACTTAATATCTGATTATTGTCTTCAAGAGAAGGAAACCAGAATCAAGGAAAAACTACGCACAAACAAAGACTGACAACCAATTTGCAAAGGAAGACAAATTGTGCTCAGAGGGGTTCCTTATGGCAATTCAGGACCTGGTGGTCAACACAAAAAAAAGATCAAAAATACATAATAAAAGGCAAACAAATTCATGACAATAGATGCAGAAAATGCCAAGAATAACCAGAAACAATCCAACACATTATAGGATCCTGCTGTAGTTTAACTCAATCTGATTACTTACATAGACACTATCAAGTGGCAAACATCATTCATCCAAATCTTGCTTTTAAATATAAACTCAAAAAAGACACCATACCTTGCTGTAAATACAAGCCTGGTCCATTTTCAGAATCAGAACCCCACAAAATATATTACGACTGATCCATTATTACAGATAGGACAATCCATAATAACCATTCAGATATAATAATACAAGATAAACAAGCAAGAGCAGCCTACTTAACAGCTATAGCTATTCCAAACATACATAGCATCCATAAACCAATAAGTGAAAAACACCAGAATTAAAAGAGGACATTGAGAACCTATGCAATACAAACAGGGTATATATTTTCCCAATAGTATCTGCAGCTGGGTTCATCCTAAAGTCTCCACACAATGGCGTTCTACAATTAGGCCTACATAGTGATATTTATGTAAATCTCCAGGAAACCCCCAATACTAAACAGCGCTAGAATAATCTGAAAGTTCCTGACAATTGAGAAATGAGTGTGCTTGCCCATGCCCATACCTCAGGTTTTACCATCTTGAGTTCAGAGAAAATGAAAATACAACAATAATAATAATAATAATTAATAGACATTGAATAATACTGAGAACATGAGATGGATGTATGATTCATTATCTACTTCGTCTTTTACAAGCTGATTTTTTTTAGTAACAGAACTTTCTGGCCCAACAAACCTTCACTGCCCAATTATACCCATGTAAATAATTAACTTACCAAACCATACATTTTTGGAATCTGGGAGGAAACCAGAGCACCCAGAGGAAACCTATGCAGTCACCAGGAGAACATACAAACTCCTTACAGACAGTGGCAGGAATTGATCCTAGGTCACTGGCGCTTTAATAGCATTATGCTAAATGCTCTCACAAACAGGAGAAAATCTGCAGATGCTGGAATCCAGAGCAACACACACAAAATGCTGGAGGAACTCAGCAGGCCAGGCAGCATCTATGGGAAAAGTACGGTTGAAGTTTCGGGCCGAGACCCTTCGGCAGGACTGCACTTTTTTCCATAGACACTGCCTGGCCTGCTGAGTTCCTCCAGCATTTTGTGTGTGTTGTAAGTATTTTGCTACTATGATGTTTTAAAGTATTTTAGAACCAATAGAGTATTTCTGGAGTGCAGTCTCTGTTGTAAGATCAGAATTGCAGTGATCAATGTAGGAATTTCCACAAAGAGCAAAGAGATAATGATTTGGGGGGGCTTACTCCAGCAATGTATTTTCCAGGACACTGGGAGTTTCTTTGCTCTTCTTTGAATTGTAACACAAGATCTGTTGTGATCTTTTAGATCCTCCTGAGGGGAAGAGGTGTGGTCTGCGGCTCAACAATGCAGAACTCCTGTACTGGATCAGACACCAGCCAAGACTTTAGTCTTCATTGCCCTATAATTGTGCTTAAACCTTAACCCAGTTGACATCTGCTAGAAGTTTTGACCAATCTCATTTCATACTTCACTGCCAAAAGAAAAGGCATGAGTTGACAACAACAAAATATGTCGATGTTGACCCCACTGGTAGTTCTCAGACTTTTACTCCTTTATTCTGTAAAACTGTTCATGGCAGCCTTTACGAGATTCCTTTTATTGTTTGGGCAAATCAAGTTCTCCCATTCGGCTCCTGGACTGTGTGTCCCGCTCCCATCAGGGAGGAGGTTATGTGGCATCCAAGCCAGGACCACCAGACTCATCTGGCTGATCAGTACATCTACCCACTAGCCACCCCATCCCATCCCCCACCACCACTACTTTATGATTTCCTGTCAGAGTCACCTTATATACAGATACTCCTCTGCTAAATGTCACTTTATGAGCATACAATCAATCTATGTGTATAAGCTATCTTATGTATTTATTTTTACTATGTTTTTTTATGCTGCATCGGATCTGGAGTAACAATCATTTCGTTCTGCTTTACACTTGTGTGCTGGAAATGACATTAAATGATCCTAAATCTTGAATCTAAAACAACATCTGGTTGAGAGACAAGACCAATCTCCATTTTCTGAATAATGACCCACTATTTCTGGGCTCTCATTGGACAAGCACACAAAAAAAGGTTCCCGTGTTGGCTTTCTTTCAGAACAAGAGCCTCCAGGTGGAGCTGGGGTCTACAGATATGAGACAGAGAATCAGGAGAGTCCTGGAAGAAGATGGTAATTTGCTTTTCAGCCATCTCTCTGAGGATTTCTGCCTTTTGATCCTCATCAGCAATGGACCAAAGACTAACCTTTGGACCACAGCTTTTAATGATCTTCTCCCAATGGACCAAAGCCTAACCTTCACAGCTTCTTAATGATCTTTTCCTAATGGACCAGACACCAAAGACCAATGAACCAAAGCCTAATCTTTGGGTTCACAACTTCTTAATGCTCTTCTTCCAATTCCTTAATGGAAATCTATGTCAAGGAAGCAGGACTGAACTGAGAGGGAGGGCGGTCCAGGGAGTGATCCAGTCTGCCAAACCTGCGTTTCTGGCTAAGACTCTGATAGTGGATGAGTATGCTTGAAATTGAAGACCTAATTTCGATAGTTTTGAGGCCAGTTTCAAAGTCAATGACTCATGGAATCTCTTTCAAATTTATAGCTTACAGGCTGGGGGAGGTTTTAAGTTCAAGTTTGTTGTCATTCAACCACACACATGTATACAGCTGAACGAAACATCGTCCCTCTGGGACCAAGGTGCAAATCACATACAGCACATAAAATAATATTAACAGATAATGAAAAAGTTCTGTTGATGTACCAGTTGACATAAAGTCCATATATGACATATACTGCAGTTAAATATGTAACAGTATAATGCTACTGGTTCTGTCATAAATAATATGTACTGGGTGGTAGCAGGGTGTTTTATTTTATTTTATTTTTGACGTTCTTGATGTTTTTTCTAATCTAAAATGATAAAATGAAAGTTAATTTAGCATTTGATTTGATTTATTTCAAGGTACCAACACTTCAAGGTTAATGTGTGCAAGAAAACTCTCACCAAATACAAACCTGTTATAGTCAGGCTCAATAAAATTGTAGCTTTTTTAAAAATTAAAATGCCACATGTATAATGTCCAGTTCAATTCACCTAAACTAATTAAAACAATCCATTAAACATCATGGAAAGGTCTATGTTAAATGAAAAGAGATGAAGAGACCAATACTAATCCTCATAACGGTAGATCCAATACAGTGTGTAGTGCGCAGAGGATTGCTCCACACGGGCAAACAATTTGAGGCATCTATCTGAAGATAGTGCTTTGCCCAGTGCGTACAAGATGCCCGTCCCATTTTAAGTCACTTTGAAAAACTGGACTGTGACTAACTGCAGGATGGGTAACCCAAAGTGACAAACAAATAAATTAAGTCAGAATGTATTTTTATAACGTCGTAACTCCATTTTCCTCACTACGTATTTCCTCCTTCCATCTTGATCAATAACAATTTTGTTGGCTGACTTTATGCATTCTAATAACTAGCAAACCACTTCTTGGGACAAAATGTTGTCCCCATGGTAACCTGGGTGGATCAATTTAACTGACACCTCTTGCCAATTAGTCCTAGAGTTGAGCGGGAGGTCATTATTGCTCCTAGTTCAACAAAAATCAAGAGGGACCATAAAATATAGTTCACTGTCTCAACTGAGACAGTCTAGCTCAGAAATTGAAATAGTATGATAGACTGTTTATGAACTGTATATTAATAACATGACTTTGAACATTTCTGGTCTTAATATTAATAGCGAATCACTGAGGGAAAATGTTAAAGGGCAGATTTACAAGGTTAATACAAGAACTAAGAGATTATAGATATCAGGGAAGTCTGAGAGGTTAAATCAATATTCTTCTTAAGAACTTCTTTAGCATTATGAACGAGTTGCAAAGAGTGAAAGTCAGGAAGTTCACTCAGAGCTTCTTTGCTGCAAAGAACAGGAGTACCCAATGTTCTTCGAATGTTAAGTGCATGCTTAACTTGTGAGGATACTTCAGCCATGGTTTCCCTGCAAAAGCTGCCCCCAGTTCTCAGTAAACTCTTTTCAGAACAGTGGCCAGGCCTACAAAGCTGCTTCGCTCAAACATTACTGAACAGAACATTGACAGATAGTTATGCTGTTCCCCATGGCTCAGCAGACTGTCAATCTTGTCAAAAACTTTGAATGTTTCTGATCATCTCAGACATTCAGAACCATGTAAATACTAATTAACAATTCATGAAATCAATATTAATAAATAAACAAACATTTAAAGTCATTTAAATCAAATAATTGATAAACTGACTTGTACTTAATTGAGTCCCTTGATGACAGTTCCCTACACTTAAGTGAATGTGGTACACATGCTTGGTTTAACCAGCAGATACACTCCTCAGCGTCAATGTAGATTATTCTCAGGAAATTCACGCTCTACTGTTGGGCTCAAGGATGACTGCAATAATGGAGTGTAGTCAGTAAAAATTGCAAATCAGTGCTAGTATCCCAGACACATATTGAGTGGAGAAAGCCAGCAGATTCACATATCCATAGATGTTCCTTAGGAAGGTTTCTGTAATATAAAATAATCCCGACAATATCCTGCAAGGAATTCAAAAGTGTTAGGGCTATTGTTTGAACTTTCTTAGAAGTTTGTATAGGTTCAGTATGACACCTAAAACTTTGACAAACCTTTATAGACAGTGGAGAATATCTGGTCACACTTTGGAGAGCTTGTTGTGGAAACACCGATGCCCAGGAATAGAAAAGTCTAACAAGACTGGTGGATAGAGACCATTCTATTACAGGGAAAGTCCCCCCTACCATTGAGCACATTTACAAGGAGACACGCCACAAGAAAGCAGCATCCATCATCAAGGAACCACACACCCCCCAGTCCCATCATCCAGGTCATACCCTCTTCTCACTACTACCATCGAGTCAGAGATACAGAAGCCTTAGTTTGCAGACTACCAGGTTCAGGAGCAGTTGCTCACCCTCTGGTTCTTTATGCCAAACCCTGGGGAAATGAACACAGAATAAAGAAGTATATGAGGGAAAGTGTGATAGAAGTATCAGTTGATAGCTGAGAAAGAATGGAGGGAGATACAGAACAGCAGGAAGTAGCTGTCAGTAGATTACAGCTCTGATTCTATAGGCCTGACCCATCCGTGGGGAGGAGCACAGTATAGGTCTCTTCTGCTACTAGGCAGGCAAGGGCAGCAATGGATGAGAAAGACCCTCAATTCAGCTGAACATTGTGGGCATGCTATGTTGGCACCAGAATGTGTAGCGACTTTTTTGGGGCTGCACATCCTCAGGTGTGTTGGCTATTAATGCAAACAATGCATTTTTCTGTATGTTTCCATGTACGTGAGAAATAAATCAGAATCCAGAATCTAATCCCAGTACAAAGACAGAGAAAATCAACACCACTTTTTTTATTCCAATTGCTTATTTGACAATTGCTTTATTATCTCTAATTAACTACAGCCTGGCAAATATGTCCCTCCAAGAGAACCACAACCTTGTCATAGGGTCTGGAGGTTTGCGCGTCTCAATGACCTGGAGTGCTCTGTCGGCTGGAGTCAGGGCTTTATGCTTAACCTCTTGGTAGGATCACCCATGCTGAAAAGTTCAAAGGGTAGAGGTCAGACTTAGAGTGGCCCACCAGTCCTCCAGGTTCAGGGGTTCAACTCTGACTGGTAAAACAAAATGGTTACAGAAACAGCAATGAAGGATCCTCCCATGTCTGTGTACGACGGTATAGACAGACAGAGACGGAGGACCTTCATCGCTGCCCTAAACACCGGCAGCTCAGCAGGCAATCAGTAAGTGGCAAATATGTAACATGAAATTACCATGCAATCTTTGTCCTTGAAAAGAAAAATGTGAATTGATAAAAGGCCATTCACCCCCTGCAGCTTGATCTTGCTACAGTTCTTGTTCAAATATGGACTCTGGCTGAAGAATCTAACTTTTCAAAAGGATATTTTTTAATTTGAATATTCAAATCATTTCTTGAGTCTGCAAAATGATTTTTCCTAATTATTAGTTAATTACTTAACTAACTGAAAAGGAAGTACCTCCACACTACTGCAGCTCTTAGCAGTAGCTGAACAGAAGAAGTATTTATTGGGCTAAAGCATTCACCTTGCTTGAATTCAGCATGGCATCTAAAACTTGGACAAACTTTTATAGATGTGTAGTGAAGAATATATTGACTGGCTACATCACACCCTGGTATGGAAACACCAATGCCCTTGAAGGGAAAATCCTACAAAAAGTAATGGATATGGCCCAGTCCATCGCAGGGAAAGAAAGCCCTCCCCACCATTGAGCACATCTACACAAAACATTGTTGCAGGAAAGCAGCATCCATCGTCAGGTACACCCAGTACCCAGGACATGCACTCTTCTTGCTGTTGCCATCAGGAAGAAGGTACAGGAGACTCACGACCCACATCACCAGGTTTAAGAAGAGTTATTAACCCTCAACCATCAGGCCCTTGAACCAAAGGGGATAACTTCACTCAACTTCACTTGCACCATCACTGAAGTGTTCCCACAACCTATGATCCACTTTCAAGGACTCCTCGACTCGTACTCTCGATATTTATTGTTTAGCTATTTATTATTATTTCTTTCTTTTTGTATTTGCAGTTTGTTGTCATTTGCAACTGGCTGAACACTCAGGTTGGTGCAGTTTTTCATTGATTCTATTATGGTTATTATTCTAGTCCGGATTGATTGAGGACACCCACAAGAAAATGAATCTCCGGGTTGTAAATGGTGACATATATGAAGTTTGAACTTTGAACTCTGATTGGAGGCATTTGCCAGAATGGAGGAGGTACAGTGAAAGGAAACAAACATCTGCAGAAGTGTGGCATTTGATTCGGAGGTAAAGGTAGAAATAAGGTTTGGGTATCTGATTCCTTTACGTAGGTCACTGATGAGAATAATCAAAATTCAAAGTAAATTTTACTATCAAAGTACATATATGTCACCACATACAACCCTGAGATTCGTTTTCTTGTGGGCATATTCAGCAAACCTTTAGGTTAGTAACTATTACAGGATCAATGAAAGATGTGCCAGAGTGCAGAAGACAACAAACTGTGCAAATTCAAATATAAATGAATAGCAATAAATAAGGAGAAGATGAGATAATGAGATATGGAGTCTTTAAAGTGAGATCATTGGTTGTGGGGCAAGTGAGTTGAGTGAAGTTACACCCTTTTATTCAAAAGCCTTATGGTTGAGGGGTAGTGACTGTTCCTGAACTTGGTGGTGCGAGTCCTGAGGCTCCTGTACATTCTTCCTGATGGCAGCAGTGAGAAGAGAGCACGACCTGGCTGGTGAGGATCTCTGATGATGGATGCTGCTTTCCTACAACAGTGTTTCATTTAGAAATGCTTAATGGTGGGGAGAGTTTTACCCGTGATGTACTGGGCTGAATCCACTACCTTTTGGAGGGATTTCCATTCAGAGGCATTAGTGTTTCCATACCAGGCTGTGATGCATCCAGTCAATACACTCTCAACTACAAATCTATCAAATACTGGAGCAGTAAAATAGACCTAATCTTTCAACATAACGTCCATGATCTTATACCGTAGTCTTGTTTCTCATGGGGGGGGGGGGGAACTTCTTTACTCAGGGAGTGGTAGCTGTGTGGAACGAGCTTCCAGCAGAAGTGGTTGAGGCAGGTTCGATGTTGTCATTTAAAGTAAAATTGGATAGATATATGGACTGGAAAGGAATGGAGGGTTATGGGCTGAGTGCAGGTCGGTGGGACGAGGTGAGAGTAGGAGTTCAGCGTGGACTAGAAGGGCCTGTTTCTGTGCTGTAATTGTTCTATAGTTATACGTTAATCGGTTCTTATCAAGGGAGACAGGTTAACATTTTGGGTAGCTCTGTTTGGCATAGCTCACACAAACCTGCTAACATTCATTGTGCAGATTTAGCATAAAAAGCAAGTAAGCTCAGTAAATCCCATTCTAAGCAGAGGGGATAGGCTGTAAGACATCCAGTGAACATTTTGCTTCAGTCATGAAGTTTAACATGTGGCTGTTTAGTTTAATTAAAACTGGCATCTGGTTTTACCTACTGAGTGCATATTGGTTCAAATAGTCAACGGATACCTGTTACATTCATTGAAGTGATCTTTTATATTATAACCTATTGTCTCTCCATGCTCAGACAGTGAAAAATATGATGAAGTGTTGGTGAGAGCTCTGTTTTATAAAATTTCATTGTGGAATTGCCTACTGAAACCTCACAATCTCTATCTGCGGTCTTTCAATTTTTGCCAAAGATTGCATGCAGGCTTGCAAAATGGCGCATCCGCCTCCTAGAATCACCATCATTAAGAATGTCTCTTCCTTAAATTTCAAAAATAAACTTTATTTACAAAGATATGCACAAAATGCTGGAGGAATTCAGCAGATCAGGCAACATCCTCCCGGGAGGGGGAGAGATGGCGGCACGACGACAGCGTGCGCAGCCAATTCGGTGACGAATATCTGTTATCTGTCAAGTAGGGGACCGTGCACAATCCTAATTTGATGGAGACAGACGTGAGAGCACAGTGGAGCATCTGGAAAACTTCTGAAACGTCTGCTTTGCTACCGCTGCTACTGTGTGGTAACCGGAATCTCTGGAGCAGAAGGCTTCGAAATCCTCGGCTTTGCGTGTTTCAGCAGCCGGGGAGAGGTCGAAGGTGCTCGGGAGGCTGTATCGGAGAGGCTGCTCGGAAGCTCGGAGTTTTCGGACAGATGGACTCGGTCGGCTGCTTCCAAGGTATCGGCAAGTTGACGGTGCCTGGAGGTTCATGGCAGGGAGTTTCTCCCTTTTGCCGCCTGCTATCGGGGACTCGGGAGTCGATCGACTCGGGACTTTGAGACTATTTTTTTTACTGTGCCCATGGTCTGTTCTTTATCAAATTATGGTATTGCTTTGCACTGCTGTAACTATATGTTATAATTATGTGGTTTTGTCAGTGTTAGTCTTTGGTCTGTACTGTTTTCCGTGATATCACTCCGGAGAAACGTCGTATCATTTCTTAATGCATGTATGCATTTCTAAATGACAATAAAGGAGGACTGAGTGTTCTCATAATCTAATCTATGGAGATGAACAAACGTTTGGGCTGCGACCCTTCGTCAGGACTGGAAAGGAAGTGGGGAGAAGCCAGAATAGGTAGGTGGAGAGAGGGGGAGGTGTGATAGGTGAAACCAGGTGGGGCGGGGGGAGGTCGGTGGGTGGGGGATGGTGAGGAAGTGAGAAGCTAGGAAGTGGTTGGTGGAAGAATTAAAGGGCTGAAAAAGGAAACTACCAGGAGAGGAGAATGGACCATGGGAGAAAGGGAAATAGAAAGGGGACCAGAGGGAGGTGATAGGTAGGTGAGGAGGAGAAGGGGTAAGAAGGGAGCCAGAATGGGAAATGGAAGGAAAAGAGTGAAAGCGGGGGAATTACCGGAAGTTGGGGCCGAAACATCGACTGCTTATTCCTCTCCATAGTTGCTGCCTGAACTGCCGCATTCCTCCAGCATTTCATGTGTGTTACTTGGATCTCCAGCGTTTGCAGAATCTCTTGTGCTTATTCATAAAAATATGTATGAGGAAAACAAGGTGTGGCTTCCTTTACTTTCCTAGTGAAATCCAGACTATATATTTAGTTTTGTCGCCAGTATACGGTGAAATAGTGCCATAGCAATTAGCATATTGCTTTACAGCACCAGCAACCCAGATTTATTTCCCCCCACTGTCTATAAGGAGTTTGTACAATACATCCTTCTGAGACTGCATGAGATTCCTCCAAGTGCTCTGGTTTCCTCCAAAATTCCAGAGACATACCAGTGTTAGTAGGTTAATTGTAAGGAGTTCATACATTTTTCCCACATCCCAAAGAAGCACAGCTTAATTGGTCACATAGGTGTAACTGGGTGGCACCAGATGATTGGGCCCGAACGGCCTGATAATGTGCTATATCTCTAAATAAAAATAAATAGAATATTTGTAGTGTTATCAAAATGATACACTGCAAAATAGCAATGCCACTGCTGTGGTCTTTTGAGCAATATACCTTGTCAGAGTGTTTATGGCAACACACACAAAATGCTGGAGGAACTAGGCAGGCCAGGCAGCATCTATCGAAAAGAGTAAACAGTCTACGTTTCGGGCCAACAATCCTGATGAAGGCTCTCGGCCTGGAACTTTGACTGTTTATTTTTTTCCATAGATGCTGCCTGGCCTGCTGAGTTCCTCCAGCATTTTGTGTGTTCAGCCTGGATTTCCGACATGTGCAGGTTTTCTCATCTTCATAAGTGTGTTCATGGGGCTGTTCGACAGTATTCAGCCTCTCAATGTCTCAAGCACTAGAACCTTAAACTTCCTTACCCACAAAGCCTTTCCATTGGTTGTATCAACCTTGTTTGCTGAGTACTGTATTCATGCAGCCAGGTATGTGCCAGTCTGTAGCTCTCCCATAAGGACATCCCATTGTGGAGGGAGACCAAAATATCTCCTTCACCAAGTTGGCAAACTTCCAGCAGCACTTGATGTCTGTCTCATTGTCTGTCCATAGATCAGAGAGCCTTCTGTTGTGCAGGTTCTTGAAATGAACTTTGACAGGACCCTTGCATCAGCTTCCAGACGTTCTGTGCAAATGCACAGTTTCATCCTCAAGGCGTCCTTCTCATGAGCAGCTTGAATTAGGACCAAGACGCCTACCCTTCAGGACGTAATGGGTAAGGCCGCTCTAATGGCCACAACCCATGGACTTACTTTCAAAGACTCTTCATCTCATGTTTTTGATATTTATTGCTTGTGTATTTTTCATTATTATTTCTTTCTTTTTGTATTTGCACAGCTTATTATGTTTTGCACACCGGTTGAATGCCCAAGTTGATTCTATTATGGTTATTGTTCTGATGTGGATTTATTATGGCAGCAAGAAAATGAATCTCAGGGTTGTATTTGGTGACATATAAGTACTTCGATAATAAATTTACTTTGAACTTTGAACTTTGTTGGTGAGTTCTGCTGATAAGGTATTCTGCCCAAATGGGTAGAATTGACAATTAAAGTCCATTCTATAAATTATTCTTGTGGATCCGCCATGTCTTTCTACCACGGCATCTGTACGACATACACTGCTGAAGTTGTGGTCCAAGGTGCTTCTGTGAAAGAACCTTTCTACAAAGGACAGAGAGTACAGTGAACTCCAACTGAATGGACCATCGCACAGCAAAGAGGCAAGGCCAATCCCTTGCAAGACAGGTGGTAGATAGAACCTCATGACAACTGCTGTTTGTGTAGCTTCGTTCTACATATAGATTGATCAACATATTGATACAGTCACGAAGGCACACAAGGACTACGTTCCTGCAAGTTTAGAAAAATTGAGAAGAGGTGTCATCAAACCTGTCAGTCTCCAAAGACTGGGATTGAATCCTGATCACCAGTACCATCTGAGTAGAATTTTGCATGTTCTCCCTGCATCATTATTCCAGCAGGTATGGACATCACTGACTGAAAGGGTGGCAGAAGCACAAACCTTCAAGTATCAACATGATCACTTGCTGAGTTGTAGATATTTATTTATTTATCTATTTATCAAGATTGAATTGAATTGACTTTATTTCTTACATCCTTCACATACATGAAGAATAAAAATCTTTACATTATGTTTCTGTCTGAATGTGCAACATGCAAATTATAGTAATTTGTAATAAATAGTATGTGCAGTAAGATATACAACAAATCAGTCAATTCAGCTTAGACATACAATTGTATCAGCATGAATTAATCAGTCTGGTGGAAGAAGCTGTCCCGGAGCTTTTATGCTGTGATACCGTTTCCCAGATGGTAGCAGCTGGAACAGTTTGTGGTTGGGGTGACTCCGGTCCCCAATGATCCTTTGGGCCCTTTTTACGTGCCCGTTGCAGTAAATTTTCTGAATAGTGGGAAGTTCACATCCACAGATGCGCTAGGCTGTCTGCACCACTCTCTGCAGAATCCTGCGATTGAGGGAAGTACAGTTCCCATACCAGACAGTGATGCAGCCAGTCAGGATGCTCTCAGTTGTGCCCCTGTAGAAAGTTCTTAAGATCTGGGGGCCCATACCAAACTTCTTCAACCATCTGAGGTGAAAGAGGTGCTGTTGTGCCTTTTTCACCACACAGCTGGTATGTACAGACCACGTGAGATTCTCGGTGATGTGTATACCGAGGAACTTAATGCAGCATGGAATAGGCCCTTCTGCCCTTCGAGCCATGCTGCTCAGCAATCCCCTGAATTAATCACGGGATCATTTACAATGACCAATTAACCCACCAACTGGTACATCTTTGGTCTGTGGGAGGAAACCGGAGCACCCGAAGGAAACTTACACATTCACAGGGTGAACGTACAAACTTCTTACAAGGTTGAGAGCAGGGTGGTGGGATTAGGCTCAGTAGCTGTGTACATAATAAATAATGCCTCTGGCTCTAGATTGTGTGAAAGGTGTTAGAGTTGGACTCAGGTTCATCATCAGTGACTTAGGGGAGTCGAGTATAGGAGCAAAGAGGTCCTTCTGCAGCTGTACAGGGCCCTGGTGAGACCACACCTGCAGTACTGTGTGCAGTTTTGGTCTCCAGATTTGAGGAAGGACATTCTTGCTATTGAGGGAGTGCAGCGTAGGTTCACAAGGTTAATTCCCGGGATGGCGGGACTGTCATATGTCGAAGGATTGGAGCGACGGGACTTGTATGCTCTGGAATTTAGAAGGCTGAGAGGAGATCTTATTGAAACATATAAGATTATTAGAGGATTGGACACGCTGGAGGCAGGAAGCATGTTCCCGCTGATGGGTGAGTCCAGAACCAGAGGCCACAGTTTAAGAATTAGGGGTAGGCCATTTAGAACGGAGTTGAGGAAAAACTTTTTCACCCAGAGAGTGGTGGATATCTGGAATGCTCTGCCCCAGAAGGCAGTGGAGGCCAAGTCTCTGGATGCTTTCAAGAAAGAGATGGATAGAGCTCTTAAAGATAGCGGAATCAAAGGATATGGGGATAAGGCAGGAACTGGATACTGATAGTGGATGATCAGCCATGATCACAGTGAATGGTGGTGCTGGCTCGAAGGGCTGAATGGCCTACTCCTGCACCTATTGTCTATTGTCTATATGTCGTGAAATGTATTGTTTTCTGGCAGTAGGACAGTGCAACACATAAAATATACTATAAATTATAATAAGAAATACATATTAAAATGCATAAGTAGGCAAAGTAAGAGGTGAGTGCCATTCCAAACTGCCTAGAGTGTAGTTTCTGTACTCGAGTATTAAACTCAATACCACTGGTGCCTCAGAATCAGGTTTTTTATCAGTGATGTTAGATTAGATTAGATTATGAAGACACGCAGTCCTCTTTTATTGTCATTTAGTAATACATGCATTAAGAAATGATATTTCTCCGGTGTGATATCACAGAAACACAGGACAGACCAAGACTGAAAAACTAACAAAGACCACATAATTATAACATGTAGTTACAATGGTGCAACAATACCATAACTTAATGAAGAACAGGCCATGGCACATTAAAAAAGTTCAAAGTCTCTCGAAAGTCCCACATCTCACGCAGACGGGAGAAGGAAGAAAACTCTCCCTGCCATGCCCGACCACAGTCCGACTCTGAGGCGTCCGAAAACTTTGAGCTCCGATCAGCCCTCCGACACCGAGTACCAAGCACCATCTCTGCCGAACGCTTCGACCCCAGCCTCAGTAGCCAGCAACAGGGGGATTTTGGGGCTTTCCCTCCGGTGATTCTCGATCGCACAGTAGCAGCGGCAGCGAACCGGGCATTTCAGAAATTTCTCCAGATGTTTCTCTGTGCTTCTCATGTCTGTCTCCATCAAATCATGCACGGCATCCTACTTACAAATATGATATCATTTCACGGGAGAGCTGCGCGCGCTGTGTCGCGTCACCATCTTCTCCTCCCGCCAGATACCATATGTTGTGAAGTTTGTTGTTTTGTGGCAGCGGTACAGTGTAAAACATTAAAAGAAATTACTTGGAATTACAATAAGTAATAAAATAAATAAACAGTGCAAACAGAAGCAGCAAGGTGGTGTCAAGGGCTCACAGACCGTTCAGACGTCTGATGGCGGAGGGAAAGAAGGTGTTCCTAAGACGCTGAGCGTACAACCTCAGGCTCCAGTACCTCCTTGCTGATGACAGCGATGAGAAGCACCTTGACGGTACTGTGCTTGCTTCACTTCAGGTCAGATATCACAGGCACGGAACGTGGTCTGAGAGCTGATCTTCCTGCCGCTGCTCGGCTCAGGATCACCGAAGGAGAGGGCATGGTGTTTGGGAGCCGAAATCAGAGCCGACTACAGAGGCGGTGCCCGTGTTTGCCAACTTGAGCACGTTACCAGAGTCATTAAACCGTGGTGTGGGGGGGCGGCAGGAATATCGAATAAGCTCACTCCCCATCAGCAGCTGCTGCCTGACGCCATGGGACGTGGCAAATTCAACTCACAAACTTTGACAATCAGCTGCAGGACTGCAAGGAAAGGCACGGAACACAGGCAGTGGGTGCCGCGGGTCCCTGCACGCTAATTATCCTGGCTGTATACGTTGGTAATTGGCTGACTATATCCCCTTTGACACTTGGCAGGTGTCCATCCATGTCTGCTTATCAACCTCCAGAGCTGTGATTGCTCCTTTGCTGGTCCGGGCTGGGGCAGAGCAGTATCAAAGGAGGCTGCGGTTGGCTGTTTAACCTCTTCTGGTCTCTTGCAGGTCAAGCAAGGAAATGGCAATTATTTTCTAAGGTTCAAGCTCCACAGCGCAATAACCTTGCCTGATGCAGTTTTCGCATAGACAGGAGGTAAACAAAGGCTGAGCTTTCACGCAGCTTTATGAGATGGGAAGGAGAAATTTCACATCAGTTCAGTTAAGAATCAGGATTAGGCTTTATTATCACTGACATATACCATGAAACTTGTTGTTTCGTGGCAGCATTACGTTAAAAAAATCCTGTGAGTTGCATAGAACATAGACCAGTGCAGCACAAAAACAAGCCCTTCAGCCCACAGTGCTGAGCCAAGCCAATTAAATTAGCAATCAAATGGCTCGAAATTAATCTCTTCTGCCTACACAATGTCAATATGCTTCCATTTTCCTCACTTTCATGTGCCTATCTAAACGTTTAGAACGTGCAATAAAAAGATAAATATACATGTAGTGGAAAAGAGAAATAGCGAGGTAGTGTTTGTGGGTTCAGGGTCTGTTCAGAAATCTGAGAGCAGAGGGGAAGAACTTAGTGCTCAAAGTCCAACAAAGTGGAGAGGGGTACAGAGGACATCCGGACCTAAGCCTCTGCTCCATCCTCGAAGACCAGTGACGTGGACATCCATAGACGTCGGGCCGTCCCACGTCGGTGGGTCCCAGGAGCTGGAGAGACGGAATCAGGTTTATTATCGCTTACATATGTCATGAAATTTGTTGTCTTGTGGCACTACAGTGCAATACATGAAATGTACAATAAGTTGAAATAAAAGTGAAATGCATCGTGCAAATTGGGCAAGGGTTGTTTATGGATCATTCGGGGATCTGATGGTGGTGAGGTAAAATTGGACAGGGCCTCAAAGGTTACGGGGAGAAGGCCGGGGAGTGGGGCTGAGGAGGGGAAGAAAGGATCAGCCATGATTGAATGGCGGAGCAGACTCAATGGGCCAAATGGCCTAATTCTTCTCCTATGTCTTATGGTCTTATGATCTAAAAAGCTTTTGTTTTTTTTAATTTACTTAGAGATACGGCACGGAACAGGCCCTTCCGGTCAACGAGCCGCACTGTCCAGTAACCCATCTATTTAACCCTAGCCTAATCTCAGGACAATTTACAATGACCAATTAACCTACCAACTGGTACGTCTTTGGAATATGGGAGGAAGTTGGAGCACCTGGAGGAAACCTATTCATTAATTGGGAGGATGTACAAACTCCTTAAAGGTGGCATCGGAATTGACCTTTGAACTCCGACGCCCCATGGCGTTGCTTTAACAGCTATGCCAGCACGGTGCCCTACTGCTTCGAAAACTTTGAGTGTGTGCCTTCAGGCTCCTGTACCTCCTCTCTGCTGGTAGTAATGAGAAGAGGACAAGATCCAGATGGTAAGGCAGATTCCACCTCCATTATTGAAAGGAGTCTTCACCAGCAGACTTTGCTCCTGGTAAGGATCAGTGCCAGGACTCTGTACTGAACTGAGGGGAACTACCAGCACACTCCGACTGTTCTCTATACCATCTACTACATGTACTGCAACAATGCATCAAGGTTACTTTAACAGCACTTCCCCTGTCAGAGAGCTCTCCTGTTCAAAAGGCCAGAAACAGGAGATGTAAGAACATAAGACCATCAGGTATAGGAGCAGAATTAGGCCATTTGGCCCATTAAGTCTGCTGTGCTATTTCATCATGGCTGATCCAATTTTCCTCTCAGCCCCAATTTCCTGCCTTCTCCCCGTATCCCTTCGTGCCCTGACCAGTCAAGAATGTATCAACCTCTGCCTTAAGTATACATAAAAACTTGGCCTCCACAGATTCACCCCTCTTTGGCTAGAGAAATTCCTCACCTCCATTCTAAAATGATGCCACTCTATTCTGAGGCTATGTCTCCTGGTCTTTGACTCTCCCACCACAGGGAACACGCTCTCTACATCCACTCTATCAAGGCCTTTCACCATTCAATAGGTTTCAGTTAGGTCATCCCTCATTCTTCTGAATTCTAGTGAATAGTGGCCCAGAACCGTCAAACACTTTTCGTATGCCTAGCCATTCAATCCTAGAATCATTTTCATGAACCCTCTCCAATTTCAGCACATCCTTTCTAAGATAAGCACCCAAACCTGCTCATAATATTACAAGTGAGGCCTCCCCAGTACTTTATGAAGTCTCGACATTACATCCTTGCTTTTATATTCAAGTCCAATTGAAATGAAGGCTAACATTGCATTTTCCTTCCTCACAACAGACTCAACCTGCAAAATAACCTTTAGGGAATCCTGCACAAGGACTCCCAAGTCCCTTTGCATCTCAGTTTTTTTGTATTTTCTCTCCAAAATGTAGGGAAATGTTGTCATCTTAAAGCTCTGGCCATAAATCATAGACCATCTTGACAAGGAAATATACCCTTTTAACTGGAGCTCCACAGTAACAACGTCATTACTGCTCGGGGCATTCCAGTTTTGGAGTTCAGTTCTAGCCCCATTTGTAAGGGGTTTGTACATTCTCCCTTTGAACCTCATGGGTTTCCTCCCGCAGTCCAAAGATGTACTGGTGAGTACATTAATAAGTCCTTTTAAATTGTCCTGTGATTAAGTTAGTGTTAAATCAGTGGGTTTGCTGGATGGTGCAGCTCGTTTGGCCCTGTGCTCTTTCCATAAACAAGTAATTTAAAACAACCATAAAAAACTGCAAGAGTTCATTACTAATGAAGTGGTGACAGGGCACTTTGAAAGTAATCATAACTTTGACCAGCTGGATTTATGAAAGAGAAATCAGAATTGATGAACCTGACAGAGATTTTTATTTAAGGTGAACAACCAGCAGAATAGTTTGGTTCACAGTGCTCTACAGCATCAAAACAGGCCCTTGGCCCAACTTGTCCAGGCTGACCAAGTTGTCTCGCTTCAGGCGAAGCAGTAGCTCTGATGTATTTGGATTTTGATAAGATGATTAGAGATTACTTAACAAAGTTTGACGACATGGTACGAGGGGCAACGAAGATGGTTGTTTGACAGGCGGAGGCAGGAGTTAATGACGGGGGAAGGCTGTAAAAAGTAGAGAATCATGGGGTTCGATGCCAGAACCCCAAGTATCAAAGAATTGGATGAACGGAGCAGGTACAGTTTTTTTCCAGGTTTGCTTATGGTATCCAAAGGTCAAGTCTGTAAGTCTAGGCCAAGGACTGGAGGTTGAAGGCCTGATGTCTGTGAGTCTGGGAGTCCAGGGTCAAGGACTGAAGGCCTGGAGGCAGCCAGTGCTGGGGTTGGAGCCCTGACTGTGTGTGTGAGGGGGTGGGTTCGTGAGAGAGTGGGAAATGAGCTTGTTTTGTTCTGCTGTTGCTACTTGTGATGTTCTGCTGAACATTGTGGGCATGCTATTCTGATGACATTTGTGGGCTGCCCGGATCACATCCTTAGGTTGTGCTAGTTGTTAACTGTATGCTTCAATACACATGTGATAAATACATCTCAGTTCTGAAATCTGAAGCAAAACAAAATCTGGAGAAGCTGGAAATCCAAGCAACGCACACAAAATGCTGGAGGAACTCAGCAGGCCAGGCAGCCTCTATGGAAAAGAGTGAACAGTTGATGTTTCGGGCCAAGACCCTTCATCCAAAATCTGAAGGTGGGTGTGAGTGTGGATTGTGAGCAGGATAGAGGGAGGCTTTGGCATGACAAGGATTAAGTGAGACAGGAAGGACAATGGAATATAATGTATTCCAACCACCTTAATAAAATAAGCTGGAATAATTTTTGAATGTGCAAAGGATGAAAGGTAAAGAAGATCAAAAACACTACAGATTCCAGCGAGGAAAACAGAAAATGTTGGAAAGATCGTGCAGGTCAGGCAGCATCTGTGGAAAGAGAAATGATTTAGCCCCGGGATCCTTCATTAGTTCGAAAGAAGAACCTCAGATTTGAAATGTTAACTCTTTCTGTTTCCACGAATGCTACCTAACCTGCTGAGAGTTTCCAGCATTTTCAAGGATTGAAAGGTGTTAGTGTTCATAAAAAAAAAATCATTATCTGAGGCTTTACAAGGCTTTGGTCAGACTACACTTGGAGTATTGCGAGCAGCTTTGAGCCTTTTATCTCAGAAAATATGTGCTGACATGGGAGAGGGTCCAGAGAAGGTTCACGAGAATGATTCCAGGAATGAAAGGGTTAACATATGAGGAAAGTTTGATGGCTCTGGCCTGTTCTCACTGGAATTTTGAAGAAAGAAGGGGATCTCAATGAAGGCCCAGATAGGGTGAATGTGGAGGAGATGTTTCCTATATTGTGGGAGTCTAGGACCAAAGGGCACAGCCTCAGAATATAAGGACATCCCTTTAGAACAGAGAGGAGGAAGAGTTTCTTTAGCTGGGGGATGGTGGAATTCATTAACACAGACAGCTGTTAAGGCCAAGTCATCGGGTATATTTAAAGCTAAGGTTGACAGGTTCTTGATTAGTTAGGGCATCAAAGATGACAGGGAGAAGGCAGGAGAATGGCACCAAAAGGGATAATAAATCAGCCATGATGGAGTGGCTGAGCAGACGCGATGGGCCTCATTTTGCTCCTATGTCTTATGGTATTATGGTTTGAGAGGATCTTCATAACTTGTTAACAACCTTGTTCACCTCCCCACTTTGCTCACTTTTGGCAGTACTTATTTACAGTACTTATTATATATTTCTTTTGGTACTGTACTGCAGCCATAAAGCAACAAATTTTATGACATGCGAGGGGTGATTGATAAGTTTGTAGCCGAAGGTAGAAGGAGTCAATTTTAGAAAACCTAGCACACTTATTTTTCCTACGTTTACACACTTAGTCCAGCGGTCGTGGAGCATACGGATCCCTCCTTTGTAGAAGTCGGCGTCTTGGACCTCCAGAGTTGGTCCACAGCAGAGGTGATTGATAAGTTTGTGGCCTATGGTAGAAGGAGATGAGTTATTAACTTCAAACTTTTTTGCATTTTCACTCCAAGAGTTGAACTGCACGTGCATGTAACGAGAACTGTATAACTCATCTTCTTCTACCTTAGGCTACGAACTTATCAATCACCCCTGCTATGGACCACCTGGAGGTCCGAGACGCTCTCGTTACATGCACGTGCAGTTCAACTCTTTGAGTGATAATGCAGAAAGTTTGAAGTTAATAACTCATCTCCTTCTACCTTAGGCCACGAACTTAATTATCACCCCTGCTGTGGACCTCTTCTACAAAGAAGGGATCTGTATGCTCCACGACCGCTGGACTAAGTGTGTACATGTAAGAGGGGACTGTGTTGAAAAATAAATGTGCTAGGTTCTCTAAAATTGACTCCTTCTACCTTAGGCCACGAACTTATCAGTCACCCCGCTTATGTTAGTGATAATAGACCTGATTCTCATTCTGAATCATCTCATTGGAGCTTCATGTGTAGGTACAGGCAACAACCAAGAAAGCAAACACCCCCACCCCCCACCCCCCACCTTCTGACTCTGACTTCTCATCCTTTTTTCCAGTCCTGATGAAGGGTCCCTGACTGAAACATTGATTGTTTATTCCTTTCCAAAGATGCTGCCTGGCCTGCTGAGATCCTCCAGCACTTTGTGCGTATTGCATTGGCCTTTATTTGAGTATGAGAGAAAAGGGCCATTTTTTCCATTACATAGGGCCCTGCTGAGACTGTATTTCGAATATTGTGTACAGATCTGGTCTCTATACCCATGTAGGTTATACATTGATAACTTTCCCAGGAAAAAAAGTGATTATGATATCAATTAGATGGCAGCTGGAGATACATTCAAGATTCAAGATTCAAAAAACTTTATTGTCATTCTAACCATACATCAGCTCTGCAGGGCAGAATGAGACAGCGTTTCCCAGGAGCAGTGCGATCATAACATAACAAACGCAACACTAAATAATAAACATAACAATAAATAGTAAAACACAACAGCCACATGTCAGTTAAAATCAAGTTTTAAGGGTCCAGTGCAAGTTAAATGTGTCCAAAGCAGAGTCAGGTGGAGCAGCTATTTAGCAGTCTGACTGCCTGTGGGAGGAAGCTGTTTAGTAGCCTTGTGGTTTTAGTTTTGATGCTCCTGTAATGTTTGCCTGATGGCAGAAGAACAAACAGTTCATGGAGAGGGTGTGAGGGGTCTTTAATGATGTACCGTGTCTTCTGGAGGCATCGACTCTGAAAGAGGTCTCGGACAGAAGGTAGGGAGACTCCAATAACCTTCTCTGCTCCCCTAACCACCCTCTGCAAGGCTTCTCTACCAAAGGAGGTGTAAGGTGCTCCTTCCCTCCACTAGCCTGCAGATCACCCTTGGGCGAGGTGTAGCTTCTTCTTAGTCCTCCACTTAAGGTCACGTGAGGCCACGGGAGCGGGTGGTGGATGGTTGTATGAACAGCTGGTGCATATCGCAAGTCCTGGTTATGCGACCACTGACGCCAGGTGGATAATCTCTGGAGAGTATTGATAATGGCTTGTAAAAACACTGCCCAGAAGAAGGCAATGGCAAACCACTTCCGTAGAATTTGCCAAGAACAATCAAGGTCATAGACCATGATTGCCCATGTCATACAACACAGCACATAATGATGATGATGACGATGAAGTCAATGCTAAAAAGGTCACTATATATGGGCATCATATATGAAGAGAAATGCATTATTGGCCATAAGTTCCTGCCAGTCACATTACTGTGCATTGGTCACTTGAACTTGCCCAAATACTGCTCAATCCCATTGTGGCTGGAGATCTGTCCACCAGAGGAAGAGATCTCTCAGTTTTTGCCCCATAATCTTCTTCAGTCATCTTGAAACCTCAAATTGATCACCCTTTAACTCTCGAATAACCATGGCACGCAAGCCAATTTATGGAAACCCATCCACAAACCTTAACCTTTTAAGTATCATTTTGGTGAATCTGAATGGTTTTTCCTTCAAACCCAATCTCTCTTTCCTGAGGTTCAGGTGAAAAATCTGTGCCATGTCTTGAAAAGAGTGTAAGATTATCTTTTTGCATTTGTATACAGTACTCTGCAAGTGTCTTAGGCACATGCTGTATATATAGCTAGGGTGCCTACAACTTTTGCACAGTACTGTCTTTGTCAACGTGGAGCAGAGACTGAGTTTGTTGATCTGGCGGGAGCAAAGGATGTTGGGAATGGTGACGATGGAGCACCGTGGGAGGGGTGTGGGGCAGGTGGCAGAGGAGTGCCAGGGGCGAGGGGTGGCATGGGTACAGACACACCCAGCCCCGAGACACCAGCCATGATCATTTGATTCCAAACAATTGGTTTATTAATCATTACAGAATGTCTCTCTGGTGCTTCCCACTCCCTCCCCTCTCCCTGCCCCCTTCCCACTCTCTGCCCACATTAGAGACCCATATCAGAATCAGGTTTATCAGCACTCACATATGTCATGAAATTTGTTTTTTTTTGCAGCAGCAGTGCAGTGCAATACATAAAATTACTAGAGCACTGTACAAAAGTTTTAGGCACCCTAGCTATGTCTCTGTGCCTAAAACTTTTACACAGTACTGTTTCTCTGTACATGCATTCATGTAAAAATCAGTGTATGTATGTGTCTGTAAGTGTGCTCAAATGCATATGCATGAATATGAGTGTTTTTGTATGTGTATGACACAAAAACCCCTGGCACTCTCTATTTCTCATCAATCAACATGTTCTCCCATTTCCTTATTGATGCTTTCTAAATCATTTTTCAAACTGCATTGTTGAATCATTGGAAAACCACTCGTGTCACAGCTTATAAGTGTGTGTGAGTGTGTATGTACAAGAACCCTGTCTTGATGCCTGTGTCCATCTGTGTCTGTGCATTGTCTGCGTGATGTACTGTATGTGTTTACGTATGTACATGTGTGTAGGCATTAGTGTGTTATGTGTATGTTTGTACATTTTGCATGTGGTGTTTGTATGCACACACAAGTGTGTGTCATGAGAGCGCATATATTTTGTCTGTGTATATCAGTGCATTTTATGCATGATGTGATTGTGTGTGTGCAAATGTGTGTTTGTGCATGTGGGAGTGTGCATTATGTGTGTGTATAGTGAGTGTGGGTGATGTGAAGTTGTCTAGGAAACTTTGTTGCCACAGATAGTGGAAACTTGGCATTCATTGTGCAGGTGATTTAGCAGCAACCTCAGTGTGGGAGATTACAGTGAGAGATAACTAAATCATACAGCGCAGCAGAATGCAATGAAGTCAGCTCTCTAAGCACTCTGTGCCTCTTCAATCACAGATACATCCTCCTGAACACAATAGGATTACAAATCCCCTGTTTACCCAGGCTTTGCAGTTACACAGCGATGTTCACTGGCAGGTGCTTGGAAATGCCACCATTCATAACTTTGTGTGCTGGATGGAAGGGTCTCCTTGAAAGGATCAGTGACCCTGTTCCACAACAAGCTGTTCATATCCATTGCTGCAACTCCAGTAATTTCAGGCTTACTAGATTTGATAGAATGTAGGATTAGGTTTTCAATCATTCCCTCAGGAAACATGACGTGCAGTAATGAAAGGTAATTGCAGCTGTTCCATTTACATTATGCACGCTCCCTTCAGGAATAAATTCAGTCGTCACTTTATTAGCTACACCCATAGACCTGCTCATTAATGCAAATATCTTATCAGCCAATCATGTGGCTGAAACTCAGTGCTTAAAAGCATGCAGACATGGTCAGGAGGTTCAGTTGTTGTTCAGACCAAACATCAGAATGGGGAAGAAACGTGATTGAAGTGACTTTGACTGTGGAATGGTTGTTGGTGCCAGACAGGGTGGTTTGAGCATCTCAGAGACTGCTGATCTCCTAGGACTTTCAATCTCTAGAATTTACAGAAAATGGTGTGAAAGAATAAAAAAAATAACATCCAGAGAGTATCAGTTATGTAGGTGAAAATGCCTTGATAATGAGAGATACTGGAGGAGTACGGGCAGACTGATTCAAGCCGACGGGAAGGTGACAGTAACTCAACAGTGGTGTGCACCAGAGCATCAGCCCAAGTTATTGGACTCAAACCTCTCGAGTGGAACTCGAAAGCCCAAAGGACAGAGTGGCCCTTGTGCAGTCGGAGATGACGGGAAGTGTTAGAGAGTCAAGGGAGTGGAAGATTATTTTAATTTTGGCCACAGTGAAAAATGATCGCCTCTCCTACCCCTCGACCAATGTTCATTTTCTTTGAATGAGAGGGAGGTAGCCCAATGTTACTCACTAGCCCAAAGGCAATATTACTCCCACTGTGCTTAATGATGTTTTATTTTTGCAAATGCATCAATAAAATGACTTATTTGCAAAAATGTCTACCTTAGCATAGTTGTACCATGGCGTGCATTCCTACTGTGACAGTGTTCTCTTAAAGGCATGTGGATTTGACTTAAAACACATGGGCAGCCGATTCATCACCCACATAAAGGGGAAGCGCAGTCCTCATGTGTTTTCCATTGTCATCCAGATTTCTCTTGCTGTATTTCAATGCCAGGGCTGAGCTTTTAGATGTCGATCAGTCATTAAAAAGCTTTGCTGTATTCTGCTGGGTTTAGAAAGAATATTGCCATCAGAATCCCTCATGAAATCAAAGCGGCACATGCGTAGATTTCCTAGCTGCACAATTATTGCACCAGTCATCAATTTTATGAAAGAAACGTGCTCAGGGAGGGCTGTGTCAGTGATTTTTGGAACTGCGAATGTGAGGAAAGCAGTTTAACATAGAATCTATCAGATCATTGAAAAAGCTGTCTAATTATTACACACACACACACACACACTCACTCAAAGTGCTGGAGGAACTCAGCAGATCAGATAGCATCTATGGAGGGGAATAAACAGTTTCAAGTTGAGTCCCTTCATCAGGACTGGAAAAGAGGGTGGCTGAAGTCCGAATGAGAAGATGGGGCTGGGGAAGAGAAGGAGCACAAGCTGGCAGGTAGTAGGTGAGACCAGGTGAGGGGGAAGGTGGGTAGGTAAGGCAATGGGGGAGGGGGGCTAGAGAAGCTGGGGGGGGTTAGGTGAAAGAGGTAAGGAGCTTAAGAAGAAGGAATCTAATAGGAGAGGACAGTGGACTGTGGAAGAAAGGGAAGGAGGAGAGAGGTGATGAAAAAGTGAGAAGAGAAGTAGTGAGAAGGTAACCAGAATGGGGAATGAAAGAAGAGAGAAGGGGGAGTGGGTGAGAAATTGCCAGAAGTTAGAGAAATTAATGCTCATGCCATCAGGTTGGAGGCTCTCCAGAAGAATTAGGAGGTATTTCTTTGCTCAAGATTTCCAGCATTTGCAGAATCTCTTATGTTTATAATTATCCCACACATCTGCTCTTGCCCCATAGCCCAACTTGAGAATATTTTTCTCCACAATGATTTAAAGGCCCTGTTTACCATCAGTGTTCAGTTTCCCACACTTAATGCTAACCTATGAGAACAGTTCCAGATCAGCTCCGCAACTTCCCACGGAGAAACAAGCCTGCTCTTCAGTGATGAGATCCTTTGTAGTGGTGGGGAATTCAGTGAAGCCTCTTCCACGGGGGAGGCAATGCGCTGGCAGTGCAGGTTCTCCCCAGGGTAGGAACACGCAAACTTTATGGGCAGCCTATGCATGCAGACGGGTGTTCAGGAGATCAGTGGGTTGGGTGGTGATGGGTTTTCAGGCAGCAGTGGGACTGTAGCCATCTTCAGCTGGGTGGGAACAGGGCATCTCCCCTGCTTTCTCTCCCCCATACTCCCACCCTACCATGAGCCATGACACTCGGGGTCTCGATCGAACCGGGCAGTGCCGGGAGTGATGAGCAGATTCACTTGCTCGCTCACTGAGTCGGTGAGGCTGGCTGGTAGCCGCTTCTCCGGTGCCTGCTCGCTCTCTGTGGGAAGCAGCTGTGGCTATGGGTCAAACGCAGGCAGCTGGGACTGGCTCACTGTCAACATAGTCAACACGGACCAGTTCAACCTCTTTCCATGCTGTATGACTCTCCAACTCTCCATGACTTCTGTACTAGTTGTTCCTGTGATCCTATCCCACACCTATTTTTGTTCATAAGATCAGAAAACGTAAGTGCAGAATTAATTTCTACTGCTGCCTACGGCAATGAATTCCGCAAATTCAACACCATCTACCTAAAGAAATTCCTCCCATTTCTGCTTCTAAAGAAAGTCCTCCTCTTCTCCCTCTCTGAAGAAATTCTGAATTAGGAACAGTTTGGTTAAGAACCCAGGGATCACTTGTGAAATAAAGGCCACCATAAAATAGCCAAGAAAAATTAGGACATCTGACTAAGTGATAACTCGTGGCCTAGGCCGCTGCTAAAAACTTCTATCACCTGTGGATGCTTATCATAACCTCTTAAAAATTAATTAAATTTGTGGCAAGCTATGGCAGCAATTTTCTTTTCGATAAATGCAATTAATTCTTACAAGGATTTACGCCAAAGATGTTACATAATATTGACAATAATGAAGTGGTGAAATGCACACCAGGTCAGGCAGCGTCTGTGGAGGAAAAAAAAAACAAAGGTTTCAAGTAATTGACCCTTCTTCAGAATTGAAGATGTGAGAAGGCTAGAGGCAGTGCGTTTGAAGTTACAGAGATTCAAAGGGAACGGAAGGCAGGGTGCTGCAGCTCAGACACAGCGGTGCATCCGGCAGAGTGTGATGGTCTTTCAATAGACCATTTATGACTATTAAAAATCCATAGTCACAGCCATGTACTTCAGTAAGCAACATCATTTCAAGACATTTAAAACATCTATTGATACTCAAAATGGGTAGATCTATCTGTATACTCAGGTGCTGAGTTTAGTTCCCCCTTAAGAAAACAGAAATTTGGAAGCCAAGCCAATACACGAAGGGTGTAGAACCCCCGCACCACCACTCCCAACTATCCTGTTGGCGAATATACAGTCTCTGGAAAATAAAACTGAAGACCTCAGAGAAAGATTGCTGTATCCCGGGACATCAGGGTCTGCTGTGTATTTTGCTTCATAGAAGAATGGCTATTTCCCGCTATTTCAGTCACAGCACTGCAACTTGATGGCTTCACTATTCTCCACAAAGACAGTCTTTTAAAGGCAGAAAAGGTGCAGAATACTTTATGATGAACTCATCATGGTGCACAAACGTGGCAGTTGTCTCAGTCCTGCTCACCTGACCTGTGACGTCTAACGGTCTAGTGTCAGCCATTTTATCTGCTAAGGGAATTTTCCCTCATCATCCTGGTAGCAATGTATGCTCCATCTCTGGCCAACATCAGGCAGGCACTGGAGGAGCTGAGCACTATGATCAGCAGGCATGAAACAGACACACCCTGATGCTTTCACTATCATTATAGGGGATTTCGACCAGGAGGGCTTGAAGGAGTCTCTGAACTACCATACATAAACATATCACCTGTACAACCAGAGAAGCCAACACTCGACCACTGTTATAGCACCATCAAGAATGCTTACTGTACCACCTGTGCCTGCACTTTGGAAAGTTCGATCACCTGGCTGTACTTCTACTCCCGGCACATAGGCAGAGACTAAAGACCGCAGCAGCAGTGACGAGGACCAAGAAGATTTTGTCAAGGGAGGCAGAGGGGTGCTTACAGGACTGCTTTGAGTCGGTATACTGTACAATATTCAGGGATTCATCTTTGAATCTGAATGAATACACCACTGTGGTCAACAGCTTCATTAAGACCTGTGTGGATGAGTGTGTGTCTTTAAGAACATACCTGGACATCCCCAAACCAAAAGCCATGGATGATCCAGGAGGTTCAGAGTCTGCTGAGGGCTAAATCTGTGGCATCCAAGACCAGTGATCCCGAACTATACAGGAAGTCCAGGTACGATCTACGGGAGGCTATTTTAAAAGCAAAAAAAAATACAATTCCAATTGAAATTAGAGGTGGAATTGCATGCACGTCAGCTCTGGCAGGGTTTGCAGGCCATGACTTCCGACAAAGCAAAACCTAACATAAGACCATAAGACAAAGGAGCAGAAGTAGGCCACTCAGCCCATCGAGTCTGCTCCGCCATTTTATCATGAGCTGATCCATTTTATCCTATCTAGTCCCACTGCCCCGCCTTCTCACCATAACCTTTGATGCCCTGGCTACTCAGATACCTATCAATCTCTGCCTTAAATACACCCAATGACTTGGCCTCCACTGCTGACCGTGGCAACAAATTCCATGGATTCACCACCCTCTGACTAAAAAAATTTCTTCGCATTTCTGTTCTGAAAGGGTGCCCTTCAATCCTGAAGTCATGCCCTCTCGTACTAGACTCCCCCATCACAGGAAACAACTTTGCCACATCCACTCTGTCCGTGCCTTTTAACATTCAAAATGTTTCTATGAGGTCTCCCTTCATTCTTCTAAACTCCAAGGAATACAGTCCAAGAGCGGACAAACGTTCCTCATATGTTAACCCTCTCATTCCCGGAATCATTCTCGTGAATCTTCTCTGTACCCTCTCCAACGTCAGCACATCCTTTCTTAAATAAGGAGACCAAAACTGCCCACAGTACTCCAAGTGAGGTCTCACCACGCCTTATAGAGCCCCAACATCACATCCCTGCTCCTATACTCTATTCCTCTAGAAATGAATGCCAACATCACATTCGCCTTCTTCACTACTGACTCAACCTGGAGGTTAACTTTAAGGGAATCCTGTACGAGGACTCCCAAGTCCCGTTGCATCTCAGAACTTTGAATTCTTTCCCCATTTAAATAATAGTCTGCCCGTTTATTTTTTCTGCCAAAGTGCATAACCATACACTTTCCAACATTGTACTTCATTTGCCACTTCTCTGCCCATTCTTCCAATCTATCCAAGTCTCTCTGCAGACTCTCCGTTTCCTCAGCACTACCGGCCCCTCCACCTATCTTCGTATCGTCAGCAAACTTAGCCACAAAGCCATCTATTCCATAATCCAGATCGTTGATGTACAATGTAAAAAGAAGCGGCCCCAACACTGATCCCTGTGGAACACCACTGGTAACCGGCAGCCAACCAGAATAAGATCCCTTTATTCCCACTCTCTGTTTCCTGCCATAAATGGCAGTGATGCTTCACTCCCAGATGAGCTCAATGCCTTTTATACGCATTTTGAAAGGGAGAATAGAACTACCCCTGTGTGAACCCCTGCAGCATCTTGTGTCCCTGTGATCTCTGGCTCAGAAGCCAATGTCAGAACAGTTTTAAAGACAGAGAACCCTCGCAAGATGTCAGGCCCTGAAGGTGTGCCTGGTAAGGCTGTGAAAACCTGAGCCAACCGACTGGGAGGAGTGTACAAGGACGTCTTCAATCTCTCACTGCTACAGGCAGAGTTTCCCACCTGCTTCAAAAGGGCAACAATCATTCCCAGAGCAACACACACAAAATGCTGGAGTAACTCATCAGGTCAGGCAGCATCAATGGAAAAGAATAAGCAGTCAACGTCTCATACCAGTGCCCAAGAAGAGCAGGGTGAGCTGCCTCATTGACTATCGTCCAGTAGCACTCATGCCTACGGTGATAAAGTGCTTTGAGAGGTTGGTCATGGCTAGAATCATCTCCTGCCTCAGCAAGGTCCTGGACCTGCTCCAGTTTGTCTGTCGCCACAGTAGGTCTACAGTAGATGCAACCTCACTGGCCCTCTGCTCAGCCTTGGATTACCTGCCTCAAAAAGCTGTATCCACCATTAAGGTCCCCTACCATCCAAGTCATGCCCTCTTCACATTGCTACCATCAAGGAAGAGGCATAGGAGTCTGACGACACACACTCAATGTTTCCGGAACAGCTTCTTTCCCTCCGCCATCAGATTTCTGAATGGACAGTGAACCTCTCAACACTACCTCACTATATTTTGCTGTTATTGCATTATTTATTTAATTTATTTTTTAAAAACATATATCCTTCTTATTGTAATTTATAGTTCTAAAAATGATCATGCATTGCAATATACTGCTGACACAAAACAACCAATTTTATGATATATGTCAGTGATATTAAGCCTGATTCTGAATCTTCATACAGTATACTGGCCATGTCCCCTCTACACGCTCAGATTTCAACCTGAAATGTCAATTCTCCCTCCACAGGTGCTTCCTGACCCATTGAGTTTCTCCAGCAGTTTGCTTGTTGCTCCCGATTCCAGCTTCTCTGGTTGCTGGTGACCCCATCGGAATAGGCAAAGGCCCAGATAGAGTAGTCGTGGAGAGGGTGTTTCCTGCAGTGAGGAGTCCAGGACTAAAGGGTACAGCCTGAGAATAGAGGGATGTCCCTTTAGGGTAGAGACAAGGGGAAATTTCTTTAACCAGAGTGTGGTCAATCTATGGAATTCATTACACAGACGGCTGTGGAGGCCAAATCATTAGATATATTTAAAATGGAGGTTGATTGGTTCCCGATTAGTAAGGGCTTCAAAGGTTACAGGGAGACGACAGGAGAATGGAGCTGAGAGTGTTAATAAATCAGCCATGATGGAATAACGAATCAGACTCGATGGGCTGAATAGCCTGATCTGCTCCTATGTCTTATGGTCTAGAAGAGGCAAAACATGGATGGAGCTGCAATCCTGTGGCAGCCATCAGAATGTTGCTGCAATATTTCTGGAATTAACTGGAGTGAATTATGGACAAAATTGAACAAAAGTACTTCCGCTTCCTCAAATTGTTACTGTAGAAATAGTTGTCGGCATTTAAGTTCTGTCTTCAGTTTTGGGATAACCATACTCTCGCATGCCACAGATGGCTGTGGAGGCCAAATGATTGGAAATATTTAAAGTGGAGTATGCTGAGAGGTTCTTGATTAGTAAGGGTATCAAAGGTTGTGGGGAGAAGGCAGGAGAATGGGATTAAGAAGGATAATAAATCAGATATGATTGAATATTGCAGCTATATAGGACCCTGGTCAGACCCCAGTTAGAGTACTGTGCTCAGTTCTGGTTGCCTCAGTATTGGAAGGATGTGGAAACCATAGAAAGGGTGTAGAGGAGATTGACAAGGATGTTGCCTGGATTGGGGAGCATGCCTTATGAGAATAAGTTGGGTGAACTCGGCCTTTTCTCCCTAGAGCGACAGAGGATGAGGAGTGACCTGATTGTTTAAGATGATGAGAGGCATTGATAGTGTGGATAGTCAGAGGCATTTTTCCCAGGGCTGAAATGGCCAGCACAAGAGGGCATAGTCTTAAGGTGCTTGGAAATAGGTACAGAGGAGATGTCAGGGGTAAGTTTTTTACGCAGAAAATTGTGAGTGCATGGAATGGGCTGCTGGTGATGGTGGTGGAGGCAGATACGATAGGATCTTTTAAGAGACTCCTGGACAGGTACATGGAGCTCAGGAAAATAAAGGGCTATGGGTAACCCTAGGTAATTTCTAAGGTAAGGACATGTTCAGCACAGTTTTGTGGGCTGAAGGGCCTGTATTGTGCTGTAGGGTTTCTATGTTTCTATGAATGGTGGAGCAGACTCGATGGACAAAATGGCTGAATTCTGCTCCTATATCTTATGGTCTTATACATATCAGATACCACCAATAGAAGAGAAGAAACGTAATTATAAACAGAGAGCACACTTCATGGAATATACACTCCGTGGCCACTTTATTAGGTACATCTGTACACCTGCTCATTAATGCAAATATCTCATCAGTCAATCCAGTGGAAGCAACTCAAAGCATAAAAGCATGCAGACATGGTCAAGAGGCTCAGTTGATGTCCACACCAAACATCAGAATAGGGAAGAAATGTGACCTAAGTGACTTTGACTATAGAATAATTATTAGTGTCAGATGGGGTGGTGCCAGTCCCTCAGAAACTGCTGGTCTCCTGGGATTTTCACACATAACAATCTTTAGAGTTTACAGAGAATGGGGCGAAAAACAAGAAACATCCAGTGAGTGTCAGTTCTGCAGGTGAAAACACTTTGTTAATGAGAGAAGTCAGTGGGGAAGGTGACGGTAACTCAAATAACCACGTGTTACAACAGTGGTGTGCAGAAGAGCATCTCTGAATGAACAACACATCAAACCTTGAAGTTGATGGGCTACAGCAGCAGAAGACCATGATCATTCACTCAGAGGCCACTCTATTAAGTACAGGAGTTACCTAATAAAGTGACCGCAGGGTGTATCTTCAGCTGTTACGTAGGTGGCTGTGTGTGAGTTTCTTACTTCGACCCAGGACAATGCAAAGCACATAGCAAACCCCAAAGAGCCACGCAGGGTTGCTAGAACATGTGCAACTGGTTTATTTAGTGCAATGTTTACAAAGTGACTGTGCATATAAACATTCACATCATACATATATGTCATCTGTATTCACCACATTGCATCCCCTTGTTGAAAAGAAACAGTGATTCACTCATTCATCTTATTTATGGACCCAAGCTATTCCCAGGTTTTCCAAGTGTTTTTGATCTTCTCAATGGAACTTTGTCATTGGCATTGTGACCAGTTCTTGGCTCAGTTCAGTAGAATCCTGTGTCAGTTCCTCCATTTTCTAGTGGCTTAATTTCTGGAAAATTTTCATCATCGTGTGATTCATCTCTTGTCTATCTCTTGCAAGGATTTAGAATCAGATGAGCCTTCACTTATTTGTCGAATGTACATTGCAACATGCAGTGAGATGCACCGTTTGCGTTCACAACCAGCACAACCTAAGGATGCGCTGGGGGCAGCCTGCAAGTGTTGCCACACGTTCTGGCAGCAGTATAGCATGCCCACAGTATTCAGCACAACAACACGGAACGCTATACAAAACAGAACGCAACAAGCAACGAAATTACAACAGCGAGACAAGACCCTCCCTCCCATCCACGTCCCCACACAGGCAGCCCTGCATCCCCAGAACAGGCCATTGGGCCTCCAGTGGACTCACGGACAACCGGCCTTTGACTTTCCCAGAGGACATCAAGCTCGTAAACCCAGGGCTTTGACTTCCAATATTACCGGAGGTTTACAGAGATGCTTCTGACATCATCCCTAAATTTCCCAAGATGCAGTACTGTGCAAAAGTCTTAGGCACATGTATATAGCTAGGATGCTGAAGACTTTTGCACAGTACTGTAGTAATTTAATGTATTGCTTTGTAATGCTGCCACAAGAAAAAACAAATTTCATGAAATATGTGAGTGATGATAAAGCTGATTCTGATATGGGTCTCTATTGTGGACTGAGAGTGGGAAGGGGGCAGGAAGAGGGGAATCATGGTTGGGAAAAGGGGAAAGGAGAGGGGAGCGAGTGGGAAGCACCAGAGAGACATTCTGTAACGATGAATTGGTTAGAATCAAGTGACCTTGCCTGGTGTCTCAGGGCTGGGTGTGTCTGTACCCATGCCACCTCTCGCCCCTGGCACTCCTCTGCCACCTGTCCCACACTCCTCCCACGGTGCTCCATCCTTACCATTCCCAATGTCCTTTGCTCCCGCCAGATTTACAAACTTGCTCTCCACTCCTCGTTGACAAATACAGCGCTGGGCAAAAGCCTTAGGTGCCCTAGCTACATATACGTGTGCCTAAGTCCTTTACACAATCCTGTACTACTGCACAAACTTCAACTGTCATTCCAGCATTGCGTTTATGAGTATCATATTTGATAGGTAGTATTATCACACTGTCTAAGTTGTTGCTCCCCACAGTTTCAGTCATGATCCTGCTTCTGGTCTCAGATGTCTGTCCTTCGCTCTCCCACAAAGTATTTCTGAGCCAAACTCAGTTGTGTTCTGAGCCTTGGTAACTCAGCTGGAGGATAACCTGCTGTGGGGTTTGGTGTCATTCTGTAGTGTTGCAAGAAGTTTGGTAATAGATGTGATTGTTAAACCTGAGCTCCTGGTGTAACCCTCCAAGAGGACCACAAACTTGTCGTGGTTTGGAGGCTTGTGTGCCTCAGTGATCTGGGGCACTATGTTGGCTGGAGTCAGGTCTTTATGCTTTGGCTCTTGGGAGGGTCACTCATGCCAAACAGGTCAAAGTGTAGAGGACAGACTAAGAGAGGTCCACTGGTCCTCCAGGTTCAGGGGTTCAGCTCAGGGCTAACAACCCTGACTGGTCAAACAAAATGGTTACAGGAACAGCAATGAAGAGTCCTTCCACATCTGTATTCCTGAGTTTCCACCCAGGACTTGCACGACCAACAGTACTGAAAACTGAGAGGAAGCTACTGGCATCAAGGGAGCCGTGAACACAGCCAGAGATGGAGGACCTAAATGCCAGCGGGATAATGGGTAGTTGGCTTGTTGTGATACCTACTTCTTCAACAATGGGGTGGCACGGTTGCATCACGGTCAGTACAACGCTTTACAGTACCAGCAACCCGTGTTCATTTCCCGCCGCTGTGTGTAAGGAGTTTGTTACGTTCTCTCTGTGAGCTCGTGGGTTTCTGCTGGGTGCTGCAGTTTGCTCCCACGGTCCAAAGATGAACCAGTTAAGAGCTTAATTGAAAAAATATGAAGAAATATACTCACTGGTCATTTTATTAGGTATATGATGTACCTAATAAAGTGGCCACTGAGTGTACTTCTGAATCCATCCACTTCAAGGATACTCCTGCACACCACTGTTGTACCACATGGTTATTTGAGTTACTGTCACCTTCCTGTCGGCTTGAACTAGTCTGGCCATTCTCCTCTGACCTCTCCCATTAACAAGGCGTTCTCACCCACAGAACTGCTGCACCAGATGTCTTTTTTATGCTTTTCGCACCATTCTCTGTAAAATCGAGAGACTGTTGCGTGTGAAAATCCCAGAAGATCAGCAGTTTCTGAGATATTCAAACCACCCCATCTGGCGCCAATAGTCATTCCACAATATAGTTACGTTTTTTCCCCATTGTGATGTTTGGTCTGAACAACAACTGAACCTCTTGGCGCGGTAAGTCGATTGCACCAACTGCTACTCTACAGAGCTGCCCAGCTTGATGCACCCAGCGCGATTGTTAAATGAATTATGGAAATGAGGGGAGCCATTGGTGGCCAACTGCGAACTTTTCATGAAATACAATAACCTGACGGAGGCAAGTTGGAGATACGCCTCCACCAAAGGAGATGTCAGGCACTCCTTCCTTCTGCTAGCCTTCAGGTCACCCTTGGGCAAGGTGCAGCATTTGCTTAGTGCCCCCTGACCCCGGATCAGGGTCATGTGAAGCCGTGGGAGCAGCTGGTGCATATCACAAGTCCTGGTTATGTGACCAATGACACCAGGGAGACAATTTCTGAAGAGTATTGATAATGATTGGGCTCACACGTTTGTAAAGACACTGCCCAGAAGAACGCAATGGCAAAAAAAATTTGCTGAGAACAATCACGGTGGTGGAAAGACTATGATCGCCCATGTTATATGACATGGCATATAATGGACAAATGTGGAAACTGGAATCCCTGCCAGCAGAGGGGCTGTATCTGCACATGGCTCAGTGCTGTAGGCTCACCAGGAAGAAGCTTCGAACAAAAGCTGCACAGATAGATTTATTCAGAGTAGATTAAATATTGAGTTTCACCGTCAATGCGTCCTTCGTTAGATTGGTACACACCCGGTAGGCCAGACCTAGCTAAGAAGGAACCAGTTCCCGTGAGATATGGGCAGCGGGCCATGTGATCCTGATGGTGTGTTGGCAACATTGTAAGTTGAATCACATACGACTTAGCACAAAGTACCACTGAGCTCTTCTCATGTTCATTCATTTGGACCGAATTGGGTTCATGCCAGCCTCTCTCCAATGGCAAATGGAAATATCTCTGGTCAAAGCATGTTGCTGCTCCCAAAATATATGCACGGGTTGCACCAAATCCATCGATGCCATTTGAGAAATATAAAGCGATAGCATCAAAGGAGGCTAATATCTTACAATGATTTACTCTTGAACAAAAAACATATTACTTGAAAGTATTTGAAACCAAAGAGCCGATTACTAACTACAGTGGAAGAAGCCATGGGCCAGTCCTCATTAGGAGATCAGAAGTGTAGAGAGTTAGTTACTTCATATTCCTTGGTGTTATCATATCAGAAAATCTGTCTTGGACCAACACCAATGTGCCATTTCACAGAAGGCACAGCACTGCCTTTGAATTCTTAGAAGTTTGCACAGATTTGGCATGTCACTGAAAACTTTGAAAAACTTCGATAGATACACAGTGGAGAGTAAACAGACTGGTTCTATCATGGCCTGGAATGGAAACACCAATGTCCAGGAATAGAAAAGTCTACTAAAATTGATTCATACGCCTAGTCCGTTACAGGCAATGCCCTCCCATGACTGAGCACGTTTACAAGGAGTGATGCTAAAAGAAAGCAGCATCCATCATCAGAACCCCACCATCCAGGTCCTGCTCTCTTCTCACTGCTACCATCAGGAAGGCAAGGCAAGAGCCTTAGGTCCCATAAATTTAGGTTCAGGAATAATTATTTCCCTTCAGCCATCAGAACTCCTGGACCAGCATGGATCGCTTCACTCAGTATTCTTCATTTGTTTGTTCATTTATTTATTTGTATTTATTTATTTATTTATTTATTTATTATTATGTATTTCCAGTTTGTCTTTTTTTGCACATTGGCTGTTTGTCAGTCTTTGTGTGCAGTTTTTCATTGATTCTATTCTATTTCTTTGTTTTACTACAAATGCCTGCAAGAAAATGAATCTCAGGGTAGTAAATGGTGACATATACATAATTTGACAATAAGTTTACTTTGAGCTTTGAACTTTAAAAACAGAGAATATTGGGTCAGTCAGGCAGCCTATTCCGAGAGAGAAAAACAGAATGATCATTTCAGGCCAAAGGTCAAAATGAAATAATGATTACCACCTACAAATTTCTCAGTTTCCTCCTGCACACAGCCTGGTGGTGCACATCTGGCTTTCATTTCCGAATTCCAGTTTCAGGGACATTTTGTTTTTGTGTTTTGAACATTTGCTTTGGAGATGCAGCTCGGTAGCGTAGCAATTAGCACTGCACTATTACAGCGTCATCGACGTGGGTTCAATTCCTGCCACTGTCTGCAAGGAGTTTGTGACCACGTGGGTTTCCTCCGGGTGCTCTGGTTTCCTCCACATTCCAGAGGCGTATGGGTTAGTAGGTTAATTGGTCACAGGGGTGTAATTGGGTTATGCGGACTCGTTGACCACAAAAGCCTGTGACTGTGCTCTATCTCCAAAATAAAAATGCTAGACAGTTTGACAGGTCAGCTTGCCCATTATCAAAGGCTGGAAGACATACTTGACTAAAGTGCCCATCAGAACAAATCTGGGTTTATCTCTGCTCTGCTGTTGGATATAGCTGTTGGATCTCCCATCCTTCTTATGGTTTCGGGCCCTGGTATTGTGCCGAAGACAGTGCTCCAGCTGTTAATACCATTTCACACCACACAGGTCCAGCCTGCTGTCAGTCCATCACAGTCCCAATATCCCTCATCCATACCCCTTGTCCATCCCCACCATCCCTCCCCTACATCCATACCCCTTGTTCATCTCCACCATCCCTTCCCTACATCCATACCCCTTGTCCATCTCCACCATCCCTTCCCTACATCTATATCCCTTGTCCATCTCCACCATCCCCTCCCTACATCCATACCCCCTGCCGATCTCCACCATCCCCCCCTACATCCATACCCCTTGTCCATCTCCACCATCCCTCCCCTCCATTCATACCCCTTACCCATCTCCATCATCCGTCCCCCACATCCCTCATCATTCCACTATCTCTTCCATCACTGAACCCCAACATTTAGTGGCTCACCCACACCTCATCTCATCCCCCTTCCTTAGTGCACCACCATCCAACCACTTCAGTGCCACAGCCAGGAAAGCACATCAGTGTCTCTACTTCCTCAGAAGGCTAAAGAAATTTGGCATATCCCCTTTGACCCACACCAACGAATGGAGCCCTGCTCCATTCTGCTATCTCTCAGCCATCTACTCAGCCCATTTCATTTCTACCGCACTCACAATCATACAGTGTTTCAGCCCACTGTGCCCACACACCCAGGCACGCACTTGCACTTGCTCTACACCAGCACGATTGTGTTTTCCCTTGTGGACCAGCCAGCCCTCATGTCTTTGTACCACTACTATCTCCATTCATCCTCCTCTCCCACCATCAGCTGCCAGTCAATACTGGGATAAGGGCCTGGGGGGTTATGTTCCTACGGTTGAGGACAAAGGCCCTAATTGTTGGAGACACGGAAGACTGCAGACACTGGAATATGGAGCATGAACAAACTGCTGGAGGAGCTCAGTGGCTCAGGCAGCATTTGTGTGGGCAAAGGGCTGGTCAGCTTTTCAGGATTTTCCCAAAACATTGACGATAAATAAGACATAGGAGCAGAATTGGGCCATTCCACTCCATCATGGCTGATCCCGGATCCCTCTCAACCCCACACACCTGCCTTCTCGCTATATCCATTGATGCCCTGACTGATCAGGAAACAATCAACTTCCACCTTAAATCTACTCACGGGCACGGCCTCCACCGCAGTCTGTGGCAGAGCATTCCACAGATTCACTACTCTCGATCTAAAACATTCCACCTTACCTCTAAGGCTGTGCCCTCTAGTTTTGCATACCTCCACCATAGGAAACATCCTTTCCACATCCACCCTATCTAGTCCTTTCAACATTCGATAGGTTTCAGTGATATCCCCATACATTTTTCTAAATTCCAGTGAATACAGGCCCAAATCGGCCAAGTACTCCTCATATGTTAACCCCTTCATTCTGGAATCATCCTAGTGAACCTCCTCTGGACTCTCTCCAATGACAACACATCCTTTGAGATAAGGGGTCCAAAACTGTTGACAATACTCTAAGTGTGACCTGACCCATGTCTTATAAAGCTTCAGCATCATCTCCTTGTTTTTATATTCTATTTTCCTTGAAATAAATGCCTACATTGTATTTGTCTTCTTTACAACAGGCTCAACCTGTGAATTAACCTTCTGAGCGTCTTGCACGAGGACTCCTAAAGTCCCTTTGCATCTCTGATGTTTGAATTTTCTCCCCATTTAGACAACAGTCTGCACTGTTGTTTCTTTTACCAAAACGCATTATCATACATTTCCCAATACTGTATTCCATCTGCCACGTTTTTGCCCCTTCTTCCAATTTGTCTAGTCCTGGTGCAATCACATTGCTTCTTCAGCACGACCTATTGTTTCAACTATCTTCATATCATCTGCAAACTTTGCCACAAACCCATCAATTCCATTATCTAAATCATTGACAAACAATGTGAAAAATAGCAATATTATACTGACCCCTGAGGAACACCACTAGTCACCGGCTGCCAACCAGAAAAGGCCCCTTTTATTCGCAATTGCTGCCTCCTGGCTGTCAGCCATTCTGCTATCCACGCCAGTATCTTTCCTTAATGCCATAGGATTGCCTTTGCCTCCACAGATGCTGCCTGATCTGCTGAGTTCTTCAGGTAATTTGTTTTTAGAAGTAATGATGAAGTTCGTTTTCGGAAAACAACATCTGTCATCAGGGAACCCCACCACCCAGGTCATGCTCTCTTCTCAGTGCTGCCATCAGGAAGAAGGTAGAGAAGCCTCAGAACTCTCACCATCAGGTTCAGGAACAGTTATTACCCCTCAACCATCATGCTTTTGGACCAAAAGCGATTACTTTACTCAACTTCACTTGCATTGAAAGATTCCCGTAACCTATGGACTCACTTTCAAGGACACTTCATCTCATGTTCTTGATATTTATTGCTTATTTATTTGATATTATTATTATTTCTTTTTTTCTCTCTTTGTGCATTTGCAGAGTTTGTTTTCGTTTTCAGATTGACCATTTGTCTGTCCTGTTGGGGGCGATCTTTCATTGATTTTTTTTTATATTTAAGACTATAAAGACCATAAGATGTAGGAACAGAATTAGGCCATTTGGCCCATTGAGTTCATCATGGTTGATCTAATTTTCCTCTTGTTCCAATCTCTTGCCTTCTCCCTATATCCCTTCATGCCCTGACCATTCAAGAATCTATCAACCTCTGCCTTAAATATTCATAAAGACTTGGCCTCCACAGCTGCCTGTGGCAAAGAATTCCAGATTCACCACACTGTGGCTAAAGTATTTACTGTGAATGCCCACAAGTAAATGAATTTCAGGGTTGTTTTTCATGACATACATGTACTTTGAAAATAATTTACTTTGAACTTTGGAGTTTGAAGCAACTGAACTGTTGCCATGTTCTTTCAGAGGCCGAGAACATTGACATGGACAATACCAGGATTATTTTCTCTGGAGCAGCAGAGGCTGGAAAAGACCTGATAGAAGTCTATAAGATTACGAGAGGAATAGATAGAATAGACAACCAGCCTCATTTTTCTCAGGATCAAAATGTCCATTACTACAGGGCATCCATTTATGGCGAGGGGGGAACAGAGAAGTGTGGGCAGAGTTTTTTACATAGAGAGTGGTGGGTGCTTGGGGTGGTTGTGGAGGCAAATACAATAGAAGCATTTAGGAAGCTGTTTGCTAGATAGACGAGTATGCAGAGAACAGAGAGATATCAGTATTTTATGGACAGAAGGCATTAGTTTATTCGGGTGTTCAATTATTTGTTTAATTAAGAAGGTTTAGGAGAATGATCCTGGGCATGAAAGGGTTAACATCTGAGGAGTGTTTGATGGCTCTGAACCTGTACTCACTGGAATTTGGAAGAATGAGGGGGGATCTCATTGAAATCTGCCAAATATTGAAAGGCCTAGATGGAGTGGATATGCAGAGGATGTTTCCTTTAGTAGGAGAGACTAGAGCCAGAGGGCACAGCCTCAATACAAGGATGTCCCTTTAGAGCAGAGATGAGGTATTTCTTTAGCCAGAGGGTGGTGGATCTTTGGAATTCACTGCCACAGAGGCTGACGGAAGCCAAGTCATTGGGTATATTTAAAGTGTTGGTTGGTAGGTTCTTGATTAATAAGGTTAAGGGGAGAAGGCAGGAGAATGAGGTTGAGAGGAATTATAAATCAGCCATGATTGAATGACAGAGCAGACTTGATGAGCCAAATGGCCTAATTCTGCTCCTATGTTGGAGGAACTCGGCCGGCTATGCAATGCAGCCTGTCTGCTGAGTTCCGCCAGCACTTTGTGCATGTTGCTTGGATTTCCGGCATCTGCAAATTTTCTCTTGTTTCTGCTCCTATGTTTTATGGTCAACAAAGCACTTAGAGCCAATGGGCTGGTCTGTTCTGTGATCTGTGTACGATGTTCTATGCTCTCTGTTCTAACACCAGGTTACTATTAGGATACCAGTTCCTCTTGTGGAAATCCATTTCTGAAAGAAGGCTAAGTAATTCTTGTGGCCTTGCTTGTTCCTGATCGGATCACCATAGCCAAAAAAAAACATTACTGGGTGTGCTCCAGAGAGGCTGATCTATAAAAGCAAATGGCCATTACAGATGGTGATTGCAAAGTGAAAACCTCTGTACCACATTTATTCTATTGTCTGACCAAAAGTGATTAGATTCACAGGTGCCGGATCTAACTGGGAAAAATAGCTGCCAGATTTTTAAATGTGTTTTACTGCGGCAGAATCTTTTAATCACTATTATCGTTGGTGCCAGTTAGCTGCTGGAACTGATGTTTGTCATACATCATTGTGTCCAAGAACAGATTCACAAATTCAAAATAAGTCTACAGCTGGCTGATGCCAGATTAGGTAATCATTCTCCAAGGAGGAAAGGTTTCCCAGTGTGTTGCTCAGTTTAACTGCTCCTGGGTTTAGTAGCTATAAAATTAATACCATTTCAAGGCCACAGATGAATTCTGAACTGGTGTCTAAATGGAAACCCACTATTGTCCATGCTCTGAAACTTGAAAGAATAGAGCAACAGTTCAATTGCTCTTTTATTGTGATTAAACGACACCTACTGTATTTAATGTTCTATATGGCAGAAGCAGCGTCAATACCTTCTTAACACCCCTCCACTTACAGACTCACTTCCCAGTCACAACTACGTCTGCCCCATCACGTCAGTTTCTCTCCAGGTGTTCTGGTTTTCTCCCACATCACAAAGATGCCTGGATTGGTAGTTTAAATGGTTGCTGTAAATTAATCTACACTTAGTGGTCACCTTATTAGGTGCCTCCACTACCTAATAAAGTGGCCTCCGAGGGTGTGTTTGTGGTTTTCTGCTGCTGTAGCCCATCCGCTTCAAGGTTTGACGTGTTGTGGGCTAAGAGGTGATCTACTGCACACCACCGCTGTAACGTGAGGTTCTCTGAGTTGCTCTCGCCTTCCTGTTATCTTCAAAGTTCAAGGTAAATTTAGTATCAAAATTCATAATTTGCCACCATGTGCAGCCCTGAAATTCATTTTCTTGCGGGCATTGTCAGTAAATCTGTAGAATAATAACGATAATAGAATCAATGAAAGACCGCACCAACGTGGGCATTCAACCAATGTGCAAAAGACAACAAACTATGCAAATACAAAAAAAGTAATAATCATAATAAATAAATAAGCAATAAATATCAAGAACGTGAGATGAAGAGTCCTTGAAAGGGAGTCAATAGGTTGTGGGAATCTTTCAATGATGGGGCAAGTGAAACTGAGTGAAGTTATCCCCCTTGGTTCATGAGAGTGATGTTTGAGGGGAAATCACTGTCCCTGAACTTAGTGTGAATCCTGAAGCTCATATACTTTCTTCCTGATGGCAGCAACGAGAAGAGAGCATGACTTGGGTGGTGGGGTCCCTGATGATGTATGTTGCTTTCCTGTGACAACACTCTATGTAGGTGTCCTCATTGGTGGGGAGGGCTGTACCCGCAATGGGCTGGGCCGTATCCACTACATTTTGCTGGATTCTCCATGCACGGGCATTGGTCTTTCATATCAGGCTGTGATGCAGTCAGTCAATAAACTTTCCACCACACATCACAGAAGTTTGTAAAAGTTTTAGATGTCATGCCAAATCTTCACAAATTCTGAAGGAAGTAGAGGTGCTGCCATGCTTTATTTGTAATTCCACTTACGTGCTGGGTCCAGGACAGGTCTTTCAAAATGATAACACCGAGGAATTTAAAGTTGCTGAACCTCTCTGCCTTTGATCCACCGATATGGACTGGCTCATGGAGCTCTGTTTTCCCACTCCTGAAGTGTATAATCAGCTCCTTGGTCTAGCAAACATTGACGAAGAGGGTGTTGTGGCACCACTCAGCCAGATTTTCAATCCCTATCATATATGCTGAATCATCACCACCTTTAATTCAGCCTGTGACTGTGGTGTTGGCAACAAACTTGAATATGGTTTTGGAGCTGTGCTTAGCCACACAGTCAAAGTGTAAAGCAAGTAGAGCAGAGGCTTAAGCACACAGCTTTGTGGTGCACCTGTGCTCATGGAGATGCTGGAGGAGATGTTGTTACCAATCTCAGCTGATTGGGGTCTGCAAGTGAGGAAATTGAGGATCCAATTGCACAAGGAGGTATTGAGTCCAAGGTCTTGAAGCTTATTGACTAATTTTGAGGGCATAATGGTATTGACTGCTGAGCTGTAGTCGATAAGAGCTTCTTTGCTGTCCAGTTGTTCCAGAGTTGAGAAAAGAGCCAATGAGGTGGCATCTGCTCTGATCTGTTGTGCTGGTATACAATTGTTTCAAACAAAAACTTGATCCAGTCTAGCCATACTCCTCTGACCTCTCTATTTAACAAGGCACTTTCACCCACAGAACTGCTGCTCACTGGCTGTTCTTTTTTGTTTTTCACACCATTCTCTGTAAACTCTAGAGACTCTTGTGCATGAAAATCCCAGGATATCAGCAGTTTCTGAGATACGCAACAACCCTGTCTGGCACCAACAATCATTGCATGGTCAAAGTCACTTATATCACATTTCTTCCCCATTTTGGAGTTTGGTCTGAACAACAACTGAACCTCTTGACCATGTCTGCATGCTTTAATGCATTGAGTTGCTGCCACATGATTGACTGATTCGATACATATTTGCATTAATGGGCAGGTGTACAGGTGTACCTAATTAAGTGACCACAGATTGTAGGTGAAGCCCCCATCCTCTTGCAGGCTAGCTTCCCAGTCCCAACACCATCCCCTCCTCACCCCCATCGCTTGAGTTTCCCTCCAGGAGTTACGGTTTCCTCGCACATCACGAAGGTGCATAGATTGGTAGGTTAAATGGCTGCTGTAAATTAATCGCCTGCATAGGTTAGTAGTAGAATCTGGGGAATGGGAACATGGGGACAATAAAATAGGATTAATATAGGAATGGTGTAAATGGGTACTTGATGTCTAGCATGGATTCAATGGGCCAATTGGTCTACTTCTGTGTTGTATAATTCCATGGGTGGCTGGGTGGAGTCACATCTATACCAAAGGAGGTGTAAGGTGCTCCTTCCCTCCGCGAGTCTGCAGGTGACCCCTGGGTAAGGTGTCACACCTGCTTAGCCCCCTGATCAGGGTCACATGAAGCCTTGAGAGCAGGTGGAGGATGGTCACATGAGCAGCCGGTACACGTCACAAGTCCTGGTGATGCGACCACTGACACCAGGCAGACAATCCCTGAAGAGTATTGATAATGGCTGAGGTCGCCCAAGTTGTAAAGACAATGCCCAGAAGAAGGCAATGGCAAACCACTTCTGTAGAAAACTTTGCCAAGAATAGTCATGGTCTTTGACCAAGAATACGAACAGCAGTGAGAAGGAGATATTAAGGACCCTGATCGCCCACAACATGGCATATAATGAAGATGATGATTATGATAATGATTCTATGACTCTAATATTTCAACTGAGGATGGAGAAAAAGGCAAAGGATTATTTTGTTTTTTCTAATACTTTCAACTCTGCCGGTTAAAATATTAGCTTTATTATCAAGTGTACATTGAAATGCATAGTTTGTGTCAAATCAAATCAGCGAGCAGCCCACAAGATCTGTCGCGCTTCCTGCACCAACATAAAATGTCCATAACTCTCTGAACCTAATCCGTGCCCTTTGGAATGTGGGAGGAAACTGGAGTGTCCAGGGGACACCCACCTGGTAAGTACAAACTCCTGACAGACAACAGTAGGAATTGAACCCTGATCTTACAGCTGGCTGCTCTACCGTGCCGTGCTGTCCGTTAATGATCCATAGAACTAACTGGGAATTCTTTTCTCAAAGAGGGAATCTGAAACTCATTATCACAAAGCAGAGGTTGAGGTGTAAAGTTTTTAACAGTAAGGTCAGTGAGTACATGGGATGCTCTGAAAAGAGTGAATGAGTTTTCCATCTGCCTCGGTATCCTGGCCATCCACGTGGTCGCAGGTTTGCCTTCTGAGTTCCAGCACTTTTCAGCGAAACTTGGAACTGGGAGAGCCTGGACAGTTGACTGTAGCTCTGTGCTGAGCCTGGGGAGGCAGGGCCAGGGAATCAGTGGAGGGACAGGCTTGGATGAAGCCAGGCACACGTGCAGCAAATTAAATGTTGCTGCTTTTGAATGGGAAAATGAAGCAAGCCCTTGTTATGATTCAGATTTACTTATTACATTTAAGACCATAAGACCATAAGAAATAGGAACGGAATTAGTCTCCTTCGCCATTCCATCATGGCTGAAGCCAGATCTCACTCAACCCCACACACCTGCCCTGACTGTTCAGGAAACTATCAACTTCCAGTTTAAATATACCCACAGACGTGGCTCCACCACAGTCTGTGGCAGAGCATTCCACAGATTTGCTATTCTCTGGCTAAAAAATATTCCTCCTCACCTCTGCTCTAAAGGGGTTGCCCCTCAATTCTGAGGTTGTGCCCTCTAGTTCTGGATACCCTCACCATAGGAAACATCCTCTCCACATCCACCCTATCTAGTCCTTTCAACATTCGGTAGGTTTCAATGCGATCCCCCCACATTCTTCTAAATTCCAGTAAGTACAAGCCCAAAGCTGCCAAAATCTTCTCATATGTTAACCCCTTCATTCCTGGAATCATCCTCAGGAACCTCCTCTGGACTCACTCCAATAACAACACATCCTTTCTGAGATATGGGGCCAAAATTGTTGACGATTCTCTAAGTGCGGACTGACGAGTGTCTTATAAAGGCTCAGCATTATCTCCTTGCTTTTGTATTCTATCCTCCTTGAAATGAGTGCCATTGCATTTGCCTTCTTCACCACAGACTCAGCCTGTAAATTAACCTTCTGCACATTGAAAGAAACACCCAGCACAGCCTAAGGATGATCTGGGGGCAGCACGCAAGGATGGACACACGTTCGTTCCGGTGCCAACATAGCATGCCCACGATGTTCAGCAGAGCAACATGCAGTCAACAAACAACACAACAACAAATGCAAAGTAAGCCCCTTTCTTCCCTCCCCCCCCCCCAACCCACTTACACACACAGGCAGACCTCCGACCCCAAGAACGGACGTCTGGGAGAAGAACTCAGCATGCCTAGCAGTATCTGCGGTGTGCCGTGGGGGGAAGGCGCGGTTTGAGCGGACAGGGGTAGTCCACATTTCAGGTCGAAACCTGCATCAGTCGGTAATTCCTTTCCTCAGACAGATGCTATTCGACCCGCTAAGTTCCTCCAGCAGATTAATTGTTGCTCTGGATCCAGCATCTGCAGTCTCTCGTGTCTAAACTTGCAATGGGTGTGTACGGGATGTGTGTGTTATGGATAACTCTACTGAGAGGCCATCACATTATTCTGGGGAAGAAGGAGCCGATAGTTGGGCAGAGGGAGTGCAGCAGAGGGATGGAATGCAAGTTTCTGGATGTCAATATTTCTGAGGATCTACCCTGGGCCCGACATATTGATGCAGTTTCAAAGAAGGCAAAACAGCGGCTATATTTCATGAGGAGTTTGAGGAGATTTGCTATATTGCCAAAGGCACTCGCAAATTTCTACAGGTGTACTGTGTAGAGCATTCTAACTGGCTGCATCACCATCTGGTATGGAGGGGCCACTGCGCAGGATCGAAGAAAGCAGCAGAAACTTGTGAACTCAGTCAGCTCCATCATGGGCACTAGCCTCCCCAGCATCCAGGACTTCTTCAAGGAGTAAGGCCTCAAAAAGGCATCAGCCATCATTAATGACCACATCACCCAGGACATGCCCTCTTCTCATTGCTGCCATCACGGAGGGAGCACAGGAGCCTGAAGGCACACACTCAGTGATTCAGGAACAGCTTCTTCCCCTCTGCCATCTGATTCCTGAATGGACGTTTAACCAATGAACGCTACCTCGCTACTTTTTTTCTCTTTTTGCGCTACTTTTTTGACTTAACTTTTAAAATATCTATCTATATATACTTCTCACTGTGATCTACAGTTTTTATTATTACATATTGCAATGTGCTGCTGCTGTATAACAACAAATTTCATGGATATCCCAGTGATATTAAACCTGATTCTGATTCTGATACGTGGGACCCTCAGCAATGGTCTCTTGCTGGAAGGAGGGAATATATTGGAGTATATACCAAGGTACAGTGGAAAGTTTAACTTTGCTTTCAAAAGACAGGAACAACAGGGAGGTTGATAAAGAGTACAATCCTGGTTAAGGGGAGGAATGACACCAAAAATACACCCACCTCACCTCACCCCACCCCAAACTATGGAGTCATGTTCAACGACCCTACAGACTCATGTTCTTGATGCTGATCATTTATTTATTATTAATGGTTTTTTATATATTTGCAAAGTCTGTTGTCTTTTGCACGTTGGTTGTTTGTCTGTCTTTGACGTGTGTGTGTGTGTTATTTTTTCATTGAATCTGTTGTGTTTCTTTGTATTTCTTCTATTTCACTTATTTAGAGACTTATTCTTCTGGACCAATGACCCACCAACCCGCCTATTTAACCCCAGCCTAATCACAGCACAATTTACAATGACCAATTAACCTACCAACTGGTACGTCTTTAGAATGTGGGAGGAAACCAGAGCACCTGGAGGAAACCCACACACTCACAGGAAGGACGTACAAACTTTTTACAGAGTACGCTAGAATTGAACTTTGAACTCTGATATCCCGTGCTGTAATAACGTTGTGCTAACTGCTGCAATACCGTGGAATTTACTGTGAATACCCACAATGAACCATAGAAAGAACCATAGAACCATAGAAACTACAGCACAGAAACAGGCCCTTTGGCCCTTCTTGGCTGTGCTGAACCATTTTCTGCCTAGTCCCACTGACCTGCACACGGACCATATCCCTCCATACGCCTCCCATCCATGTATCTGTCCAATTTATTCTTAAATGTTAAAAAAGAACCCACATTTACCACCTCGTCTGGCAGCTCATTCCATACTCCCACCACTCTCTGTGTGAAGAAGCCCCCCCAATGTTCCCTTTAAACTTTTCCCTCCTCACCCTTAACCCATGTCCTCTGGTTTTTTTCTCCCCTTGCCTCAGTGGAAAAAGCCTGCTTGCATTCACTCTATCTATACCCATCATAATTTTATATACCTCTATCAAATCTCCCCTCATTCTTCTATGCTCCAGGGAATAAAGTCCTAACCTATTCAACCTTTCTCTGTAACGGGGTTTCTCAAGTCCCGGCAACATCCTTGTAAACCTTCTCTGCACTCTTTCAACCTTATTAATATCCTTCCTGTAATTTGGTGACCAAAACTGAACACAATACTCCAGATTCGGCCTCACCAATGCCTTATACAACCTCATCATAACATTCCAGCTCTTATACTCAATACTTTGATTAATAAAGGCTAATGTACCAAAAGCTCTCTTTACAACCCTATCTACCTGTGACGCCACTTTTAGGGAATTTTGTATCTGTATTCCCAGATCCCTCTGTTCTACTGCACTCCTCAGTGCCTTACCATTAACCCTGTATGTTCTACCTTGGTTTGTCCTTCCAACATGCAATACCTCACACTTGTCAGTATTAAACTCCATCTGCCATTTTTCAGCCCATTTTTCCAGCTGGTCCAAGTCCCTCTGCAGGCTCTGAAAACCTTCCTCACTGTCTACTACACCTCCAATCTTTGTATCAATGAAAGTTCATCTTGGGGTACTCTATGGTGACATATAATTTGAACTTTTAACTTTGAGTGTCCCTCTCTCTCTCACCCCCACAAGTTGCCTTTATGTAGCACCTGGGTGTCCTGTGGCCTGAATCTTTCCACATTCATTCCTTCAGAGCAAGCAAAGGCCAGATGGTAGAGCATGGCTTAAAAAGCAAATCACAGCTCTCATTCTGCAAGCATGAAGACCCTTCCCAGGGCGATCACAAGGTGCTCAGCAGCAGAGGGAATGGACTGATAGGCTTTGACATGTTTTCTGTGCTTCTGTGGCAGAGATTTTAAACAAGAAACTGTGCAGTTCCTTGCTTCAGGCTAGATACTCAATGTGACATGGGCCAACTCCAATCAGCAGAGAAAAATAAACCCTGTAAGATTTCTTTACAACTGAAAGCTATCTACAACAAACATGTTATGGGCTGATTTTCTGTGGAGCTTCTGTGGTTTTAGAGATAGGTGCTCTGATTTAATTTAAATTAGTGGTTGGTAAATCACAATCCCCTGAACATGGAGATAAAGTTTAAGACATGGTACATCCCACTCCATCCACCCACTTCCAATCAGCTTTTTCCTGCAGTCTCCTGCTTTTCATTCAGACACAAGCACCTTGATGCCTTAATTAACTGATATCATTTTGGAAATTGCAAAGGGTTAAGACCCAAAGGCTCTAGGCTAAAGAGGAAACGATCAGGAAGGTTGGCATTCAACTAAGTTCGAAGTAAATTTATTATCAAAGTTTGTATATGTGAACATTTCCTACCTTGAGATTAATTTTCTTGTGGACATTCACAATAAATACAGAGAAACAATGAAAAACAACACACAAAGATGGACAAACAACCAAAGTTCAAAGTACATTTGTATTCAAAGTATGTATACAATATACAACCTTGAGATTTGTCTCCTTACAGGCAGCCACAAAAAAAAATCCGATTTTTAAAAAAACTGCCTAATACCCAATGTGCAGAAAAAAATCCTGCAAACAACTGAAATTGGTGACGCTGCATAAGAAGACAAACTGTGCAATTCCAAAAATAAAAAATTAATATTGAGAATATGAGTTGCAGAGTCCTTGAAAGTGAGTCCATAGGTTGTGGAACAGTTCAGTATTGTGGTTTGCGAAGTTATCCATGTTGGTTCAGGAGCCTGATGGTTGAAGGGTAATAACTGTTCTTGAACCTGGTGGCGTAGGACCTAAGTATCTCTCACTCGATGGCAACAGGGAGAAGAGAGCGTGGCCTGGATGGTGGGGCCCTTGGGGATGGATGCTGCTTTCTTATGGCAGTGTTCCTTGTAGCTGAGCTCAACGGTGAGAGGTCTGTCCCTCGGACAGACAATGTGATTCACTGTGAGGAGTTCTCCCTGTGATGGACATGTGATTTACCACGAGGACTTTTTGTCTGATGGACAATGTGATTCACTGTGAGGACTCTTCCTCTGATGACATTGAACTAGCCTTCCTTGGGGGGGGACAGAGTGCCAATCTCATTGAGAGGTAGGAATAGTGAGGGTAGGTAAGTGATAGGGATTAAACCAGCCACAGACAGTGAAGATCACACATGAAGAACGTCCACATATCTGAACAGGAGTCAGGACCTTCAGGGAGCAGGAACAAAGTGGTAATAGAACTGTCAGCAATGCACCAAATTGTTCCCAGCGCATCTGCATGCCACGTGTCAACACATCCCTTGCATCTCCAGCCGAGCATTGTTTTATCATTTATCATCTCTCGCTGATTGAACAAGGTTCCACAACGCTTCAGCTCAATAATGACTTAGCAGAAACTTTCAACTAGTTCTTAATATGGCAAGGCTGCTGAATCATTGCACATTGGTAGACCTGTTCGTCGTGGCTATCCCTCGAGGTTGAGGATGATGGTCTTCATTCTGAAGAAGTGGCCCACAGAGTGAAGACGCCTGTGCGTGTATTTGTTTAACATGTACTTGATGTTGCACTCCAAGAAGCACACGATACTTCACAAATCAACCAACTGATTCCAATGATATGGAAACCACGACGATTGGAGCTGATGGATTTGTTGCAGCCTGCATCCGCCTTCACAGCCATTGAGTTCAAAGTAACTTCATCCGCCTGTTCCATCATTGAGGTCTTGGTTGGATTGTTCTTTGTCAGGGACCTCACCCTCAACCTTACCACCATGGGTGACCCCACCAGGAGCATAGCTCCAGACAGCATTGCTCTCGGGATCACAGGACCACACAAGCTTCTCCACCGCGCAAGGTGACAATCCATGGAGAAGTAGACCTGTTAGAAGTGGTCTCTCTCGGTTTACCTCTCTCTCTCTTTGTGCATTGGGTGTTTATTAGTCTTTTTTATTGAACAGGTTCATTTGAGTTTCTTGTTCTGTAGCTGCTCGTAAGGAGATGAATCTCAAGGTAGAATAATGTATACATACTTTGATAATAAATGTACTTTGAACTTTGTATATCCTTAAGCCCTTTACATTTGTTGAAGCCACTTTATACATTAAGTTCTCAAATATAATATGATAGTTAAGGCTTCAAGCTTAGATTCATTTACGAGGAAGATGGATAAATCTATGAGGGGAACTAGCACAGCACAAGAAGGGGAGCAGTCCCGAGTATGATAAGATGCTGAGTGGACCTCACAATCTAAGTCATTACAGCCTCGCATCTTACTGGCTGCCCGCACTCTGTATCTGTAACACACTTTATTCGTCACTCTGTTAACTTCATACTAACTCAGGGAAATATTGCAATGAAATGATCCGCATGAAAAACAAGTTTTTCGCTGTACCTTAATACATGTGATAATAATAAACCAATTCACCAGAATTAATTAAATATGGAACTGTGATTATAATTTAGAGTCATAGGGTGATAAAGTACGGAAACAGGCCCTTAAAACCAACCTGTGCATGCCAGGAAGGATGCCCATCTACTCTATTCCCATTGCCCGTAATTATCCTATCAACATCTTCATTATGTGCCATGTGATATGATGCAGGCGATCATGGTCGCAAGACTATGATTATTCTCAGCAACTTTTCCTAAAGAAGTGGTTGGCCATTGCTTTCTTCTGGGCAGTGCCTTTACAGGATGGGTGACCCCCGCCATTATCAACATGCTTCAGAGATTGTCTGCCTGCTGTCAGTGGTGGCATAACCAGGACTTGTGATGTGCACCAGCCGCTCATACGACCATCCACCACCTGCTCCCTTGGCTTCACGTGACCCTGATCAGCGGGGGTGCTAAGCAAGTGCTACACCTTGTCCAAGGGTGACCTGCAGGCTAGTGGAGGGAAGGAGCGCCTTACACCCCCTTTGGTAGAGACATGTCTCCACCCCGCCACCCTAGTATTTGTCCCATGTCCCTCTAAACCTTTCCTATGTAGGTACTTGTCCAGGAGTCTTTTAATGCTGATAACGTACTGTGCCTGCTCGATCACTTCCTCTGGCAGTGCATTCCATATAAGAATGACCCTCTGGGTGAAAATGTTATCACGATGTTTCTATTAAATCTCTTCCCTTTCACCTTAACTTAAAGTTCAGAGTTCAAAGAAAATTTTTTTTTATCAAAGATGCCCTATAGTTCTTGACGCTCCAGTCCCAAGAAAAAAAACTGTATACATTCACCCAGTCTCTGTCCCTCATTATTTTATACAGGTTATGGATCATAAATACTAGCGTCAAAAGGATGACCTGAATGGCCTCATTTTTGCATTTCAACACCAAACTAGATCTTAAACTCAAGGTATCCTGGAGATGCTGGAAGTATGGAGTGACAAACACAAAATACTGGAGGAACTCAAAAGATCAGGGTATATCTATGGACAGTGGACATCTCGAGTCGAGACCCCCTCATCAGGAAAGGAGTACAAGCTGGCAAGTGTATGATGAGTCCAGGTGAAGAGGAAGATAGATGAGATGAAGTGAGAAGCTGGGAGGTAATTGGTGGAAAAGATAAAGCACAGAAGAAGAAAGAATCTAGTTGGAGAGGAATGTGGACCAATGGAGAAAGAGGAGGCGGGCCATCAGAGGGAGGAGATGGGCAGGTGAGGAGAAGAGAAGGGAGAAGAGAGAGCCAGAATGGGGTATAGAAAAAGAGAGAAGGCGACCAGTCTCGGCCTAAAGGGTTACCTGATTATTCCTCTCCTTAGATGTCACCTGACTTGCTGAGTTCCTCCAGCTTTCGGTGCTTATTGCCTAACTGGAACCTCTTTCTGCAGCTGAGGAGTAGATATTGGACAGGACACCAGGGAGAAATATCTTACTCAAAAAGGCTGTGGTTTTCCCAGCTAATGGCAATAAAATCAAGAGGAAAGTAAAACCGAGAAATTGCTGCTAATCCTCTGAAATTTAAGTGCTTCTATCAAATTTCTTTCCTCATTATTTTAATGGGTATTGCCTCTGAAGAAGCAGAAGAGAGAGAAATTTGATAGGAAGGTGTTAACTGTTCATACAATAACATCAGCATTGGCCATTTCCAGTCTAAAAAGCTCGCAGTCTTGTCTTTCAGCTCTCGGTTATCAATGATTGGATTATCCTGCCTCAGTTGAAGGGTAAGGAATCGCAGTTTCCTTTTAATTAGCTGTTTTTCTTTCCCCTGTCCATTTCCTTTCCTTTGCCTTTCATGTTTCCCCATTACCACCCCACCCCCACCCTCCCCAAGTGGAAGGGTGACAGTCTGGGTCATAGTTATCTCCACAGATGCTGTTCGAACCATTCCACGGTTGATTAGCAGGAAGTATGGTTCATTCAGATTGGATTGTGAGATGCCCACAAGTGATTTACTAATGGTACATCAAAGGCTTTGCTTCAGACTGCTTTCAGTATGTGGGAGCAAGATTTTCTGTAACTTGGATTTTAACCAGCCAATTAAACGTTGGAGGACTCTACCAAATTCCGTTCTCTGTCCATTTAGAGCGGATCTCAGGCTGTATAATGCTGCTTCGGTCCAATATTGCAATTGCTGTGTTTCGCCCACGAGGAGAGGTTGAAGTTGCCTTCCTTGTAGAGGTGGAAGCTGAAGGGAAGAGATGTGATGGAGCTACAAAATCAAAAGAGACCCCAAAAGGATGGAGAGTGAGAAATTGTTCCCCGTTATGAAGATATCGATTTAAGATGAGAACTGTAAAGGTTGGAAGGAATCTGAAGAAGATGAGGATGATTGCGATCTGGAATATACTACCCAAGAAAATAATGGAGGCATCTTCTCTGACAACATTTAATAAAAGAGTACCTAGATGAGCATGTGAACCGTCAAGACAAAGAACATAAAACATAGAACATAGAACATTGAACTTAGAAACTAGAACATAGAACATAGAACAGTACCACACATGCTTGTTGGCCCACAGTGTTATGCAAACCAATTCAATTAGTAATCAAATGTCCAACTAAACTAATCCCTTCCTCCTACAAAAATCCCTAATGCATCTGCCTTTACCACCAACCCAGGCAGTGCATTCCAGGCCCCCACCATTCCCTGTGTAAAAAAACTTGCCCCTCACTTCTACTTTGAAGGCAATGGACTAAGGGCTTGTAAGTGAGTTAATATAGATTGATAGTTGATGGTCAGTGTGGAAATGAGGGGTGGGTCTGAAGTACTGGTTTCTCTCCTACGTGCCTCAGTCACCATATGACCATCATAATGGCCTCACTGTTTGCCCTTTCTATATAGGGTTCTATATACATGCCGGAATACTTCGTATCTACCAACTGGTAGGGGAAGAGAGACAGGACATCATTCGGAGAGGGCGCTTTTAAAATGCACCTAACCTAAAAATGTACCAAAAGGAAAAGCAAGGAGCTCAAAAGTGGAATGTGGGAGGAAAGCAGATCAGCCAGAGGAAACCCACGCAGTCACAAGGGGAACATACAAACTCCTTACAGACAGCGGCAGGAATCGAACCCCGATCTTACAGCCGGCACTGTAAAGTGTGGTGCTAACTGCTATGCCCCCGTGCCAATCCGGACCTGAATGCAACCTTGATCTCCTCTTTAGTCTGGGGCCTCTATGTCTTAACCTTTTGCAGATCCCCAATTAAGATCAGTTCATTAAGTCATCAAGTTCTTGTGGCTACAGGTCATCTCTGAAGCTTCTTTCCTGTGGTTATCCAGCTTCTCAACATAATTCACTCAGGTATAATACCGTAACTGTTCCTGCGCAACATACATTAAATGGTCTTTCACGCTCTCCGTGTTCTGCTGATAATTATTGAGTCTGTTCATATGTTCACATTTATTTAAGTTGAATTATTAACATTTGCGCATGTGACCAATCTGCTAACTGTTGATTGCCCATGGCTGTTTGCACTATTGTCTTGTAAGTTGTTGGTTGTTATTGTGTTGTCTGTTATGGTATTGTCCTGTGCTTTATGCTTGGCATGGAATCACAATCGATTCTGGTATTTTTCACATTCTCCCAATAAAGTGACTCTGATTCTGATTCTGAAATAATTAGCTAATTCTTACCTCTGTGAAAGTGATTGGAACCCATCAACGGCCAGGGTTCTTCATTCAGTGGTAGAATGAGCAAAGCAGCGTGTTGTGTCCTTGAGCAAGGCACTTAACCACACAATGCTCTGCGACAACGCTCGTGCCAAGCTGTATCTGCCCTTGCCCTTCCCTTGGACAATATCGGTGTCGTGGAGAGTGGAGACTTGCAGCATGGGCAACTGCCGGTCTTCCATACAACCTTGCCCAGGCCTGTGCCCTGGAGAGTGAAGACTTTCCAGGCGCAGATCCATGTGATCCTGCAAGACTAACAGAAGCGTTTTTATTGTAAGCAAAGCCTCGCACAGCCTTCTGCTGCCAGGACAGACACACGACCTTCATTTTTTAACGTAATATGATTCTGGGGAGATTGTCAATGCAATCAACATGTTAATCTAGTAGAATATTAATTTTTTTTCACAAAAAGCCCACTTCCAGTTTATTTGAAATTTCTGACTGGTGAGTCACCACAGCAAGAAAATAAACAGAGGTGATGGCATCAGATCATAAGAGAGGGCTGGGTCCCGTTTAATTCTTACCCCTGGGAAAGAGATTTGAACAGAGTAGATAACAATTCCCTTGCAATTATTTAGTTTTGAAATTATTTAGATGAGTCATTCTCCCTCCAGCATCCTGAAAACTTGTTCAAGGGCATCAGGAGCAGATCTAAAATTGGTGGATGTAAAAGTATAGTGAGCCATTACCTATTGGACATAAACTTATTGTGAATTTATATCTATTGCAAAATTGATGATGGTTCAGCATAATAAATTTTTACAATAGCTACAGGCTCAATATCACTGAGTGCTTAGGTGTGCAGGAAAGGAATGAATGACTCCCAAAGTTAATCTGATGGGACCAAATTAAATCCAATTTAAATATAACTAAAAATAACTAAGGTGGAAGTTAGCCCTTAGCGGGTGAAGGTGCAAGCGAATAGTAGTTGGGTGTTTGCTGCCACTGAGTTCAATAGAGATAAGTTTTCCAAGCATGTGTGCTGGTATGGTAGCACGGTGGTTAAGTTTCTGGACTGGTAGCCAGTGTGTGGGCTGATGACAGAGAGACATAGAACATAGAACATAGAATAGTACAGCACATTACTGGCCCTTCGGCCCACAAAGTTGTGCCGACCCTCAAACCCTGCCTCCCATATAACACCCCACCTTAAATTCTTCCATATACCTGTCTAGTAGTCTCTTAAACTTCACAAGTGTATCTGCCTCCACCACTGACTCAGGCAGTGCATTCCACGCACCAACCACTCTCTGAGTAAAAAACCTTCCTCTAATATCCCCCTTGAACTTCCCACCCCTTACCTTAAAGCCATATCCTCTTGTATTGAGCAGTGGTGCCCTGGGGAAAAGGCACTGGCTATCCACTCTATCTATTCCTCTTATTATCTTGTACACCTCTATCATGTCTCCTCTCATCCTCCTTCTCTCCAAAGAGTAAAGCCCTAGCTCCCTTAATCTCTGATTGAGACAAGGGTTCAATTCCCACCACAGCAGCTGGAGAATTTAAATTCAAGTTAAAATTAAAGCAAAAGTTAACCTTTGTAACACTAACTTAGTGACTCCAGAACCAACAACCTGGATGACTCCTAACAATGCCCTAATAAAGATTGGCTTCATTTGAAAAAGGGTCAAGTGAAAAAATTTTTCCAGCATATATGACAAATAAGCTTTTCTTGGGCTTGCATCGCCAGGCGCTGCCACTTTATGTTTACACTCCACACTCATAACGACACAGTCACTGTCCTACTGTTTTTTCACATGCTCTGCCTCTACCTAGAAGAGTTCCTCTTGCCAAGAATCACTTTGTCACTTCATCGTTTCCCATCTTATGTGTCACCTTATGTTCAGATACTCCTACATTTAGCATCACTTTATGGGCATGCAATCGGTCTATGTAACGGCACAGTGGCCTACTGGTTAGCACAAAGTTTTACTGTACAGGTGGCTTGGGTTCAATTCCCACTGCTGCCTGTAAGGAGTTTGTTTGTACATTCTCCCCGGAACCGCGTTGGTTTCCTCTGGTTTCCTCCCACAGTCCAAAGACGTATCGGTTGGAAGATTAATTAATCAATAGAAACCATAGAACCCATAGAAAAACTACAGCACAGAAACAGGCCTTTTGGCCCTTCCTGGCTGTGCAGAACCATTTTCTGCCTAGTCCCACTGACCTTCACACGGACCATATCCCTCCATACACCTCCCATCCATGTATCTGTCCAATTTATTCTTAAATGTTAAAAAAGAACCAGCATTTACCACCTCGTCTAGCAGCTCATTCCATACTCCCACCAATCTCTGTATGAAGAAGCCCCCCCAATGTTCCCTTTAAACTTTTCCCCCCTCACCCTTAACCCATGTCCTCTGTTTTTTTTTCTCCCCTTGCCTCAGTGGAAAAAGCCTGCTTGCATTCACTCTATCTATACCCATCATAATTTTATATACCTCTATCAAATCTCCCCTCATTCTTCTACGCTCCAGGGAATAAAGTCCCAACCTATTCAATCTTTCTCTGTAACTGAGTTTCTCAAGTCCCGGCAACATCCCTGTAAACTTTCTCCGCACTCTTTCAACCTTATTAATATCCTTCCTGTAACTTGGTGACCAAAACTGAACACAATACTCCAGATTCGGCCTCACCAATGCCTTATGCAACCTCATCATAACATTCCAGCTCTTATACTCAATGCATTGATTAATAAAGGCCAATGTACCAAAAGCTCTCTTTACGACCCTATCTACCTGTGACGCCACTTTAGGGAATTTTGTATCTGTATTCCCAGATCCCTCTGTTCTACTGCACTCCTCAGTGCCTTACCATTTACCCTGTATGTTTTACCTTGGTTTGTCCTTCCAAAGTGCAATACCTCACACTTGTCTGTATTAATCTCCATCTGCCATTTTTCAGCCCATTTTTCCAGCTGGTCCAAATCCCTCTGCAAGCTTTGAAAACCTTCCTCACTGTCCACTACACCTCCAATCTTTGTATCATCAGCAAATTTGCTGATCCAATTTACCACATTATCATCCAGATCACTGATATAGATGACAACTAACAATGGACCCAGCACTGATCCCTGTGGCACACCATTGTCCTGTGATTTGGGTAAGATTAAATAGGGGGGTTGCTGGCTGGCGTAGCTCAAAGGGTTTAATAGGGTTTATTCCACTCTGTATCTCAATAAATAAATACAAGGGGTGACTTATAAGTTCGTGGCCTTAAGTAGAAGGAGATGAATTATTAACTTCAAACTTTCTGCATAATCACTCAAACTGCATGTGCATGTAGTGAGAGCTGTATAACTCACCTCCTTCTACCTTAGGCCACAAACTTATCAATCACCCATGCTGTGGACCACTTCTACAAAGAAGGGATCCGTATGCTCCACGACTGCTGGACTAAGTGTGTAAATGTAGGAGGAGACTATGTTGAAAAATAAATGTGCTAGGTTTTTTAAAATTGACTCCTTCTACCTTAGGCCACGAACTGATCATACGGCTACATTCCACAGTTACTTGTACATTGTTTTATATAATTACTTTTCTATTAATATTTTTATATTTATATGCTTATTGTGCTTTTTTATGCTACATCAGATCTGTAGTAACAATGATATTGTTCTCCTTTACACTCATGTATTGAAGAATGGTAAAAAAAAAACAATCTTGAATCTTTAATCTTTTAACACACAGCAGGTCCTGTCCATCTATTACCCTTCCATAAACTCCAGCTTCCTATCTCTTTGTCCCATTAAACACTCCTACACTTTGACCACTCTTTGTTCATCCCTAAAATCTCCTCATCTAGCTTGAGGTCCTTTTGTTTGATAAAACTGTTGTGAAGTGCCTTTGAACTTTTGCCATGTTAACAGTGTTATACTAATGGAAACTATTGTGTAAACATAATCTAGCATCTTTTTAAAAGATAGTCACTTCTCAGTTTATGGAGCTGCTGCATGAGTGGGAAACATTTTGTTTACTGAAATTTCAGAAGTCAAAGAGGCTGGGCAAAATGTATTCCAAGCATTTGAGCATTCTGACACGTGGAGATTGTCACGCTATTTGTTAAAGTAAAAATGGCTTCGTAAATTGAAGACACATGTCTGTAAAGAGTCAATGATGTCATGGCATAAGTTGAACACTTGTAAATTGATGAAGTACAGTCTTTTGTTACAACTCAGGCTTGTTCATGTTACATTTTGCTTCTACTCACGTCAATGTATCTATGGACATAGATAATTCTCTTGGTTGCTATAAACCTGACCTTAACATTTTGCTTCTGTAAGTCTGGGACCTGGGCCAAAGATTGCAGGTCGAAGGCCTGGAGGTGGCCTGTCCTGGAGTTGGAGATCTGACTCTGTGTGTGGGTAGGAGGGTGGGAAAGGGGCTTGCTCTGCTGTCCATAAACACGTAAACAGTTTGCAGATGCTGGAAATCCAGAGCAACGCACACAAAATGCTGGAGGAACTCAGCAGGCCAGGCAGCCTCTATGGAAATGGATAAACAGTCGATGTTTCTGACCGAGGCCCTTCTTCAGGACAGGGAAGGAAGGGGGAAGATGCCGGAATAAAAATGTGGTGGGAGGGGAAAGAGGCGGGCTGGAAGGTAATCAGCGAAGCCAGCCTGGTGGGAAAGGTCAATGGCTGGAGAAGAAAGAATCTGATAGAGAGAGTGGACCATAGGAGAAAGGGGCATGTTATGCTGCTGGTGTTTGACTCATTGCTGTTGTTGCTTGCTGCTGCTGCTGCTGTTGTTGTTGTTGTTGTTGTTGTTGTATGTTGGTTGTATTTTCTTCTGCTGAACATTGTGGGCATATTATGCTAGCTCTGGAATGTGTGGCAGCCCTTGCGTGCTGACCCCTGCACATCCTTTGACACTGTTGGTTGTTAAAGCACAAAGCACTTTCCACTGCCTATTTAGATGTATATGTGATAAATAAATCTAATCTAATCTAATCTTCAAGTATCAGTTCATTCACCAGACATAAACCCTCCTGTTTTACAAGGGATGTTCTCTCCAATATATCTTCCAAACCCCTCTGAGTATACCTCAAAGGCAAATTTAATATCCTAAGCGAAAAATTCCTGTTAGGATTTACCATTAAAATAAAACTACGCACAAGCAAATGTTAAGCCAGCAGACAAAATGGTAATGGAATCTATAATTTATAATAATTCAATACTTTTTAATCTGCCAGAACTACAACACTTTCTCCTGGAGGAAACTGCTCTGAGGTAGCACAGCCACCTTGTTCTACACTCTATGGATTAGTGTCAACTGAAGATCAAGAAGGAACTTGGTTTATTTCATTATGAAGGCATGTCAGCAGCTCTATTTCATAAGGAACCTGAGAAGATTTGGTATGTCACCAAGGACTCTAGCGAATGTCTACAGACGTACCGTGGAGAGCATTCTAACTGCTTGATTGATGGTTGTGCAGGCCAAGGCATTGGGTATATTTAAAATGGATTCTTGATTAATCTGAACATCAACGTTTCAAGGGAGAAGGCAGGAGAATGGGGTTGTGAGGGATAATAATTCGGCCATGATGAAATGGTGGGGCAGGCTCGATGGGCTGAATGGCCTAATTCTGCTCCTAGGTCTGATGGTCTAACTTGCTGCATTGCCATCTGGGACGGGGACACCAGCACACGGGATTAGAACAAGCTGTAAGTTCAGCCAGCTCCACCATGGTCAGCAGCCTCCTCACCATTGAGGAAATCTCCGAAAGGCGATGCTTTAAAAAGGCAGCATCCATCGTTAAGGACCATCAGCACTCAGGACATGCCCTCTTGTCTTTGCTACCATCAGGGAGGAGCCACAGGAGCCTGAAGATGCTCACTTGACAATTCAGGAACTGCTTCTTCCCCTCCAGTTTATGATTTCTTTACAGTCCATGGACCCACAAGCACTGCCTCAACATTTTGCTCTCTTTTTCCATGACTTTTTTTTAATATATTTTGATAGTAACGGAGTAATTTTTTATGACTTGCACTCTACTGCTGTCGCAAAACAACCAATTTCACAATGCGCACCACGTAAGTGGTAATAAACCTAATTCTGATTCTGACTTTCAACCAGCAGCTTGCTACAGAACTGTTCACTGAGATTAGCTTCAAAGGCAAGAAGCAACTTATGTTGAACTCCCTTACAAGTTACACACAGTTAGAGCAAAGCAAATATATGAGAGGCTTTTTAGCTGGATCCCTGGTGGGCTGTTACACTTAAATGCTGGTCATTTTCAATAGGCATCTGATGAATGATGGGAGGTTCAGAGCAATTCTGCACTTAACCGTTCAGAGACTGGAGCAACTGGAAGAGTAACGAAAACAAAACAAAAAATGGATGTGGTTGGATGTCCAAAATATAAACAAGAAAGGCAGGAAGTAACACACACAAAATGCTGCAGGAATTCAGCAGATCAGACAGCAGCTGAGGAAAGGAATAAACATTTCGGGCAGAGACCTTTCGTCATGAGTACTAAGGTACTCTGGATTTCTAGCATCAGCAGAATCTCTTGGTATTTATGAAAAGGCAGGAAACACTCATCAGATCAAGTAGCATTTGTGGAAACAAAAACAGAGTTAACAGAGTTAACACTTCAAATCCATGACCCTTCAGCACCACAAGTAGAAATTTTTCAAGATTGACACCCCAGGAAGTGACAATTGGAAAGCAACAGATTGTGAGGAAAAAGTCTAGTGATTTGTATTGTTTCTTCTTGGGTAGACTTTGCACCTTCTAACATTTATTAAGCAGGACAAATAATCCACCCACTCATGATCTTATGTGGAGATAAAACAAGCTAATTCTAAACTATCATAAGACCATGAGACGTTGAAGCATCAAGTCTACTCTGCTACTTGATCGTGGCTGATTAATTTTCTCTCTCAACCTCGTTCTCCTGCCTTCTGCCAGGAACCTCTGACGCCCTTAATAATCAAGAACCTATCAACCTCCACTTTAATATATCCAATGACAGCCTCCACAGCTGTCTGTAGCAATGAATTGCACAGATTCCAAAATCCACTGGCTAAAGAATTTCCTCATCTTGGTTTCAAAGGGACATCCTTGTATTCTGAAGACGTGCCCTCTGGTCGTAGACTCCCCACTACAGGAAACATCCTCTCCATGTCCACTCTATTTTTGCCCTCTGGTCATAGATTCCCCCATTATAGGAAGCATCCTCTCCATGTCCACTCTATCTGTGTCCTCTGGTCCTAAACTCTCCCACTATAGGAGATATCTTCTCCATGCCCACTCCATCCGCAGTGTATCGCTCAGCAAGTCTGATAAATGCAACCTCAATATAATGTAAGGGTTGCAAGACATAAGTAACACCACATTATTAGTGACCCTTGTCATTAGTGAATCTATCATTTATCTACTATTAAACCCTATCTGTCTTTTTTATATATCCAGGACCTCCCAGTTTATGCCATGTTTCTGTTGTTGAGAGAAGCAGAGTAACCTGGACAGTTTGTATTTCAGGAATATGGGTGCAAACCACGTTCCTTTTGGCAGAAAATGCCTGCTGCCCTGTAGTACCTGGCAATCCTCTCAAATACTTGTTCATACGTACCATCTGTACATAAAGTCGCTTGTAAATGAACAAATTCAGCACAGACAAGTGTAGATAATGGGCTGGAGAGGACCTGTATCAAGTATAGAGGGTTGAGGGATTCAAGTTCCTTGATGTGAGCATCAGCAATTGCCTGTCAAGGTCCACCAAACATTGCTGTTATGGCCCAGAAAGCTCACCTATGTGTGTACTTCCTCAGGCGGCTAAAGACGTTTGGCATGACCAATTTTAATCAACGAGCCATATACACAGTGCATACTATCTGGATGTATAATGGCTTGGTGTGGCAATTGCTCTTCATGTTACTGCAAGAAACTACAGAGCTGTGGACACAGCTCAGCACATCACAGAAATCAACATCCCCTCCATGGACTCTGTCTATACTTCTTGCTGCTTCAGTAAAGCAGCCTGCATAATCAAAGACCCCGACCACCTGCAACACTTTCCGTTCTTCCCTCTCCCTTTGGGCAGAAGATACAAAAGCCTTTCCTTGAATGTAATGACTGGAGAGGATTGCTATCAAACCTATGTTCATCTAGCGAGAGATACCTATCTGCTCCCTGATGCTCTTGGCTTGGGTGCAAACACGGACACTGGTTTTCCAGCATTTGAAGCTTACATGATTCCTGCTGATTTAATTTGGGTAATATAGCAAGTTCTACAAAGTATAGTTAACATTTGCAGGGATGTGCCATTGCTAAGGACATAACTTGACAAGGACGTTTATAAGAAGGTAAATTCAACTCTATGGTTTTGGATTCTGGTCCCAAACTTCATGCACCTTAAAATTTAAGGTGTGAATTTTAAGAGGACTCTTGGCTTCAGCATCTACCTCGTTATGATCTCACACTGACCTGTGCTGCATTTTTTTGGTAGCTTTTACTCTGATAGTTGCTGAGAAATAAGCAGTAAAACAATTCAGAACCGTTTTGTTCACTGCGGTTTCAAGCATTCGGGCTTTTAAATGCCAGAATAGGCCAGGAGAGAAAGTGAAACGATTTCACTACTTCAACAAGTTAGGCACTACAGAGAATTTGAAGGTATCAATAATCATCTTGAATATTACAATGAAAATGACTAGTTGGAGGATGCAATCTTTGAAAGCATTGTATGAAGGGAACCCATTATCTACACTTGTCTGCGCTGATTTTGTTCATTTACAGTCAATCAAAAGAACACGGCAGTGTACACTGGATGAATTCCTCCATACCATCAATAACTATTAGGAACTAATACACAGTTTTATAGTACTAAAGTGGTATTCTAATTGGTGGTGTTCTAATTTGCTCCTTTTTTTTGTGCGCCACACTCTGCCAGAGCCTCAGTGACCACTTTTTAAGTGGTTGTCTTGGAGGAAAGATTCTGTGAGTGGTTCCCCACATCCTTCTCACAGCGCAGTTGTTCTTTTTTTTACGAGGCCGAGTTGCGAGCTCGACACTCAACCCGGCACAGATGGAAAGCGTGCCCGGGAGTGGCCCGACTGGATTCGAACTCAGGAACCTTTGCTCCGGAGTCTGGCGCTGATGTCACTGCGCCACCAGCCGGCCAAATTTGCTCCATGTTTCATTTAAATACATAATTTTGACTCAGTTAAACTTTAGTTTGTCTTTTTAATATATTTTTTAACTCTTTCCATGAAACTTCGGCGAAATGGGACAGCCGTTCAATTGGACCATAATGTACTGGTTCTGATGTGTCTCAATTAACCGTAATCCACTGTATTTACTTGACCGACACTGATCCAGTGTTGAATGTCTACATGATTCCTTCTAATCTGGGATTAGATATCTGTGTGTTCTTATTTAGTGCCAGCAGCATCTACAAACAGTGATTTACTGTTTGGTCTTTATATGATCCATAGTGATCCAATCCAGAGATATGGGAATTAGGAATTTAGAGGCATGCATAATTTGGAATCAGAATCCAAAACAGAGAACTTAAGGCTACAAGTCAGGGTAATGACCTTAGTGACATCACATCACTAACTAAGCTAACGGTACAAAAGTGAGCCTTTATTTTATAAAGTTTGCTTTGGGCTGAATAAACTGCAGTTTTACTTTCTAGCTTTGTTTTAATTTTAAGAGTAGTTTTTGCACTCCGCTGCAATGTGTGGAATGGTGGTCTAATCTTTCAACAACAGTGTCTGATACCAGTGTTAAGTGTGAGAGGGGAAATTGCCCACGAGGAAATTGCTCTCAAGTGACTTCCTCTCTCATGAAATGTTCCCATAATTGCTGAAAGTTCACCGATTGTCTGGGCCAACAATACCTGTAGATACTGAATGGAAGGCCGGCAGGCAGCCTGAAAGAAATTGATGTCTGCTCAGATGTTCTGCTGAAGCAAGCAATGTATTTATTATTTGCTGACTATTGAGTATAGCAAAGCCAAATGGCTGTGCTCACCTCTGAGGAAGGCTACTAAATGTGCTGTCAATGTGCAGAGAAATTAAAAAATACAGAAACTAATGTTGCAAAGGTGATGGAATAGGAGACTGCGGCTGGGTGAGGATGGGTTCTGGGTAAGGGTGGGTGTTGAGATATGAATGGTGATGAGAGAGGATGGGTGCTGGGTAAGGTGGGTGCTGGGTAAGGATGGGTGCTGGGTAAGATGAGTGCTGAGCAAGGATGGGTGGTGGGTGAGGATGGGTGCTGAGAGAAGATGTGTGCTGGGAGACCAGTGAATGCTGAAAGAGGGATCACTGCTGGGAGAAGATGGGTGCTCACAGAGAATAGGTGCTGGGGGAGGATAGGTGCAGGCAGAAGATGGGTTCTGGGAGGGGATAAGTTTGGGAGAGGATGAGTTTTAGAGATGATGTGTTTGGTAGGTGATGGGTTAGGAAGACGATGGGTTTGTTAGGTGATGGGTTAGGAAGAGGATGGGTTTGTTAAGTGATGGGTTAGGAAGACAATGGGTTTGTTAGCTGATGTGTTTGGTAGGTGATGGGTTAGGAAGAGGATGGGTTTGGTAGGTGATGGGTTAGAAAGACAATGGGTTTGTTAAGTGATGAGTTTGGTAGGTGATAGGTTAGGAAGACGATGGGTTTGGGCTTTGGACATCAAATCTCCCCTCAATTCTTGTAAGCATCCTGTTGAAATATATTCCAGAGGTAGAGCCTAAACACATCATTTCCAACTCCCCAGTTTATTCAGAAGGGTCTTAGGCAAAGCATCATCTCAAACACCCATCCCTGTCCAAATACAATGGCTGCAGAGTTAGGCAACAGACCAGATCTGGCTCATCTTGTCTCCTCGTTGTTCACTGTGGTCATTGTCGACAAGTACAGCATGGTAGAGTGGCCATTAGTGCAATGCTTTACAACGCCAGTTGTAGCATCAGCATTTGATGCCCTCTGCTCTCTGTAAGAAGTTTCTATTTTCTCCCCGTGACCATGTGAGTTTCCTCCAGGTGCTCTGGTTTCCACCCACATTCCAGAGTCGTAGGGGTTAGAGATAGTGAGTTGTGGGCACATTATTTTGGCACTCTATCGGGCTGCCTCGAGCACAATCCTCGCAGATTTGATTTGATGAAAATGGTACATTTCACTGTAAGTTTCAATATACGTTAATAAAACTAATATCTTTATCTCTCCCTCTCTTAGCATTGCAGCTGCTCAAAGAAATAATGTGGAGATCCCACACAGACAGCACAAGGTTACTGTCGAGATCTCATTGGATACCTCCAGATGGAATGCAAAAGCCAGCCAGCCTTGGCTCCAAGGTAAGTGTTAAATACAACTCCTCAGGTTTTTCTGCAGTCTGCTCTGTAATGGTTTAAAATGGATTGATGCTTTAAGGTGATTAATGTCCTTTGAAATGTGGACATTGTATGTTATTTGGAAAGAGCGTGGTGCTGATGTGTACTGAAGATTGATGTTGTCCCATTTTGTTGTATACTGCTTGAGTTCAACCATGAAGAGAAATGATGCAAAGTAGGGTTGTCTAGCTTGGAGTTCAGAAGGTTAATCTAATCGAACTTTTCACTATATTATTAGGACCGAATAGAGGACCTTCTGTAGTTTGACGGGTCTCAGATTGGGAGGCATCGTCTGGAAAATAGAACCAGCTTTGCAGGAGTGACTTAGCAAATAATGTGCTTAATTCTAGAGGATCTTGAATCTCTTCTTTTAAACAATAATTGGTGTTGCATCAATTGTTAACTTAAATTTGAGGTTGATATAATTGTGTGAACCAAAGAGATTAAACGATGTAAGTTTATGGAAAGTTACATGCTATTAGCTATGGATTGGAAACAGCCTCATTAAATGGACGAAGCAAATAATTATTTATTAGGCAATACAGCACAGAGTACGCCCTTCCAGCCCTTCAAAGCCATGCTCCGACAAAGCTGACTAGCCCTAACCTAATCAGAGGACAATTTACAATGACCAATTAACTTACCTGGTACATCTTTGGATTGTGGGAGGAAACCCATGCATTCCACAGGGAGAACAGACAGAAACTCCTTACAAAACAGCACAGGAATTGAATTCCGAACGTAACAAATTTCACGTCACATGCCGGTGATAATACACCTGATTCTGATTCTGGAACGCCCCGAGCTGTAATAGTGATGTGCTGGCCACTACACTAACAAGGGGCTCAAATATCCTACCCCTGTCACTTTGCATTTTGTTCTGTATCTCACAAAACCGACATTCCTTTTGTTTCTCCTGCACCTCAGCTGTCCCTTTGTTCAGAACTCCTCCAGAGAGATTGCTGCCATGAACAAGCTTTCACCACGCCCGCACAGCCAACACCAACCGGCGCCCTATCACTGATTTCCCCTTTGTTCCGCCCATTCCTTCCCCTTTCTCTGCTACTTAAAGCATATCAGATTTTGCCTGGCCAGTTCTGTCACCATGGATGATGAGTATTTCCTGTATTGACTATTTTTATTTCAAAATTAGAGCATCACAGTCAGAGTGTGATTATTTGGAACATAATTTCCTGATGATTTACAGGTTGGCTGTACGATGGTTAGATAATGATGATGAAGCAATGATGTCATTGTGGAACAGATCGTGTCATTATTTGCATGTCTAGTTACAATTAAAAGGCCAGACCAATGTCATAGAGTCATCGAAAAGTAGTGTCTCTGTGAGGAGCATATGGGATGAGGCTGTTATGTTTTGTAACTACAAAACATTAAACTGTTTAAAAGGAAAAGACGGGAGTTCAAAATGTGAATCTAACTTAGTTTTACTTTAAGCACAGAGCACACATATCACATGATAACATCATAGGGTCATAGAAAAGTACAACACAGAATCAGGCCCTTTGGCTCATCTCATCTCTGCTGAACCATTTAAACTGCCCAGATCCATCGATCTGCACCCCTCCATACCCCTCCCATCCATGTAACTGTCTAAACTTCTCTTCAATGTTGAAACTGAGCTTGCAAGCACCACTTGTTCCACACTCTCACAAACCTCTGAGTGAAGAAGTTTCCCTCATGTTCCCTTTAAACTTTTCACCTTTCACCCTTAACCGGTGACCTCTCGTGGTTACACCCAACCTCAGAGGAAAAAGCCTGCTTGCATTTACCCCATCAATACCTCTCATAATTTTGTGCACCTCTATCAAATCACCCCTCAGTCTTCTACATTCCAAGAAATAAAATCCTAACCTGTATAATCTTTCCTTATCACTTAGGTCCTCCAGTCCCAGCAACATCCATGTACATTTTCTCTGTGCTCTTTCAACCTTATTTACGTCTTTCCTGTAGTTAGGTGAACAAAACTCCAAATTTGGCCTCACCAACGTCTTATACAATGTGACTTCCCACAAAGCAACAAATGTTGAATTAAGAAAGGAGGGTCTCAAAATGTAGACTAGCATGAAAACTTGCCAAATTATGAAAATGTCTGGGATATTAGGTCATGGTTGTCAGAAGTTTGACCCAATGCTTTGTTTATGGATTACATATTTTTACAAATAAACCATTTAAACATTAACAGCAATAAAGGCTACTTAAAGTTTACCAGCACCCTTTAACATTATAAAACTCTGCAAGGCAATTAACTTAAGTTTTATCAAGGAAAATCAAACATCGTGCTACATTAGGAGATGTTAGCCTTTGTGGCTCCAATAGCAACAGACCTTACAAGGTCCAGTGGGACAAATAGTTAAATAGTTGTGCCATAGCTAAAAGGCTCAGCTTCAACCCTGACTTCAGATGCAGCTTGGATGGACTTTACACGTTCTCCCTGTGACCGTGTGGACTTCCCACAGATGCTCCCGTTTCATCTCACATCCCAAATGCATGCACACTGATAGATACATTGTCACTGTTAGTTAAACCTATCACCCCTACTGGGGATTAGGTCACCAACAGCAACTCGAAGGGGTCCTCTAGCCTGGGTTAATCGTTCAAGCTGTCCGGAGGTGTATGTAACCCGTCTTCTTGGTGTCAGCTTCAAGGTTACGGCTGGCCTCTCTTCCCGCTTTGCCGATCCTTGTCTTGACATCTGCATCGATGCCTCCCTGTCTGTCAATGACAATACCCAGGTAAATGAAGGCTTCTACCTCCTCAAGTGGACTTCCCTCAAGGGTGACTGAGTCAATGCAGGTTGAGCTGATGTTCAGTTTTCCCCTTGTGGATGCTGAGGTCCACTTGCACTGATGTGGTTGCCAGGTCTGTTGTTTTTTTTCCTGTACCTGCTTGTGGGTATGGGACAGGAGAGTGATAGCAACAGCAAAGTCCATGTCATCCAGTTGTTTCCACTGGATCCCAATCCCTTTCTGTGCTGCAGATATCTTCATGTTCCAGTCTATGACCAGAAGGAACAGGAAAGGGGACGTCAGGCACTCTTGTCTGACTCCTGTTTTCACCTGGAAGCTGCTGGTGAGCTGTCCGTCATGGTTGACTCTGCAGGATATGCCCTCATACAAGTTCTTGATCAGTCTGACCAGCTTGCTTCTGATACTCCACAGGGGATGCAGGATTCTCCACAGGGTCTCGCTGTCTACGCTGTCAAAGGCTTTTTCATAATCGTCGAAGCTGATGAACAGAGATGAAATCACTCAAGTGACTGCTCGACTACGATGTGCGGTGTGGCTAATTAGTCAGGACATGATCTGTTCTTAAAGAAGCCTACTTGGTCATTTCTTAATCTAGCGTCTACTGGATCCTTCACCCTCTCTAGTATTATCCAGCAGAAGACTTTTCCTGGGACTGACAAGAGTATGATGTCTCTATAGTTGGAGCAGTTGTTGAGGTCTCCCTTCTTTGGGAGCTTGAAAAGGTAGCCCTTTTTCCAGGCTGTTTGTACTTGCTCCTCTCATATCTTCTGAAAGAGAGGGTATAGCATCTCTACTGTAGTGTCCAGATCTGCTTTGAGAGCTTCTCCAGGAACATCATCTGGACCAAGTGCTTTTCTGTTCTTTAGCAGCATTACTGCTCTGCTGATCTCCTCTCTGGTAGGCTTGTTGTAGTTTATGGGTAGGTCAGTTTTGGCTGGAGGGATGCCAGGTGGGCTTAGAGGTGCGGGTATGTTCAGCAGATCTTCATAATGTCCTGCCCACCTGTTCAGCTGCTGTTCTGCTCCCATAATGGCCTTTCCATCATTGTCCTTGACTGGCCTCTCAGGCTTTCTGTACTTGCCAGACAGTTTCATGGAGGTGTCATACAGCTTCCTCGTGTTGCCACATCCTGCCACTTGTTCTGTTTCTTCTGCTAGGCCGTCTATGTAACTGCGCGTCTCTGCTTTAATGCTCTTCTTCACTGCCCCGTGAGCCTCTGCATGATCTTCCTGTGATTTCGCCTTTCCCACTCTAGAACTGCTGTTATTCGTGACAGCTTTCTGCCAAAACTGTATAAATCCTCTTCCTCGTGCAGTTCTTGTATCACATGGAACATGTTGCTGTGGACTAATTTGAATGTTTTTTGGGTCTACATGTCTCTCAAAAGGTTGATGCTGAATCTCTTCATCGTTGATGCTGTTTCAACCAATTCTTCTACCGTCTGAGTTTTAGCTTCGCAATCCAGAGGTGATGGGAAGATGCCACATCTGCTCCACTCCTGACTCGGACATTTTGAAGTGATCTGAATTTCTTAGATGTACAGATGTGGTCTATGAGTTCTCTGTTATGTGATTATATCATTCATATCGGTAAAAAACTCCACAGTCTTGCTCATTTTACCCAGTCCATGTGATCTGAGCGTTATCTGGTCCTGTTTTTGCATTGACGTCTCCCATGAGAATGTTAATATCTCTCTCAGGATGTGCTCCTAGGATGTTCAGAAGTCTGATGTAGAAAGCATCCTTGGTTTCTTCATCACTGTTGTTAGCTGGTGCATAACACTGTATAATGTTTATCTTTATCTTTTCCTTCTTCGTTCTAAAAGATGCCAAGATGATGCGGGGACCGTGGGATTTCCATCCTATCAATGCCTTCTCTGCTACCTTTGATAGCATGAGAGCCACTCCTTCCTCCCACCCCGAATAAAGCAATAGTTCCCCTGTCATCAGCCGGCTCTGCCCAGACGGTTCATCTTGTCTCGCCGATGCCAAGCAGGCTCAGATTGTTCTTCTTCATTTGAGCTGCCACTTATGCTGCTGACTTTCCACTTTCATACATGGTCTTTACATTCCATGTTCCAATGGTGGTGGTCCTGGATGGTAGAAGGACGATGAGCACTAAGAAATCCACTTAATGGTGGCTTTCACCACTCGACTTCATGTGTCTTCAGGGCGAAGATCCTTCCTCTCCCAGGGAACAGGTCTTTGGAGCTTTTGTTACCATTTCTGTAGCTCTAGATTTTTCATGGGTTGGGTTTGCTAGCCCTATGCACAACCTTCCTCCTTTCCCAGCCAGGGTTGGATTTTTCATTGGTTGGGTTTGCTTGCCCTATGCCCAACCTTACTCCTTTCCCATCCAGGGTTGGGATCATCCATGGCGGAGGAAGAGGACTCAAGAGGATTGTGGAGAAGATAGACACAAGGGATTCTGCAGATGCTGGAAATCCATAGTAACACAGACGAAGTGCTGAAGGAACTCAGTGGGAAGGGTCTCATCATTTCCTTATTCCTTCCCATATATGTTTGCCAACCTGTTGTCTTCCTCCAGCATTTTGTATGTGTTACTCAGAATAAAAGGGAATTTGTGAAGATGGGTAATTGATGGTTGGTGTAGTTTTTGTGGGCCAAGGGGTTAGTTGACATACTGTAGGATTGTAGAAGTTGAAGAAAACTCTAGAGTCTAGACTCTTGACATTTAGCCTAATTACAATATGAAACTTCGGAACTTTTCTGCATGCTGTTTGAGGCCTTTTAGAATGCAGTCAAGGAAATCACTTACGTAAATGGTGCGCATTTAGTACATCTAAGAACTGGCTTCAGTTTAAAGTACCTGTACAGAAACATAAGAAAATCTGCAGATGCAGGAAATCCAAGCAACACTCACAAAATGCTGGAGAACTCAGCAGGCCAGGCAGCATGAATGGAAAAGAGTAAAGAGTCGACATTTCAGGCCAAGACCCTTCATCAGGACCTGTAAATCTTACACTTTCTTTTTGCATAAAGATTAAGTGAGGTTTTACAGCATGCGAACTCATTAGTACAGCACAGCACTCATGCCAGCACTAATAAAAAGTTGTTTCAATTGCCATTTCCTCGATTAGGCTGGAAACATAGATTTTAACATGCAACAAATATTTCAAAAAGCTATTGTAATTTGCTTTTGCCTTGATTAGGGCAGCATTGTTGGTATGCTTGACACCAGGCTCCAGGAGCAGATATTCTATTACAGACTCTGTCGTCGAAAGACATTATTATTGTATTTCATTTAGATTATTAGAAGATCAAAGAAAAAAAAGATTCAAGAGTGTGTTCAAAGCCTCCTTGTAGAAGTACAACATTCTGGCTGACTCCTGGAAATCCCCGTCACATCACTGCTTAAAACAGAGAAAATGGAATCAGGATGGGAGAAATGGGAGGTGAGGACTTCGATAAAATCGCTGTTACTAAAGAGATAGAGATGAACAAACTAGAGGGCCTGAAGGTAGGTAAGTCCTATGGTCCTGATGGGATGAATCCCAGGGTGCTGAAGGAATTGGCGGAGGTTATAGTAGACACGTTGGTAATCATTTATCAAAACTCTCTAGACTCTGGGCAGGTCCTGGCAGATTGGAAGACAGCAAATGTCACGCCACTTTGTTAAAAAGGATGTAGGCAAAAGACAGGCAACTATAGGCCAGTTAGCTTAACGTCTGTAGTTGGGAAAATGCTTGAAGCTGTCATTAAGGAAGAAGTAATGAAACATTTAGAAAGGAGTGGTTCCATTAGACAGATGCAGCATAGATTCAGAAACGGCAGGTCCTGTTTGACAAACTTCCTGGAGTTCTTTGAGGACATAATGAGTGCAGTGGATAGAGGGGAACAGGTGGATATCGTATACTTGGATTTCCAGAAGGCGTTCAATAAGGTGACGCATAAGAGACTTATAAATAAGATACGGATGCATGGAGTCAGAGGAAGAGTATTGGCATGGATGGTGGAATGGTTAACTGACAGAAGGCAGAGAGTTGGTATAAATGGATGTTTCTCCGGTTGGCAGTCGGTGGTGAGTGGGGTGCTGCAGGGGTCGGTGCTGGGCCCGCAGCTGTTTACCATTTACATTGATGATTTGGGAGAGGGGACTGAGTGTAGCGTAGCAAAATTTGCTGATGACACTATACTGAGTTGAAAAGCAAATTGTACAGAGGATGTGGAAAGTTTGCAGAGGGATATAGGTAGGTTAATTGAGTGGACCAAGGTCTGGCAGATGGAATACAACGTTGGTAAATGCGAGATCATCCACTTTGGAAGGAATAATAGAAAAGCAGATTATTATTTAAATGGTGAAAGATTGCAGCATGCTGTTGTGCAGAGGGTCTTGAGAATGCTTGTTCATGAATCGCAGGTACAACAGGTTATTAAGAAGGCAAACGGAATGTTGGCCTTCATTGCTAGAGGGATTGAATTCCAGAGCAGGGAGGTCATGCTGCAACTATACAGGGTACTGGTGAGGCCGCACCTGGAGTACTGTGTGCAGTTCTGGTCTCCATACTTGAGGAAGGATATACTGGCTTTGGAGGCAGTGCAGAGGAGGTTCACCAGGTTGATTCCAGGGATGAAGGGGTTAACCTTTGAGGAGAGATTGAGTCACCTGGGACTATACTTTCTGGAGTTCAGAAGAATGAGAGGGGATCTTATAGAAACATAAAAAATTTTGAAAGGGATAGATAAGATAGAAGTAGGGAAGTTGTTTTCATTGGTAGGTGAGACTAGAACTAGGGGACATTGCCTGAAGATTCAGTGGAGAAGATTTAGGATGGAGATGAGGAGAAACTGTTTTTCCCAGAGAGGGGTGAATCTGTGGAATTCTCTGCCCAGGGAAGCAGTTGAGGTTTCCTCACTAAATATATTTAAGAAACAGTTAGATAGGTTTTTACATAGTAAGGGAATTAAGGGTTATGGGGAAAAGGCAGGTAGATGGAGCTGAGTTTACGGACAGATCAGTCATGATCTTATTGAATGACGGGGCAGGTTCGATGGGCCGGATGGCCTACTCCTGCTCCTATTTCTTATGTTTCTTATCGTGCTAAGAATCTTGAGGTCTTGTGTTATAGGCATCTCCACAGAGAGGAACATCTCCAAATTCTTCAGGTCCTACCCAGCACTGCTGCATCTGCTCTGCAACTTGAAAGTAATTTGTTTTCTCTCTTTGAAGTACTAATGAGGGGTCTTCAACATGAAACATTAACTCTGTTTCCCTCTCCACAGATGCTGCCTGACCTACTAAGTGTTCCCAGCATTTTCTGTTTTATTTCAGCTTTCCAACATCTGCAGTTTTAGTTTGATTTTCACTTGATGGTGCAATGCAACTGTGCTGTAATACCTCAGACTGTGTCTATAAAAATAGGTAGACCTCGCAGAGTCTTGCGGTCTGTCTTATGCTTGAGAACAGATCACATTAAGACAGGATCCTGCCAAAATGGTTTGCCTACTGCTTGAGGACAGGCTACATCATCCAGGATCTTGCGAAACTGGGCTTGAGGACAGGCTACATCATCCAGGATCTTGCGAAACTGGGCTTGAGGACAGGCTACATCATCCAGGATCTTGCGAAACTGGGCTTGAGGACAGGCTACATCATTCAGGATCTTGTGAAACTGGGCTTGAGGACAGGCTACATCATCCAGGATCTTGCGAAATTGGGCTCGAGGACAGCCCACATCAAGACCAAGACCTTGCGAAATTGGGCTCGAGGACAGGCCACATCAAGACCAGGATCTTGTGAAATTGGGCTCGAGGACAGGCCACATCAAGACCAGGACCTTGCAGAATTGGGCTCAAGGACAGGCCACATCAAGACCAGGATCTTGTGAAATTGGGCTCGAGGACAGCCCACATCAAGACCAGGACCTTGTGAAATTGGGCTCGAGGACAGGCCACATCAAGACCAGAATCTTGTGAAATTGGGCTTGAGGACAGGCCACATCAAGCCCAGGATCTTGCGAAGTGTACCTTATAACTGTGAAGGGAATGATCTATGATATCGGACAGTGGACACAGGAAGAAGCCTGAAGCACAGGGATTCCATCCTGGGGTCCATGGACCCTTTGCTTAATGGCATTGGCCCATGGCATAAAAAAAGGTTAGTCTAAAGTGAGAAAAGGAACAAATGGATTCCAAGTTCTATGCTTTCAGAATAAAAACCTGTATTCATTCCAAATGTCCAATCTTAATTACCCACTGATACAGAAAGTTGAGAGGAAACGAGACTGAGTCACCATGAGAGAACTGATCTCTGTCCAGAGAATGAGTTAGTGTAACAATAGAAGCAATGGGCAAAATAGATGTTTATATTTTCATAAATGACTCCTTTCCCTAATTTCTATCCTTTTATCATAAAAGTTAAAGGCTTTTCAGGATTAAAGAGCACAGCACTGCCGGTCTTTTATCAGGATTAGCCTTCTCCCTGTCTTGCATGTCCTTTACATTAGCACATCTTTCAGCGTGGCGATAATTGAATTGAATTGACTTTATTACTTACATCCTTCACATACGTGAGGAGTAAAAATCTTTACCTTAGGTACGCACCTAAATATGCAATTTATGGTAATTTATAATCTGTAGTATGTACAACAGGACAGTCAATGTAACATAGAAATACAATTGTATCAGCATGAATTAATCAGTCTGATGGCCTGGTGGAAGAAACTGTCCAGGAGCCAGTTGGTCCATTTCCCAGATGGTAGCAGCTGGAACAGTTTATAGTTGGGTTGACTTGGGTCCCCAATGATCCTTTGGGCCCTTTTTACGCACCTCTCTTTGTAAATGTCCTGATTAGTGGGTAGTTCACGTCTACAGACGCGCTGGGCTGTCCTCACCCTAATTCACTACGTTCAAACTTCGCACATTTTGGAACTGCTCAAAATTCACATGAATTTGTTGGTACAGAGGGGAAAAGAAGCATAATCAAAATCAAGTTTATTAACACTATCTTACATGATATGAAATTTATTGTTTAGCAACCATATATAGTCTATAAAGAGAACAGTGAAGTAGTGTTCATGGAACGTTCAGAAATCTGATGTTGGAGAAGCTGCTCCTGAATCATGGAGTGTGGACCTTCAGGCTCCTGTACCTCCTCCCAAACAGTAGTAATGAAAAGACAGCAGGTGAGAGTCCTTAAGGATGATTGTTTCTTTCTTGAGGCATCACCTCTTGAAGACGACCTTGATAGCAGGGAAGGTTGTGCCTTTGATGAAGCTGTCTGAGTCTACAGCTCTCCTGCTGCTTCTTGTGATTTTGTGCCTTGGAGTCGCCATACCAGACAGAAACCAGATGACGATGCAACTAGACCGAGTGCTCTCCACCATACATCTATAGAAATTTGCAAGAGTCTCTGGTGACATAATTAGACTGGGGTTAGTTCTGACTTTGTGCAACAAAGTACAACAGGGGAAAGATGTAAAATATCCAATTTTACTTCTCTCGTTGATTTCGAATGAACCTAATCAAAGTAGCTGGGAGAAATAGGGGTTCATGATAGTATCAGTTGAAGGTGATCTTCTCCAAGACTGAATGTTCTGTTAACAACATAGATAATGTTCTGTGTTAAAGGCCCTTCATTAGCACCTAGAAGAAAAGAAATCAGGTTAGTCTCAAGTTGCAGAGAAGTTACGGGAGGGATGAATATGAAAAATCTGGAGATATGCCCTTTCTGCTATCTGCCAGGCAAAGACTCAACATTCTCAGTGCTATCCTGAATGCTCTGGGTGCAAAAATCCAAGCCAGCTCTCCAGTGCAATACTGAGAGAGAACTATAGCAAAGGAAGTACCATTGTTTCACAGGGAATTGAGCTGAGATCCTCTCCGCTCTCTCAGGTGGACAGAAAAGATCCCATGCCTTAATTTGAAGATGATCATGCAGCTATTGTTAGCATCCTGGCCTATTTTCAGTGGCATAGCAGTTAGTGTAACGCTATTGCAATGCCAGTGATGTGGGTTCAATTCCACCGCTGTCTGTAAGGAGTTTGTACGTTCTCCCTGTGACTGAGTGGGTTTGCTCCAGGTCCTCTGGTTTCCTCCTAATTTCCAAAGACGTATGGGTCAGTAGATTCATTGGTCACATGGGTGTAATTGGGTGGCAAGGACTCGTTGGGCTGGAAGGACCTGTTACATGCTGTATATCTAAATAAATTAACAGACACATAGGCTCCTGCCTCAGCAAGGACCTGGACCCATTGTAATTTGCCTAACGCCACAATAAGTCAATGGCAGACGCAATCTCAATGGCTCTCCACAGGGCTTTAGACCACCCGGCCAACACAAACACCTACGTCACGATGCTGTTCATCGACTATAGCTCAGCACTTAATACCATCATTCCCACAATCCTGATTGAAAAGTTGCTGAACCTGGGCCTCTGTACCTCCCTCTGCAATTGGATCCTCGACTTCCTAACCGGAAGACCATAGTCTGTGCGGATTGGTGATAACATCTCCTCCTCGTTGATGATCAACACTGGTGCACCTCAGAGGTGTGTGCTTAGCCCACTGCTCCACTCTTTATATACACATGACTGTGTGGCCAGGCATAGCTTAAATACCATCTATAAATTTTCTGACGATACAACCATTATTGGTAGAATCTCAGGTAGTGACGAGAGGGCGTACAGGAGTGAGATATACCAACTAGTGGAGAGGTGCTGCAGCAACAACCTGGCACTCAACTTCAGTAAGATGAAAGAGCTGATTGTGGACTTCAGGAGGGGTAAGACGAAGGAACACATACCAATCCTCACAGAGGAATCAGAAGTGGAGAGAGTGAGCAGCTTCTAGTTCCTCAGTATCAAGATCTCTGAGGATCTAACCTGGTCCCAACATATTGATATAGTTATAAAGAAGGCAAGACAGCTGCTATACTTTATTAGGAGTTTGAAGAGATCTGCCATGTCAACAAATACACTCAAAAAACTTCTATAGTTGTACCATGGAGAGCATTCTGACAGGCTGCATCACTGTCTGGTATGGAGGGGCTGCTGCACAGGACTGAAAGAAGCTGCAGTGGGTTGTAAATCTAGTCAGCTCCATCTTGGGTACTAGCCTACAAATTACCCGGGACATCTTCAAGGAGCGGTGTCTCAGAAAGGCAGCGTCCATTATTAAGGGCCTCCAGCACCCAGGGTATGCCCTTTTCTCACTGTTACCATCAGGTAGGAGATACAGAAGCCTGAAGGCACACACTCAGCGATTCAGGAACAGCTTCTTCCCCTCTGCCATCCGATTCCTAAATGGACACTGAATCTTTGGACACTACCTCACTTTTATTTTTAATATACAGTATTTCTGTTTTTGCACTTTTTTTAATCTATTCAATATACATAATTGATTTACTTGTTTTTATTTTTTTTATTTTATTGATTTTTTTTCTCTGCTAGATTATGTATTGCATTGAACTGCTGCTGCTAAGTTAACAAATTTCATGTCACATGCCGGTGATAATAAACTTGATTCAGATCCTGATTCTGACAGACAGACAACAGACAGATAGATAGGTCGATAGATTGATGTCCCTCATCAGTCAGGGCACTGAGTATAGGAGTTAGGTTGTTATGTTGAATTTATATAAGACATCAATGAGGCCGCAGTTGGAACATTATGAGCAGTTTCGATCACCCTACTATAGGAAAGATGTTACTAAACTAGAAAGAGTGTGGAAAAGATTTACCAGGATTTTGCCTGGTCTTGGGGGTCTGAGTTGCATGGAGAGATTGCATCGTCTAGGACTTTTATTCCCTGGAACACAAGAGAATGAGGGGTGATCTGATAGAGGTGTATAAGATCATGAGGCGCATTGACAGTGTGAAAGCACATAGTCTTTATCCCGGGGAGGAGGTGCTAAAAGCACAAGGGCATAGGTGTTATATCAGAGACAAGGGATTGAAAAGGGTTATCATGCAAAGGGTAGTGCGTAATGGAATAAGCACCAGAAGTAAACTCTGCTCCATCCACCTAAAGTGGAACCTCCCAGTGGCCAAACATTTAAATTCCCATTCTGTCTTGTTGGTCCATGTGCCAAGATGAGGCCACCCTCAGAGTGGAGGAGCAACACCTTATATTCTGTCTATGAAGCCTCCAACCTGATGGCATGAATATCGATTTCTCCTTCCAGAAAAAAAAAGTTCCCTCGCCCTCCCCTCTTCTTCTATTCCCCACTCTGACCTTTTACCTCTTCTCACTTGCCTATCACCTCCCCCGGGTCCCCTCCTCCTTCCCTTTCTCCAATCTCCTCTCCCATCAGATTCCTTTCTTCTCTAGTCCTTTACCTTTCCCATTCACCTGGCTTCACCTTTCACCTTCTAGTTAGCCTCCTTCCCCTCCTCTCACCTTTTTATTCTGCATTTTCCCCCCTTCGTTTCCAGTGCTGGAGAAGGGTCTTGGCCTAAAACGCCGACTGTTTATTCATTTCCATAGGTGACGCCTGTCCTGCTGAGTTTCTCCAGCATCTTGTGTGTGCTGCTCTGGATTTCCAGCATCTGCAGACTTTCTCATATTTGCCAGTAATAATGGTCAAGGAGGGCACATTACCAAAATTTAAAAGCCATCTAAGTAATTGCATGGATGGAAGAGGCTTAGTGGGCTCTGGGCCAAATGCAGACAGATGTACTCTGTTCAGTGAGAAACACAGTCAGCACGAGTAAGTTGGCCCAAAAGGCCTGTTTCCATCCTGTTTGACTCCATGACTCTATGATTCTATCAATCTTCCTGCAACAAATTATTAGAGTGCTCTTTGTTGCAAATTGGCAAGATTCCTACGTTAAAACAGTGACCGCACATAAAAATTGCATCAGAGGTAAAGCAAACACAAAATGCTGGAGGAACTCAGCAGGTCAGGCAGCATCAATGGAAAAGAATAAGCAGTTGACATTTCAGGTCAAACCCTTCATCAAAGTTTTTCACAAGTTTTCAAGTTCAAAAGGTTTTGTTACCATACATGAACGTCGAAGTTTCGAAGTTCAAATCCAACGCCGTCTGTAAGGAGTTTGCACAACCTCCCCACGAACAAGTAGGTTTCTTCCAGGTGCTCTGGTTTCGTCCCGCATTCTAAAGATTAATCGGTCATTGTAAATTGTCCTGCGATTGGGCTATTGTTAAATAGGTGGATTGCTGGCCAGTGCGGCTCGTCACGCCTTAAGGGCCTGTTTCGCGCTGTCTCTCTAAGTAAGTAAATTAAATCAATACAAGGCTTCAGGAGCAGCAAGCAGCAAATGGCAGTGAAATTTGTTTGAAGTCTTCTTATTGAGGAACTCTTACTATAAGAGCTAAAGGTGAAGTGCACTGTGATCAATGTTCTGCTCAAAGACTTCACCAACGGCAACAGAATTTCAAAGGTTTCAGATAGGCATCTTTGAAGCCCAACAAGGCTCTCCACCCTGCCGCCATTACTCTCCCTAATAAAATGCAGCTGCTCTTCCTTCTAATACAAAGGAGCTTGGCAAAAATTGAAAAGAACATTATGCCTTTCGTAGCCTTAAACTATTGGCAACCTGATTTCCTGTTATTTAAACATTAGTGATCGTTGCAGCATACTTTATTTCAGAAGAGTCATTTTTGAGCAATATTATTTGATTTGAATCTTGCTTGACAAAGTCCGAGGGAGTCTTTTTAACAGGAGGTACCAGGAGGGGGAAAAGAAAACACAAAATTTAACTTTGCAGGCTCTTATCTACAAGAGCTCTGCTTTGACATGCCCCCTTTGACTCCTACCATTTTATATTAATACACCATAGATACACATGGATATCAAATCACTGTCCGGCTCTTAAAGCTATGGTATTGATGTGACTGGTCCAAATGAGTTTCAAATCAGGACTGACATCCAGGTTGTTGATGGTAGGGGACACGTCAAAGGTAATGGCACTGAATTTTAATGGTTGATGGTTAGATTCCCTCGCGTTGGAGACAGACATTGCCTTGTATTTATGTGGCCTAAATTTTACCTGCCATGCTTGTTTTTTTTTTCTCCTGTAGGTCTTGCTTCATGTGGGTATGGGCTGTTTCATTTGCTGAGGAGTTCCAAATCAAATCAGTATCATCATTAAGCATTCCCATTCCTGATCTAACGGTGTAGGGAAGATTACTTCTGAAGCAGATGAAGAGGTCTAGGCCAAGGAACCTGCCTTGAGAAACTCCTCTGTTGATACCCTGGGGCTGGGGTAATGAACTTCTGACAATGTTGACCATCTTCTTTCAAGGATGCGGAGAGTCTGAAGGAAGATATAGATGGGTTAAGTGAGTGAGCAAGTGTCTAGCAGATGAAGTACAGCCTGGTAAATGCGATGTCATCCACTTTGGAGGGAAAAATTGAAGGTCAGATGATTACTTACGTGGTGAAAGATTTCAGCATGCTGTTTTGCAGAGGGATGGGAGCCCTTGTACATGAATTGCAAAAGATTGGTTTGCAGTTGCAACAGGTTATCAAGAGGGCAATTGCAATGTTGGCCTTCATTGCTAGAAGGATTGAATTTAAGATCAGCAATGCTATGCTGTGACTGTATTGGATACTGATGAGGCTACATATGGACTACTGAGTGCAGTTCTGATCTCCTTACTTGAGGAAAGATAGAATGGCTTTGGAGGTAGTGTAGAGGAAGTTCAACAGTTCACTTCTGGAGATAAGAGATAAGATTATCTTTATATGTCACATGTACATTGAAATATCAAAACATACAGTGAAATGTATCATTTGCCTCACCAACCAACACAGTCCAAGAATGTGCTGGGGTATGGCCTGTAACTGTCACCATGCTTCCAGCGCTAACGTATTATGCCGAAAACTTACTAATCCTAACCTGTATGTTTTGGAATGTGGGAGGAAACCTCAGGAGAAAGCTCACGCAATCACGGTGAGAACGTACAAACTGCTTACAGACAATGGCAGAATTGAATCCGGTTTGCTGGCGCTGCAACGGTGTAATCACTATGCCACTGTGCTGCCCGGCAATATCTAAACTGAGTCCCAGTGAGAAAGTGCTGGTTAATTACACTCTCAATGACACCTTCTATTAGTTTGTTTGTTGATGACTGAGAGTGAGCCACATCTGGTGGTAATTGGTATGATATCGAAATCTGCATCATTTTGAAACAGCCTGATGTCAGTCTGCTCAAAGTCTATGAAAATGAGTGTCCTGCGGTGTGAAAAGGATGTCTTTAAGTGGAAAATAGTACAGAAAAAATTGATAGGAATGATACCAGGAGTGGAAGAAGAAGTCATAAAGAGAAACTGGATAAGCTTTTTTTTCACTTTGGTGTATAGGAGGCCGAAGGTTAACTTAAAGAGATATAGTGTATAAAGTTTATGGAAATAGATAGGGTGTATCGTCACTGTGATTTTCCCAGTGTAATGGAGTCTAAAGTTACCGGGCACAGATTTAATGTGAGAGGGGAAAATTTAAAAGGGAAGCGTGATTTAACTTTGCCACACAATGGGTGGTGGGTGGTATGGAATGAACTGGCAAAGGAAGTGGTAGAGGCAGCTATGATTACTCTATTTGTATAATTATAGTAATTAATTTCTCCGTGATCCACTGAAGGTGTGGAATTATATTTCTTTGTTCTCCTGTAGGTGTCAGCAAGTAAAAGAAAATCTCAAGGTTGTTTATGGTACACATACTTCAATAATACACTGACTTTGAACTTTGAACTTCAGAAAACCTTTCCTGTTCCTGAAAAGGCACCAGTTGTTAATCAAGCCCTCCTGAGCCATTGAATGCGGGCAATGGCTGCTTGTACCAACGTGAAGCCAATTATGCTGGCAAATCCCAGTCCTATTGGACACTTACAAATTACTTTACGGTGAGCAATAATACCACTAAAAGTCGACACCACTCTTCCTCAATATGCACAAGGATGTTTGCTGATATCTCTGGAGCTAGTTTTGACTAATGGTGCTTCCAGTGGTCTATGTCCCTAACACTGGCAGTAACTTAGAACCTCAGCTGTAACTTTTATGGTTTTTCTGCTGCTTAGATGATCTACAGTGGCATGCAAAAGTTTGGGCACCCCGGTCAAAATTTCTGTTACTGTGAATAGTTAACTGAGTAGAAGATGATCTCCAAAAGTCATGAAGTTAAAGATGAAACAGTCTTTTCAACATTTTAAGCAAGATTAGTGTATTATTTTTGTTTTGTACAATTTTAGTCTGAAAAAAGGAAAGGAGCACCACGCAAAAGTTTGGGCTCCCCAAGAGATTTGAGCTCTCAGATAACTTTTACCAAGGTCTCAGACCTTAATTAGCTTGTCACGGCTATGGCTTGTTCACAGTCATCGTTAGGAAAGGCCAGGTGATGCAAATTCCAAAGCTTTATAAATACCCTGACTCCTCAAACCTTTCCCAACAATCAGCAGCCATGGGCTCCTCTAATCAGCCGCCTAGCACTCTGAAAATTAAAATAAATGATGCCCACAAAGCAGGAGGAGGCTATAAGAAGATAGCAAAGCGTTTTCAGGTAGCCGTTTCCTCAGTTCATAATGTAACTAAGAAATAGCAGTTAACAGGAACGGGGGAGGTCAAGTTGGGGTCTGGAAGACCAAGAAAACTTTCCGAGAGAACTGCTCATAGGATTGCTAGAAAAGGCAAATCAAAACCTTCGCTTGACTGCAAAAGACCTTCAGGAAGATTTAGCAGACTCTGGAGTGCACTGTTCTACTGTGCAGCGGCACCTGCACAAATATGACCTTCATGGAAGAGTCATCAGAAGAAAACCTTTCCTGTGTCCTCACCACAAAATTCAGCATCAGAAGTTTGCAAAGAAACATCTAAACAAGCCTGATGCATTTCGGAAATAAGTCCTGTGGACTGATGAAGTTAAAATAGAACTTTTTGGCCACAATGAGCAAAGGTATGTTTGGAGAAAAAAGGGTGCAGAATTTCATGAAAAGAACAGCCCAACTGTTAAGCACGGGGGTGGATCGATCATGCTTTGGGCTTGTGTTGCAGCCAGTGGCACGGGGAACATTTCACTGATAGAAGGAAGAATGAATTCAATTAAATACCAGCAAATTCTGGAAGCAAACATCACACCATCTGTAAAAAAGCTGAAGATGAAAAGAGGATGGCTTCTACAATTGGATAATAATCCTAAACACACCTCAAAATCCACAATGGACTACCTCAAGAGGCGCAAGCTGAAGGTTTTGCCATGGCACTCAGAGTCCCCTGACCTAAACATCATCGAGAATCTGTGGATAGACCTCAAAAGAGCAGTGCATGCAAGACGGCCCAAGAATCTCACAGAACTAGAAGCCTTTTTGAAAGAAGAATGGGCAAAATTCCCCCAAACAAGAATTGAAAGACTCTTAGCTGGCTACAGAAAGCACTTACAAGCTGTGATACTTGCCAAAGGGGGTGTTATTAAGTACTGACCATGCTGGGTGCCCAAACTTTTGCTTCGGGCCTTTTTCCTTTTTTTGTTATTTTGAAACTGTAAAAGATGGAAATAAAAAAGTAATCTTGCTTAAAATATGAAAGAAATGTGTCACCTTTAACTTTATGCCTTTTGGAAATCAGGTCATCTTTTACTCGCTTCGCTATTCACAGCAACAGAAATTTTGACCAGGGGTGCCCAAACTGCCACTGTAACTTAAAAAAAAACTACTCTGTGCATGGAATAGTGAAACTGAAAAGAACTGATCAGCATAATTTAATGCTGAATATCAAATGTTTATCTGTACTTGTGAACTGTTACTGCTTAATGAGTCAAAAGATCAGGGTTAAATTCTTATAAATATGAAATGAATTCCTGTAACAGGACTGTCATCCTGGTTGGTTTCACTGTCAGGTAAATGAATCCTGGGGAATATCTATCTGTTCTTGAAGATGATGCTTTGCCAAACATTACCTTCTAATATATATTCAGTAGCCACTTAATTATGTGTCTCCTGTACCTCATAAAGTGGCTACTGAATATATGTTCAGAGTCTTCTGCTGCTGTAGCCCCTCTCTTCAAGGTTTGATGTGTTGTGTATTCAGAGCTGCTTTTGTAACTCATGGTTATTTGAGTTCTGTTGCCTTCCTGTCAGCTTGAACCAGTCTGGCCATTCTCCTCTGATCTCGCTCATTATCAAGGCATTTTCGCCCACTGAATTGCCACTCACTGATTTTATTTTTGTTTATGGCACCATTCTCTGTAAATTCTAGAGATTGTTGGGTGTGAAAATCACAGGAGATCAGCAGATTCTGAGATACTCAAACCACCCCATCTGGCACCAACAATAATTTCACAGTTAAGGTCACTTATATCACATTCCATCCCCATTCTGAAGCCCTAACAACTGAACCTCCTGACCATGTCTGCATGCTTTTATACTTTGAGCTGCTGCCACAAGATTGGCTGATTAAATATTTACATCAAATACCGGGAGTACGGATGTACCTAATAAAGTGGCCACAGAGTACAACATTAAATTGAGAAGATGAAATTATGTTTTTCATCTCCTTGTGTTGCTATGTTTCTGGTGCGAACATAGCATGCCCGTAGCTCACTAATCGTGCATCTTTAGAATGTTAGAACGTGGGAGGAAACCTATGCGATCGCAGGAAGAAAGTACAAGCTCCTTGCAGACAGCTGCGGGAATCGAACCCCCATCTTATATTGCTAGTGTGGAGTCATAGAGTCATAGAACACTACAGCATAGAAACAGGCCCATTGGCCCATCTGGGCCATATAGATCTAGTAATCTGCCTGCACCCACACCATAGCCCTCCCTACACCTCCCATCCATGTACCTGTCCAAATCAAACATGCATCCGTCACTTCCACTGGCAGTACATTCCACACTCCTACCTCCATATGAGTGAAAAGGAACCCCTCCTATTCTCTTTAAACATTTCACCTTTTCTATTTAACCCATGCCTTCTAGTTCTCACCCACCCTCAGTGGAAAAAGCCTGCTCACATTTACCCTATCTATACCCCCCACGATTTTGTATACCTCTGTCAAGCACGGTAGTGTAGCAGTAAATACAATGCTTTACGATAGCAGTGTCTGTAGAGTTTGTATGTTCTCCCTGTGGCCGGCCGCTCCGGTTTCCTCCCACTGTCCAAAGATGTAGGTAGGTTAATTGGTCATCGTAAATTGCCCCGTGATGAGGCTATGATTAAATTGGGGGATTGATGAGTGGTGTGACTTGAAGGGCCAGAGGGTCTGTTCCACACTGTATCTCAATAACCTCAAAAAATCTCCGCTCACTCTCCTGTGCTCCAGGGAATAAGGTCCTAGTACAGCAGTCGGCTCACACAGCTTGAAGGAACCCAAGTGACAAGGTACTGTATTAAAGAATGAAAACTTTGCAACTGTCTCATAGTTTGATGGGATCTAGTCTAATAACTTTACTTTATACTTTATTGTCGCCAAACAATTGATACTAGAACGTACAATCATCACAGCGATATTTGATTCTGCGCTTCCCACTCCCTGGATTACAAATCGATAGTAAGTATTAAAAATTGAAATTATAAATCATAAATAGAAAATAGAAAAATGGAAAGTAAGGTAGCGCAAAAAAACCGAGATGCAGGTCCAGATATTTGGAGGGTACGGCCCAGATCCGGGTCAGGATCCGTTCAGCAGTCTTATCACAGTTGGAAAGGAGCTGTTCCCAAATCTGGCCGTACGAGTCTCCTTCTAACTTGAGCTTGATACAGTCTGATTGGCATCTATAGACTCCACAGACATATCTGAGGGACACAAATCCATTCGCTGACATGTGGTTTCTGCTTGAATCGACTGACATGTTTGATGGACATGAGTCCATTGGTCACCAATAAATTGACTTGAGGTTGTTTACAGTTTGACCGCCATCCAACAGATCCAATCCCTCATTTCACACTTGATTGGAGTTTGATGCTCACTGACAATCAGCTTTCATTTAATTAGACTCAGGTTCAGATTCTTTGTACTTATCACATGTGCATCGAAATATACGGTGAAGTGTCTTGTTTGAAGTGTCACTACACATTCCGATTTGATTATTAGCATTAAAGTTTAGTTTAATGGCTACTCTCTATTGGCCTGTGTTTGCTTGCAGTTTGTAGGGCACTAGTGCTTCGATGGCTGAGCATTTGATAACAGTTTGAACGATACTAGTGTAGTGATTTGTAACTGATTGCAGTTCAACGGGTTCCCGTCCATCAGCTTGTGTTCAGTTGCATTTTCAGTTTATTTAGCGAGACAGCACGGAGTTGGCTCCTCTGGCCCTTTGAACCACGCCACCCCAACAATTCCACACACCGATTGACCCTCACCTCATCACAGGACGATTTACAATACCTGCCCGGTACACCTTTGGACTGTGGGAGAAACTAGAGAATCCAGAGAAAACCAAAGCATTCCATGGGGAGAACGTACAGAGATCCTGACACGATGGCGCCAGAATTGAATGCCAACCTCCAGAATACCCTGAGCTATAATAGTGCCAGACTAATTGTTACACATTAACAGCCTACAGTAACGTGCAAACACGAGGAAATCTGCAGATGCTGGAATTTCAAGCAACACACGCAAAAGTGGCTGGTGAACGCAGCAGGCCAGGCAGCATCTCTAGGAAGAGGCACCGTTGACGTTTCAGGCCGAGACCCTTCATCAGGACTAACTGAAAGAAGAGCTAGTAAGAGATATGAAAATGGGAGGGGGAGGGGGAGGGGGAGATCCAAAATGATAGGAGAAGACAGGAGGGGGAGGAGTGGAGCCAAGAGCTGGACAGGTGATTGGCAAAAGGGGATATGAGAGGATCATGGGACAGGAGGCCCAGGGAGAAAGAAAGGGGGAGGGGGGAAGCCCAGAGGATGGGCAAGGGGTATAGTGAGGGGGACAGAGGGAGAAAAAGAGAGAGAGAGAAAAGTATATATAATAATAAATAAATAAATAAATAAATAAATAAATAAATAAGGAATGGAGTACGAAGGGGAGGTGGGCATTAACGGAAGTTTGAGAAGTCAATGTTCATGCCATCAGGTTGGAGGCTACCCAGAAGGAATATAAGGTGTTGTTCCTCCAACCTGAGTGTGGCTTCATCTTTACAGTAGGGGAGTGCTGATTAACCTGATTCTGATATGGGTCTCTATTGTGGACTGAGACAGGAATCATGGCTGGGTAAAGGGGAAGGAGCGGAGAGCACCAGAGGGATATTCTGGAATGATTAATAAACCATTTGTTTAGAATCAAGTTACCTTGCCTGGTGTCTCAGGGCTGGGTGTGTCTGCACCCACCCCTGGCACTCCTCCTCTGCCACCTGTCCCACAGCCGTCCCATGGAGGTCCACCTTCACCATTCCCAATATCCTTTGCTCCCTCCAGATTTACAAACTTGCTCACCATTGCACATTGATAAATGCAGTGCTGTGCAAAATTCTTAGGCACCTTAGTTAACTATCTACATATACACAGTTGAAGTCAGAAGTTTACATACACCTTAGCCAAGTACATTTAAACTCAGTTTTTCCACAATTACCACAATTCCTGACATTTAATCCTAGAAAACATTCCCTGTCTTAGGTCAGTTAGGATCACTACTTTACTTTAAGAATGTGAAATGTCAGAATAATAGTAGATAGGATGATTTATTTCAGCTTTTATTTCTTTCATCACTTTCCCAGTGGGTCAGAAGTTTACATACACTTTGTTAGTGTTTGGTAGCATTGCCTTTAAATTGTTTAACTTGGGTCAAACGTTTTGGATAGCCTTCCACAAGCTTCTCACAGTAAGTTGCTGGAATTTTGTTCCATTCCTCCAGACAGGACTGGTGTAACTGAGTCAGGTTTGTAGACCTACTTTCTCACACCCGCTTTTTCAGTTCTGCCCACAAATTTTCTATCGGATTGAGATCAGGGCTGTGTGATGGCCACTCCAATACCTTGACTTTGTTGTCCTTAAGCAATTTTGCCACAACTTTGGAGTTTTGCTTGAGGTCATTGTCCATTTGGAAGACCCATTTGCGACCGAGCTTTAACTTCCTGGCTGATGTCTTGAGATGTTGCTTCAATATATCCACATAATTTTCCTTCCTCATGATGCCATCTATTTTGTGAAGTGCACCAGTCCCTCCTGCAGCAAAGCACCTCCACAACATGATGCTGCCACCCCCATGCTTCACGGTTGGGATGGTGTTCTTCAGCTTGCAAGCCTCACCCTTTTTCCTCCAAACATAACGATGGTCATTATGGCCAAATAGTTCAATTTTTGTTTCATCAGACCAGAGGACATTTCTCCAAAATGTAAGATCTTTGTCCCCATGTGCACTTGCAAACTGTAGTCTGGTTTTTTTATGGCGGTTTTGAAGCAGTGGCTTCTTCCTTGCTGAGCAGCCTTTCAGGTTATGTCGATATAGGACTCGTTTTACTGTGGATATAGATACTTGTCTACCTGTTTCCTCCAGCATCTTCACAAGGTCTTTTGCTGTTGTTCTGGGATTGACTTGTATTTTTCACGCCAAAGTACGTTCATCTCTAGGAGACAGAATGTGTCTCCTTCCTGAGCGGTATGATGGCTGTGTGGTCCCATGGTGTTTATACTTGCGTACTATTGTTTGTACAGTTGAACGTGGTACCTTCAGGCATTTGGAAATTGTTCCCAATGATGAACCAGACTTGACATCATTTTCTGACCCCAATCCGATAGCAATTTTGTGGACAGAACTGAAAAAGTGTGTACGAGCAAGGAGGCCTACAACCCTGACTCAGTTACACCAGTTCTGTCTGGAGGAATGTTACAAAATTCCAGCAACTTACTGTGAGAAGCTTGTGGAAGGCTATCCAAAGCATTTGACCCAAGTTAAACAACTTAAAGGCAATGCTACCAAATACTAACAAAGTGTATGCAAACTTCTGACCCACTGGGAAAGTGATGAAAGAAATAAAAGCTGAAATAAACATTCTCTCTACTATTATTCTGACATTTCACATTCTTAAAATAAAGTAGTGATCCTAACTGACCTAAGACAGGGAATGTTTTCTTGGATTAAATGTCAGGAATTGTGAAAAACTGAGTTTAAATGTATTTGGCTAAGGTGTATGTAAACTTCCGACTTCAACTGAATATTTATATATATATACCTAAGACATTTGTACAGTACCGTACCTGTAAACTCAGACTGGAATGGAGTTCGAGGATCACAGTCTCTTGGTTTACATTCTTTATATTAATTCAAGGCTTGTGTATATCTAATTGTCCATCCTTAGTTACCCGTGAGAAGATGGTGGTGATTGGGTGTCAATTAGGTCACATTAGGTACATTTGCACATAGCACGTTGCACAATAGCTTTCTACATTGCACATTGTGTATTAGTCCGTCTCTATTTGTGTGTAGAGTTTCCTTGATTCTATTGAATTTCCATCAGCACAGGAGCACCACAGAAATGTGTACTTAACCCCCCACTCTACTCGTTTTACACCTATGACTGTGTGGCTAAGTACAGCTCCAACACCATATTCAAGTTTGCTAATGACACCACTGTTGTGGGCTGAATCAAAGGTGGTGATGAATCAACATACAGGAGGAAGATTGAAAATTTGTCTAAGTTGTGCAATAACAACAACCTCTCATTCAGTGTCAATAAGACCAAGGGATTGATTGTAGACTTCAGAAGAGGGAAACCAGAGGGCCATGAGCCATTAATCATTGGAGGATCAGAGGTGGAGAGGGTCAATAACTTTATATTCCTGGGTGTCCCTATCTCAGAGGACCTGTCCTGGACCCCTGACATAAATATAATTGCCAAGAAAGCACAACAGCGCCTCTACTTCCTTGGGAGTCTGCAGAGATTCGAGATGACATCAAAAACCTTGGCAAACTTCTATAGATGTGTGGTGGAAAATGTGCCGACTGGCTGCTTTACAGTCTGGTATGGAAACACCAATGCCTTTGAGCGGAAAATTCTACAAAAGGTAGTGGATTCAGCCCTGTACATCATGGATAAAACCCTTCCAACCATTGAGCATATCTACATGAAACATTGCCATAAAAAAGCAGCATCCATCATCAAAAATCCTCACCATCCAGGCCAAGCTGTTTTCTCGCTGCTGCCATCAGGTAGAAGGTACAAGTGCCTCAGAACTCACATCACCAGGTTCAAGAACAGTTACTACCCCTCAACCATCAGGCTCCTGAATGAAGAGAGATAACTACACTCATTTAAGGACTCTTTTATCTTGTTATTTCATTCTCGTTATTCATTGCTATTTATTTATATCTGCATTTGTACAGTTTGTTTATAGTAACAGATCCTGATGTTTACAGCTTACAGATTCAGTTTATAATAACTGTTCTATAGATTTGCTAAGTATGCCACAGAAAAAGAATCTCAGGGTTGTATGTGGTGATGTGTATTTACTCTGATAATAAATTCTACTTTGAACTTTACACTTTGAGTTTCTTTGTATCTACTGTGAATGCCTGCAAGAAAATGAATCTCAGTGAAGTATATGGTGACATATACTTTGATAATTTTTACTTTAAACTTTGAACATTGGCTGGCATTTGATTATATTTTGATGAGTACTAGACTATTAGTCATAGTCATAGTCATAGTCATACTTTATTGATCCCGAGGAAAATTGGTTTTCGTTACAGTTGCTCCATAGATAATAAATAGTAATAAAACCATAAGTAGTTAAATAGTAATATGTAAATTATGCCAGTAAATTATGAAATAAGTCCAGGACCAGCCTATTGGCTCAGGGTGCCTGACCCTCCAAGGGAGGAGTTGTAAAGTTTGATGGCCACAGGCAGGAATGACTTCCTATGACGCTCTGTGCTGCATCTCGGTGGAATGAGTCTCTGGCTGAATGTACTCCTGTGCCCAACCAGTACATTATGTAGTGGATGAGAGACATTGTCCAAGATGGCATGCAACTTGGACAGCATCCTCTTTTCAGACACCACGTCAAAGAGTCCAGTTTCATCCCCACAACATCACTGGCCTTACGAATGAGTTTGTTGATTCTGTTGGTGTCTGCTACCCTCAGCCTGCTGCCCCAGCACACAACAGCAAACATGATCGCACTGGCCACCACAGACTCATAGAACATCCTCAGCGTCGTCCGACAGATGTTAAAGGACCTCAGTCTCCTCAAGAAGTAGAGACGGCTCTGACGCTTCTTGTAGACAGCCTCAGTGTTCTTTGACCAGTCCAGTTTATTGTCAATGGTTGAAGATTGGTTAAAGATAAAGATTAAAGGTTAACATTATTTTCCACATACACATCAAAACATACAGCAAATGTGTCATTCTGCATCAGCGAGCAACACAGCCTGAGGATTGTGCTGGGAGAAGCCTGGAAAAGTGTTGAATTAGTATTTGATTGCAGCTTGAGCATTAATCTATTGGCTCACATCTGACTGCAGTTTGATGGTCACTAGCCCATTGAGTTTATTGAACTTTAATAAAGCATTAGAGTTTAGTAGGCAGAATGATGTTGGTTTATGGCTGATTGCCGTTTCATAGACAGCAGTGCATTGCCTCACGTTTGATTGCAGCTTGGTGAACATCTGTATATTGGCTGATGTACATATTAGTAAACCTTGACTCCATGAAAAGATGGTCAAGTGTGTCAATTGTCTTGATTATAAGAAGTTCATGGTGCCTATTTCATGAGAGTTATTTGTTTGTGATATGCCACGTGGTGTGGCGTGGATGATCATGGTCTTTACATGACCATGATTGCTCGGCGAATTTTTCTACCTAAGTGGTTTTCCATTTCCTTCTTCTGGGCAGTGTCTTTATAAGACAGGTGACCCCACACATTATCAATACTCTTCAGAGACTGTCTGCCCGGCGTCAGTGGCCGCATAACTAGGACCGGTGATATGCACCAGCTGCTCTTACGACCATCCACCACCTGCTCCCATGGCTTCACGTGACCCTGATCGGGGGCTAAGCAGGTGCTACACCTTGCCCGAGAGTGACTTGCAGGATAACGGAGGGAACAAGCACCTTACACCTCCTTTGGTGGAGACGTATCTCCACCTCATCACCCATTCATGAGAATAAGTGTTAGGAAACTAGCTTCTACAGAGACTCATTGTAGCTTCGCTTTCTTTAGTGGACAATCTTCTCTGTGAGAAGTTAGCCTTGTGATATGCTTCTGTCACCTTTATCTCATTGGTGGCACCATGAGGAAGTACAAAATATGGCCTGGTTTTCTTCCCTTTAGCCAGGGTTCTGCAGAGCTCGACCTACAGATATCACTCACACTGTGAATAATGAAGGGTCTCTCTGCCCAAAATGGTGACTGTTCATTCCTCTCCATAGATGCTGCCCGACCTGTTGAGTTCTTCCAGCATTTAGTGTGTATTATTCTGGATTTCCAGCATCTGCAGAATCTCTTGTGTTTATGATTTGGTGCCCCAGAATCTGAGTCAGAATCAGGCATATGTTGTAAAATTTGTTAACTTTGCAGCAGCAGTACAATGTAATACATAATAATGGAGAAAAAACTGTGAGTTACAAGAAGTACTCCATATATATATATATATATATATACATATAGTGAGGTAGTGTTCAAGGGTTCAATGTCCATTCAGAAATCAGGTGGCAGAGGGGAAGAAGCCATTCCTGAATCGCTGAATGCGTGCCTTCAGGCTTCTGTACCTCCTACCTGATAGAAACAATGAGAACAAGGCATGACCTGGGTGATGGGGGTCCTTAATGATGGGTGCCACCTTTTTGAGCTATTGATTAGAAAATGGCAAACATATTCAGTACCAATGGGTTAAATTGACAACATCAGCAGGACAGTGAAGCTAAGAAATCTAATTTTTTTTAATTCTTGGTTCAAACTGACCCCCTTGCAGTGGCAGAACTGTATACAATACCCATCTCATTACCATTAGCACAATCTCCCAGCAAGTAGAGTTGGAATTTGAATCGGTTTATTATTGCCACATGAAGCGAGGTACAGTGAAAAGTCACAAATAATTCATGTGCTACCTGAGAAGGCATTGCTCACATTGAGCTGCAAAAGCTCTAGGTATAAATAGAAGTGACAGCCTGAAAGTTATTATCAATTATTTCCATTCTGTTTGAATGTATTCCCAATGGCCATTAAACAATCTAACATAAATAAAACTCAATTGACGAAGTATTAGCCAATGAGAGGAACTCTTTCACTTCTGCATCAATTGATGCAGTATTAGCCAATGAGAGGACCTCTTTCACTTCTACATCAGTCGGTGCACTATTAACCAATAAGAGAAACTCAATCAGTCTGCAGAGTTATGTTAAAACTATACAGAAAGATTTTGAATTATCATTAACTTTTAATCAAGAATGTGGTCATTTTAAAATGAATCAGGAATGAAAATGCTATTCTTTTAATGAGATCGCCATTCAGACTCAATAAATGCATATTGCACAAGATAAGTGTATTAGCAACAAGAGATTTGACAAGGAGAAACTTAAAATGCTACAAACAGAAGGGAATATGTGAAGATGAGATTTCATCTCCTGACACACGTTGCTCATAGTTTGAATCATTGCTCATAGTTTGTTTTATTGACAATTCTAAAGGACTTGGCAACAATCTAGCCCCATTTACACCTGCTACTGATATAACTGAAGTTAATCAGATATGTTTGCACTGTTCCCTGTTATACAGGCATCCCCTGGTTCTTGTGACTGTTTGAAAATCCCTGTGGTTATTTTGCCCTCTCTTGTCTAGTGCTCAATACAACAGAGCACAATTTGTGGAGATATGTACAATCTTAAGCATAATTATATCTAAATTTGATATTCTCAATAAAAAATAACTCATCCAAAGCACTATTATCGAAACAGGTAAAAACCTTTATCCATTTTACATTGATTCAATGTGTGATCTGAGCAGCGCTGATTAAGGGTGAAAGTAGTTGACTTGTCTTTTACCTTGATGAATTGTACTATAAAGTTCTTCAACTGCTTTCAATTGTTTCAGTCACAGGTGAAGGTTTTGTTATGTTTCTGATTCTATTAATGAAGGACAGAATGCTGATAATTAAACCAAAGATTAATAAATTGAACGATAAGAAAATTGTCACATATTCTTCAATGGACATCTGTTCAGAAAGCAACCTCATGATATTGAAAATAATAAAAAGAAAATCAAAATATTATTAATTGCTGAAAAGTTGAAATAAAGACAGAAATTGCTCGAAATGCCCAGCAGATCAGACAGCATCTGTGGAGAAATAAAACCAGAGTTAATGTTTCAGGTGCACTAATCATCATTAAATTGGTTCTAACTAAGGATCTTGGACTTGATGTCCTAAATACAGAGGATTCCAGTTGGCCATTGGTTTATCAGGACAGCCGCTTATTTGGAACAACTCTAAAAGAACAAAAACTAATTGACCAGATAGCCAGGATTCCCATTGTTTATTTGGGACATTATGCCACTTAATGGGGTGTTGGCTATTGCCAAACAGGTTCTAACAAGCATCAGTCGCGTGGACTTGTGTGGCCGTTGAACACTACACTGTGCTTAGAGCGAACAGTTTTTAAACTGCGTCGATTGCATGTGTTTTGTGTTCCAAAAGCAGTGAATTTTGTCACAGCTAGTTGTCGATCAGTGAGACAATTCAGAACTGTTCGGCTCACTGCGGTTTCAAGTATTCAGGCTTGGAGGTGCCAGAATAGGCCAGGAGAGAAAATAAAGTGATATCACTACTTCAACAAGTTAGTAACTATGAAGAAATTGAGGGGTTTGGCAGTCACCTTGAATGTGAAAATGAAGAATTGGAGGATAAAATTGTTAATAACAATGTCTGAAAGCAGCCCATTATCTGCACTAGGTATCTGCATTGACTTCGTTCATTTGCAGTCGATCAAAAGAACATGGCAGCAGACTGGATGAACTCCTCCATCAAAAACCATTAGGTACTAACACACAGTTTTATAACAATATAGTGTTCTGAATTTTATTTGTTACATAATTTGTTACACAGTTAAACAGTTTTTTTTAAATACCTTTTTATCTGTTCCCATGAAACCTCAGCTAACTGAGGCAGTCGCCTAACTGGGCCTAAATATATTTGTCCTCAATTCAATGGAATCTACTGTATTTCTCTTTCGGTGCTGCATCATCGGATACCGCCTGACCTACTGATGTTTCCTCCACATTCTGTTTTCAAATCAGATGTTTGCATGTGTCTTTCTGATCAATCTGTAATGAGCTCTTTGGGCCTGTGGGGGGGCGCCGGGGAGCGTTGGGCTCTGTGGTTTTTAGAACACGAACTGGTTAATTGTTGCTTAACAAGAGTTAATAATTGTTTAGGCTTCCTTGTGTTTTTTTCAAGCAACTGACTGTTTGTGTATCCTGGTGTCTTCTGTTTAAGATTGTTTAGTTTATTTGGATAGGCTCAGGGATTCCGTATAATTATATTATATAAGCGGACGCCCAATTTGCGCTAATCACTGGGTCCAAGTTTTGGGAATGTTACTTCTTGCAGTGTTGCTCAGCTGAGGCACCAATATTCTTTTGGAATTATTATGAATAAGCTTTTGTTGCCATCCCTACATCGGAGTCTGTCGTTCCTCCACACTCGGATTCCAATTTCTCCAGCGCATATTGTGACGCAATCATGCAGAGAAATACAAAGCTATGACATTTACTCAGCAAGTTAAGGCTGATTCCTGTATAGCAGATGTTTAGCTGCTCTGGGGCTGCAAATAAAACATTACTTTGATGAAGCAGCTCGGCCCAAAACGTCAACTCTTTATTCCTCTCCATTGACCTGTTCAGTTCCTCCAGCATTTTGTGTGTGTTAGTCTGGATCCCCAGCAATGGGAGAATTGCTTGTGATTACCATGATTAAACTGACTAGGCCTTAAACCCTGGAATTTTATTGCCAAATCTCTACGCCTCATACATCTCCACAACTTTGATGAAGTTTTGGTTGTCTGTCCCATCACCCTATATATCTTGGTGTCAATATAATAATAGAGTCTAAAGGAAGTTTACATGCAAGTAAATACTTTTCTCAAAAGCCAGTGGTGTACAAGAACATAGAACAGTAGAGTACAGGAAACTACAATGTTTTGCCAAACCAGTTAAATTAGTAATTAAATGGCCGGCTAAACTAATCACTTCTACATACACATTGTCTATATCCTTCCATTTTCCTCACAATCATATGCCTATCTAAACGTCTTTTAAAAATTTCTGATGTATCTGCCTGCACCACCCCCTCAGACAGCATCCACAGAGTTACGTTCATCAATCGCCCCTGTCAGCTTGTCAAATAACTCAATCAAGTTACTAAGACACAACTTGCCCTGCACCAAGCCATGCTGGCTCTCCCTAATTTGACCATGGTTTTCCAAACGCTCAAAAATCTTATCCCTAAGAATTCACCCCAGTAACTTCCCTCCCACTGATGAGTGACTCACCAGTCTATAGTTTCCAGGGTTATCCCTGTCCCTTCTTGAATAATGAAACAACATTAGCTACTCACCAGTGCTTCAGGCCTTTCCTGTGGCTAGAGAAGATGTGAATATTGGTCAAGGCCCCAGAATTCTCTTCTCTTGCCTTTCTCAATAACCTAGGGTGTATCCCAAGAGGTCTTGAGGACCTATCCACCTTCATGCTCTTTAAGAGACTAACTCTACCTTCTTCTTTACCTCAAAAAGCCCTAGCATATCAAAACCCTCAGCACTGATCTCCCTATGCTCCAGGTCCTACTCTTTGGTAAATACTGATGTAAAGTACTCACTAAGGACCTCACTCACATCCTTCACATACAAGCAAATGTTTCCCCCTTTATCCTTAAGCGGTCCTATTCTCTCCTTAGTTATCCTCTTGCTTGATTCTCTTTAATCCTACTTGCCAAGGACTTTTCATGTCTTAATTCTCGTCTTGATTTCCTTTCTGGCTTCTTCATAATCCTCGAGGGCTCTGTTTGATTCTAGCTTCCTAAGCTTTACTTTTCCTTTTCCTTCTTAACTAAATTCATCACCTCTTGTAGCATCCAAGGTTCTCTTACTTTAACATTATGGTCCTTCTAGACAAAACATACATGCCCTGTAGTCTGTGCATTTGGTCTTTAAACTCCTTCTACATGGTGGAGGTGGATGTGGATGTGTCCAAAAACAGCTGTTCCCAATTAACTCTCCCATCTCAGGTTCAAGGCTAATGCTCTCGTAATTTACCCTGCTCTTTATTCTTACCCTTATCTCTTCCCATCTATAACTTGAGAAGTTGTGCTCACTGTTGCCTAACTACTCACCACTGAAAGGTCAGTCCTGGCCAGGCTCATTACCCAACACCAGGTCCAGTACAGCCCCTCCTCTTGACCGACTATCTACATATTGATTTAAGAAATGCTCCTGGGTGTACCTAACAAATTCTGCCCCACCTAAACATCTTAGGAAGATCCCATTCACAGCGTTCCACCATAATGACTGGAAATAAAACAAAGATTGGCTCTGGATTCGTGTCTCTTTATAGCTTCCAGCAATGGAGTTAGACAATGACCCTACACACAGAGCCATGTCCGCAAAATGCCCCACTTCAAAGCAAACTTCTTGATTCAGACTTGGCCGCAACTCATCAAACCCTCTTGGCACGGAGAGAGGTAATGTTCTTCAATATGGCGGGAGCATTTTCCATCCACCTGAGAGGAAAAGTCGTCCTCAATTTAACATCAATACTGACAAAGTGTCACTAGAGGATCAACATATGTTTCTGGAGCTCAAAGTTCAAAGTGAATTTATTAAGAAACTACATATACGTCACAATATCCTACCCTGAGATTCATTTTCTTGCAGGCATTCACTGTAGATCAAAGAAATACAACAGAATTGTTGAAAAACCATACACAAAGACAGACAATCAATGCACAAGTTAAGATTAACTGTGTTAATAAATAAATAGACAGGTAAATAAATAGATAAATAAATAAACAAACAAACAAATAAATAATACTGAGAACATGAGCTGCGGAGTCCTTGGAAGTGCATCCGTAGGTTGTGGAATCAGTTCATTGTTGAGGTGAGTGAAGCTATCTATGCTTGTTCAGGAGCCTGATGGTTGGAGGGTGATAACTGTTTTTGAACTTGATAGTGCAGGGCCTGAGGCTCCTGTACCTCCGTCCTGATGGCAGGAGTGAAAAGGGAGCATGGCCTGGATGGTGAGGTCCTTGATGATGAGTGCTGCTTTCCTATGACAGCGCTCCTTGTCAATGTGCTCAGTAGTGGGGAGGGTATTACCCATGATGTACTAGGCTGTGACCACCACTCTTTGCAGGCGTTTCCATTCTTGGGCACGATACAACCAGGCAGGATACTCTTTACTGTGCATCTATAGAAGTTTGTCAAAGTTTTAGATGTCATGCTGAATCTGCAGAAACTTTTAAGAAAGTAAAGGTGCTTTTTTGAAATGGCACTGGACCTGGGACAGATCACCAATGTGATAATGCCAAGGAATTTAAAGTTATTAACCTCCTCTGCCTCCAAACCCCTATTTAGGAATGGCTCATCGATTCTTGGTTTCTTCTTCCTGTAGTCAATATTTAGCTCTTCGGATTTGCTTTGCAGCAACCTAGCCGATTCCGCATGCTTCTACTTTTGAGAAGTTGTATCTATGCATCCACCTGCTGTCTAGACATCACTTTGTGACTGTTCTAGTGCCATTTCAGATCTAGTTCAGTCCCCAAAGAGCATAACTTAGCAGATAAGAATGCAGAGCAGTGCTGGAACAGGACCTTCAGTCCCTGCTGCTTGTGTCTAGCACAATAACAGTTTAAACTGCACATCCGCCTGCACGTGGCCCATATCCTTTCATTCCCTGCTTGTTCGTGTGCCTCCCTAGATGGCTCTTAAACGTTGCAATTGTGTCTGCTTCTAACACCTTCGCTGGCAGTGCATTCCGGGCAACTAGTGCAAAAAAAAACTTGCTGCATAACTCTCCTTTAGACATACCCCCTCTCAACTTGATGGTTACCCCTCTGGTAGTTGAACTTGTGATTAGAGAGAGACTATCTTTGTTTGCCATGGGTACATCAAGACATACGGTGAAATGCATTGTTTGCATCAAATCAAGTCAGAGAAGATGATGCTGGCAGCCCGCAAATGTCACTGAGCTTTGGCTTCAGTATAGCATGGCTGCAATTTACTAAACCTAACCTGCACATCTTCGGAATGTGGGAGGAAACAGGAGCATCTGGAGGAAACCCACAAATTCCTTACAGACAGATGCAGGAATTGAACCTCGACCTTATAGCTGGCACTGTAAAGTGATGTGTTAACTGCTACGCTATGGTGCCACCCCTGTGGAGATTGATATGATTTTAATTATAATTATATCTAAAGCAAGAAACTCTTCCATTCATCTGAGAGGCTGAGTGGGCCTCAGTTTAACTTCAGTCTTTGTGTTACTCTAGAGCAGGGGTTCCCGTCTTTTTTTATGCTATGGACCAATGCCATTAAGCAAAGTGTCTTTGGAGCCACTGTTGGCAAGCCCTACACTACAGAGTCAGCCAATGTCTCTGGAGTGGATTTTAATTCCTTCACAATCTGCTAATCTGAGAGTGAATGAAATACTCAGTCCCAGGGAACACATGGACAGTCAGCATTTCACGTCTCAACCTGAACCTTTGACTGTCCATTTCCCTCCACAGATGCTGCCTGACCTGCTGGGTTCCTTCAACGCTTTGTTGCTTTTTTAACATTTGATCTTAGCCAAAAAGGCAGATTAGCAATCTTTTATTTCCTGTCATGCCAGACCATCGTTTTAGCAGACATCCCACCTCTCCCGGAAGTTCCGGGAGTCTTCTGCATATTAACAGTGGCTCCTTGATGCTCACAAATTATATACAATATCAAAGGAATCAATGTTTTTGAGAGCGAGAGAGAAAGCAAGCGAGAGCACTTGAGAACGTGTGAGCGACCACGAGAGAGAGAGAGAGAGAGAAAGCGCGAGCGAGAGCGCGCCATGGCAGAGTGTTCCAAAAAAATATATAAAACATACGTCACCCCAGACTACACTAAAGTGTACCTCTGCCTAATAGGGGTCAAAATAATGGCAGTGTTGCTCACTGCACTGTTTGCAACAGTGACTTCTCTATTGCCCATCGTGGGTTAAGACTGTAAAAGACATGTTGAGGTGAGTTTAACAGGTGTCATTCGTTCACTAGCATAGCTAACGTTATTTAAACTAGCTGGCCAGCTGCTAAGGAGCTACTCTATTGCAGACATCCCACCTCTCCCAGAAGTCTCCCGCAAATTGATGGTGCTACCTCCTTGAAGTGAGTTTTTGCAGGGTGGAATGTCTGTTTTAGTAATGATGCTGAAATAATGGTGGCCTGAACCGAAGAGGAGGCTGGATTGTTTTTCACTATTGTTGGTGTTGTCACTAAATTCAAACTTTGAGGGAAAAAATAGCAAAGCAGTTTGGTACACTCTTCAGCTGAATTTAGAGTACATTTACAGTCAGATTCAACTGGTGCACTGCATAAGTACAAGTAAACCAAGAAAAATGTTCCTATAGTTGCTGCTTCCAAGTTCTCAGCTACAGTTTAAACCCATCCCAATTTTTACTCAGTCCTTTTACATCTCACTTTGCTGAAGCAGTATTTTCATTCCCAGCTGCAAGTGAATGAGTAATATTTTATCATCTTCCCAGCTTTTATTCCCCTGCAAGTCATTTCTCACTGAGGTGGGATAATTACCTTCTCTGCTAATCTTTTCCTAAAGCTATCGACTGCCCTGGCTGAATCTCTAATGAAGATTCCTTCCTCTCACAGAAATGTTACAGGCAGCAACTCAATTAACCCTAAATCTGCATCGCTCTGGGTTTTGCCGATGTTTGGTGAATGAATTTCCTTCTGATTGTTTGGCCTAGTTCACTGCTGTTTTAGCTACACATTGACATTTTGATCTGTAGGTGTTTATTCACCCTGTCTACCCTCGACAGTAAATACCTTTGTTGTCTCTCAGAGGCTCCAGTTAAACTGTAACAAGACTTTGGAATATGTTGTGTTTCTGGCATCAGGGATTTCAAGGTAGAAGAGGAATTGAAGTTCTGAGGAGATTTGCCAGAGTTTTACTAAGTGATGATGGATACAGTAGCCACTTTATTAGGTACCTCGTGCACCTAACAAAATGGCCACTGACTGTACATCCGTGGTCTTCTGCTGCTGTAGCCCATCCACTTCAAGGTTGGACGTTTTGTGCGTTCAGAGATGTTCTTCTGCACACCACTGTTGTAACGTGTGGTTATTTGAGCTACTGTCGCCTTCCTGTCAGTTTGGACCAGTCTGCCTTTTCTCCTTGGACCTTTCTCATTAACTAAGCATTTTCACCCACAGAACTGCTGCACGCTGGATGTTTTTTTTTGTTTTTCGCACCATCTTCTGTAAACTCCAGAGACAGTTGTGCATGAAAATCCCAAGAGGTCGTCCCAGAGGGGATAACCTCACTCAACTTCACTCACCCTAACACTGAACTGATTCCATAATCTATGGACTCACTTTTAAGGACTCCATGATCTCATATTCTTGATAATTATTGCTTATTTATTTATTTTTTATTATTATTTTGTTTTTTTTATATACTGTATATTTGTAGTTTGTTGCCTTTTACACTATGGTTGTTTGTCCATCTTTGTTGTGTGCAGTTTTTCATCAATTCTATTTGGTTTCTTTGTATTTCCTTTGAATGCCCACAAGAAAATAAATCTGAGGGCAGTATATGTACTTTGATAATAAATTTACTCTGAAATTTGATCTCCTTGGCCAGAGGATATTGGGACCTGGGGTATACTATCAGCCTGGCACCCAATCCTGAATCAGAATCTGATTTAATATCACTGACCTATGACATGAAATTTGTGTTTTCTTTGCCATGGCAGTGGATTTGTGCATCATGGATACCACCCTGGCAATTAACACCGAGAACGATGAGATACAATTCATGAAATCAATTCACGTAAACCTCTGATTAAAAGCCTAGAGGCCTGACGAGTGACTGAGAGAGGATGGAAGTTTAGGAAAGTAATTTCATAACTTGAGTGCTGGCCAGTTACATTTTGTGTAACATTCTTATTGACCTAAATCATTGGTGCACACAGTCTTTAGGGGCAAAAGATTCTGGGTACAAACACGAACCTGAAACCTAAACTTTGTATCTTGGCTCACTTTCAAGGACTCCACAGCTAATGTTCTCAGTGTTATTTATTTGTTTGTTTGTTTACTTATTTGTTTGTTTGTCTGTGTTTGTATTTGCACAGCTTGCCTTCTTTTGCACATTTTGTCTGCTTGTCAGTCTTTTGCTTGTGGGCAGTTTTTCATTGATTCTGTTGTATTTCTTTGTTCTACTGTGAATGGCTGCAAGAAAACGAATCTCAAAGTAGAATTGGGTGATATATTTGTACCTGAATGAGAAATTTACTTTGAACTTTCAACTTGAAATTTGGCTAGTGTATTAGTTCAGTGCCGAGTGCGTTTTGTAAGTGGGAGAATTTTTTTTATTTCAAAATATACTTTATTCAAAAATAAAATTATATACAATAAGCCATTCAATAACTTTCCATCCTTTACATATGTTTCTATTATACTCAGTACATATCCATACTTACGGCCACCCACGTGACACTCCAGTAGTTCAGCTTACCATATCATTGTTGAGGGGTATACTCCCCGCCCACCGACCCCTCCCACTCCCCCGGGTGGAGAAACCTATACTGTGGTCCTTCCCCACCGGGCCCTTGCGGTGGCTGCACCGAGTTTCAGGTCGTCCCTCAGCACGTACTCCTGCAGCCGAGAATGTGCCAGTCGGCAGCATTCTCCCACGGACATCTCCATGTGCTGGTAGATCATCAAGTTTCGGGCTGACCAAAGAGCGTCTTTCACCGAGTTGATGATCTGCCAGCAGCACCGGATGTTGGTCTCCGTGTGCGTCCCTGGGAACAGCCCGTAGATCAGAGAGGCCTCTATTACGCAGCTGCTGGGGATGAAACGTGACACTAGCCCGTCCATCCTCCTCCACACCCTCTCTGCGAACTGACAGTGTGCAAAGGGGTGGGTCACAGACTCCTCCTCACTGCAGTCCTCCCGTGGGCAGCGGGGTGCGGAGACGACATTCCAGGCGTACAGGAGGGCTTTGACTGGGAGGGCCCCTCTCACCGCCAGCCAGGCGAGTTCCTGGTGCCTGTTGGTGAGATCTGGCAATGAGGCATTTTGCCAGATGAACTGGACGGTCTGGTCCGGGAACCACCCCACTGTGTCCATCACGTCCTTCTCCCGCAGTGCCTGCTGGACATTACGTGCCGACCACTGCCTGATGGCCCTGTGGTCAAAGGCGTTCTCCGGGAAGAACTTTTCTACGTAGGACAGGTATGCCGGCAACGAGTGGGAGAATATTAAGTCAAGGGTCCATTTGTCCCTCTCACATGGATGTAAGTGTTGAACTATTTTGGGGGCGTATGTTACTTGATAGTTACCCCTTTAACTTACACCACCCTTAATCAAAGCTCAAGGTATATTTATTATCAAAGTAAGTATACAATGAACAACCCTAGGTTAGTGCCTGTAGCACGGCGACACTTGCGGGCTTCCCCTAGCATATTCTCATATGTGTTAGTCGTTAACGCAAATGATGCATCTCACTGTATGTTCCAATGTGCACATGACAACTAAAACTTATCTTTATAATCTTTTAAACTCCCTGATGTCCGTGGATGCAAAGAACTGAAGCTGGAGCCCTGGATCTGATTCCTAGAATTATTTTTGGCACAGAGTGGAGCTGTGGGCCAGAGCAGCCCATTTGTTTTTGTTTTTAGGAGGACTTTGGGTCAGGAGACATCCACTGCACTCATAAAAGCAGCTGTAGCTATTTGTCGCTGAGATTTGCTGCTGATCTGCATCGGAAAATGTGGCCAGGGTTCGGATTACAGGAACATCAACTTCCTCTTATTAGGCTGCAACGAGCAGCAAAATAATCCCGCGGAGGAGGAGAAAATCATACCGCGCAGGAGGATGCCAGTGTCTATGCTGGGCTTCTCATGACTTCAGGGCAATTTCAAGTGTTTTCAGTATCAGAATCAGGTTTAATATCACTGAAATATGTCACAAAATTTGTTGTTTTGCAGCAACAATACAGTGCGATACAGAAAAAAAACTATAAATCACAATTAGAAATAAATATAAAAATGGATTAAATAGGGCAAAAAGACAGCAAAAATAGTGAGGTCGTGTTTCTGGGTTGGCTCATTGCCTGTTCAGAAGTCTGGTTTTGGAGAAGAAGAAGCTGGTCTGAAAGCATTGAGTGTGTGTCTTCAGGCTCCTGTAGCTCCTCCCTGACGGTCATACTTTACAGGCGGACAATCTCAAGCTCCTCACGGGGAATGAAGTGCATCGATGCAGCACCTGTCAAGCACGGTCATCGGGCAGGAGAGACGACGGGTGTGCAGGCAGCAAGGATCTGCGGTAATGTGTTAATGACTAGATAATCTGCTTTTGTGGAGTGCGGTCATGTGCAGGTACTATCCACGGTGGACTACTTTGCCCTTCTGAGAATTAGTACGAAGGGATAATACCCCACAGAGGCTTGAGAGTTTAATTTTCAACTACTTGTCAAGGTTTAAAAGTAGATTTATATCAAAGTACATATGTGTCACCGTATACTATCCTGGGATTCATTTTCTCACAGACATTCTCAGTAGAACAAAGAAATATACAGTGGCGTGAAAAAGTTTGGGCACCCCGGTCAAAATTTCTGTTACTGTGAATAGCTAAATGAGTAAAAGATGACTTGATTTCCAAAAGGCATAAAGTTAAAGGTGACACAATTCTTTAATATTTTAAGCAAGATTACTTTTTTAAATTAATTCCATCTTTTACAGTTTCAAAATAACAAAAAAGGAAAAGGGCCCGAAGCAAACGTTTGGGCACCCTGCATGGCAGTACTTAGTAACACCCCCTTTGGTAAGTATCACAGCTTGTAAACGCTTTCTGTAGCCGGCTAAGAGTCTTTCAGTTCTTGCTTGGGAGATTTTCACCCATTCTTCCTTACAAAAGGCTTCTATTTCTGTGAGATTCTTGGGCCGTCTTGCATGCACTGCTTTTTTGAGATCTATCCACAGATTCTCGAGGATGTTTAGGTCAGGGGACTCTGAGTGCCATGGCAAAACCTTCAACTTGTGCCTCTTGAGGTAGTCCATTGTGGATTTTGAGGTGTGTTTAAGATCATTATCCAATTGTAGAAGCCATCCTCTTTTCATCTTCAGCTTTTTTACAGATGGTGTGATGCTTACTTCCAGAATTTGCTGGTATTTAATTGAATTCATTCTTCCTTCTACCAGTTAATGTTCCCCGTGCCACTGGCTGCAACACAAACCCAAAGCATGATCGATCCACCCCTGTGCTTAACAGTTGGAGAGGTGTTCTTTTCATGAAATTCTGCACCCTTTTTTCTCCAAACATACCTTTGCTCATTGCGGCCAGGAAGTTCTATTTTAACTTCATCAGTCCACAGGACTTGTTTCCAAAATGCATCAGGCTTGTTTAGATGTTCCTTTGCAAAATTCTGATGCTGAATTTTGTGGTGAGGACACAGGAAAGGTTTTCTTCTGATGACTCTTTCATGAAGGTCATATTTGTGCAGGTGTCGCTGCACAGTAGAACAGTGCCACCACTCCAGAGTCTGCTAAATCTTCCTGAAGGTCTTTTGCAGTCAAACGGGGGTTTTGATTTGCCTTTCTAGCAATCCTATGAGCAGTTCTCTCGGAAAGTTTTCTTAGTCTTCCAGACCCCAACTTGACCTCCCCCGTTCCTGTTAACTGCCATTTCTTAATTACATTTTTAGGCATCCGTTAGTCTCGTGAGGCCATGAATTTACAGGTTTACATGAAGGTTTCCAGGTTTTTCAAGATTGTATGGAAGACCAGCAGCTGCCCATGCTGCAAGTCTCCCCTCTCCACGCCACTGATGTTGTCCAAGGGAAGGGCACTAGGGCCGATACAGCTTGGCACCGGTGTCGTCGCAGAGCAATGTGTGGTTAAGTGCCTTGCTCAAGGACACAACACGCTGCCTCAGCTGAGGCTCGAACTGGCGTCCTTCAGATCACTAGACCGGCGCCTTAACCACTTGACCACTCGCCAACACTTAATTACATTACGAACCGAGGAAAATGCTTTGCTATCTTCTTATAGCCTTCTCCTGCTTTGTGGGCATCATTTATTTTAATTTTCAGAGTGCTAGGCAGCTGCTTAGAGGAGCCCATGGCTGCTGATTGTTGGGACAAGGTTTGAGGAGTCAGAGTATTTATAAAGCTTTGAAATTTTCATCACCTGGCCTTTCCTAATGATGACTGTGAACAAGCCATAGCCCTAAGATAAAAGTTATCTGAGAGCTCAAATCTGTTGGGGTGACAAGCAACCCATGTGCAAAAGAAGACAAACTATGAAAATAAAAAAAAATCATAAACGTATGTGAGGTGAGGTCCTCTGTCGGTCAGAGTTGACAACGGATGTTGTGTCCCAGCTGTCTAGATATGCAAGCCAGGGTAGTACAATATGGAGAGCAAGTTGTTGCCCGTGTAGCAGGCTCCCCCTCTCCACGCATCTGATGAACCGAAAGGAACGGCAGAGGCCGGTGCAGTTTGGCCCCAGCAGCATCGCAGGAGTTGCCGGTCAGTGTTGAACTCAACATAGGACTGCCTTAGGGACTCCGGCTCCGGATTTTTCCCTCAGGTTTACTCCTGAAGCCTCCCCCATAAATGGGTATAGCTGCAAGGCAGTAGAGGTTTGAGATCAGAGTTTTCCTTCTAGATGAGCTGCCAACCACAGCTGATGAGCCCTATCTGCCCAAAGCAACTGGTTTTATGGCACCTGTAACCCGCCCTTGCCCCTTCTGCCTGTCATTGGAAACGATTCCACCGGGCTTAGTAGCTAAGCCACACATGAAGGCCAGGAGCTGGACTTGGTTTCAGAGGCTATTTGAAACATACGCTATTGGGAGAAATTAATAGGTAGTGGGAGCTTGTCCCCATTACCACCCCTGGATACAACAACCTTAAGGAACCAATGAACATGTAGATAAATACATACATACATAATAAACAAAGAAATAAACAGATAGATAGATAGATAAATAATATTGAGGACATGAGTCGTAGGGTCCTTGAAAGTGGGTCCGTAGGCTGTGGAATCAGTTCAGAGTTGAGGTGAGTGGAGTTATCCACACTGATTCAGGCGCCAGATGGTTGAAGGATAATAACTGTTCCTGAACCTGGTGGTATGGGACCTAAGGCTTCAGTACCTGCTTCACGATGGTGGTAGTGAGAAGAGGGCATGGCCTGGATGGTGAGGTTCTTTGATGATGGATACTTGTGGCGGCACTCCTAGTGAATGTGTTCTGTTTCAGTATTGGTTATTACCCCTATTTGATTAAGCATGTCGTCCTCGAGAAAGATCCTGAATCCTGAATTTAAAAATTATTGTCAAGTTTGTAGATAAATATGATATGAGTTGTTATCTGGGACCATTGAGGGTCCTACAGTTCTGGGGCAAATGTGTGTGAAAGCATGGCATGGGCATAAACTGGGAGGGAACTCAGGACGGAGAGAGTCAGATCACTGTGTAAAGAAATTTGTAAGGGCTTGCGTTTGGATTGGCCGTGGTCAAGTTTTAACTTAAACTAGGATAACTTTGGATATTTTGCAATATCTTCCTGGTGGGTAACTGAAGTGAAAATCTTGAAGTGTATTGTTTTGTAACGTATTGCAGTCCACTAATAAAAGACATGTGATCCTAATCTGTTAGATAATTGGACAAATCTATTCAAATACTTAAAACATTAACGTAAGTGTCTTCCTCTAATATTCCAGGCAGATAGGTGGCAGATACGGTTTTATAAATACATGTCACTTTCATTTTTTGGAGGCAAAGGTGAGGAATTATACCTTTGACAAGTCATTGGGTATATTTAAGGTAGAGGTTGATAGATTTTTGATTAGTCTGGGGACGAAGGGATACGGGAGGAGTCAGGAGATTGGGGCTGAGAGAGAAATGAATCGGCCATGATGAAATGGCAGAGCATACTCAGTGAGCTGAGTAGCCTAATTCTGCTTTATATCTTATGGTCTTAATTAGTATAATTTTAAACGGCAAATCAGGCAGTATCAATGGAGGGGAATTGGACAGATGACGTTTTGGGTCAAGACTCTTCAACTCGACGTTTCTAGGTTACTTTCCTGTTTAACTTTAAACAGAGAAGAGGAACAAGACATCTTTGTGGGAAAATGCATTGCTCTTTAAATTAATCAAGGGCCTAAATTGTACTGTACTATTCTATGTTCTCTGTACAGTACTGTGGTCTGAGGTCACCTTTCAAACAATGTGAATGAGGAACCAATGTTTCAGAGATGGTAACATTGTAGTCATACTCACAGGTCTTGGGGGGGTGGGGAAATCCTTTTTACATTATATATCAATGATTTAGATGATGGAATTGATGGCTTTGCTGCAAAGTTTGCAGACAGTATGAAGATAGGTGGGAGTGTCAGGTAGTTTTGAGGAAGAAGAAAGGCAACAGAAGGACTTGGACAGATTAGGAGAATGAACAAAGAAGCAACAGATGGAGTACAGTGTCAGGAATTGTATGGTCATACACTTTGGTAGAAGAAATGAAAGGGTGGACTATTTTCTAAGTGGAGAGAAAATGCAAAACTCTGACGTGCAAAGGGATTTGGGAGTCCTTGTGCAGGATTCCCTGAAGGTTAATTTGCAGATTGAGTCTCTGCTGAGGAAGGAAATGCAATGTTAGCATTCATTTCAAGAGGACTAGAATACAAAATCAAGGATGTAATGTTGAGACTTTAGAAAGCACTGGTGAGGCCTCACTTGGAGTACTGTGAGCAGTTTTGGGCCCCTTATCCTAGAAACTGGAGAGGGTTCAAAGGAGGTTCCCGAAAATGATTCCAAGATTGAATGGCTTATCCTAAGAAGAGCATTTGATGTCTCTGTGCCTGTATTCACTGGAATTCAGAAGAATGAGGGGTGACCTCATTGAAACCTCTTGAATGGTGAAAGGCCTTGATAGAGTGGATGTGCAGAGGATGTTTCCTGTGGTGGGAGAATCTATGACCAGTGGACAGTCTTAGAATAGAGGGGTGTCCTTTTAGAATGGAGAAATTCTTTAGCCAGAGAGTGGTGAATATGTGGAATTTGTTGCCATAGGCAACTATGGAGTCCAAGTCTTTATGTATATTCAAGGGAGACGTTGATAGAGTCCTGATTGATCAGGACATGAAGAGATACGAGGAGAAGGCAGGAGATTGGAGCTAAGAGGAAAAATAGATCAGCCATGATGAAATGGCAGAGCAGAATCAATAGGCCTAATTCTGTTCTTATATCTTATGATCTTTCAAAAGTATCCTTGGATGGGTCCAGTCCAGTGGTTGGAGGTGTAGTAATGGACTGTTGAGAGGAGAATCTTCAAAACTGAATCAACACAGATAAGGTGACCATCTGCTGAATATAACTTCCCAACCTCTGACAATGAATCCTGGCCCAAAACATCGGCTGTTGATTCATTTCAGTAGATGCTGCCTGAACTGATAAGTTCCCCTAGCACTTTGTCTGTGTTGCACTATGTAAGACAAGCTTTTCACTGTTATCTTGGTACACGTGACAATAATAAATCAATACCAAAACTTGTAGACGTCGTTATGGCAGTATCGATATGAATCAGTCACACACAGTCCTTGCAGATGTAAGCTCCATCTTCACGCACTGCATTGCGTTGTGTGGCAGGAACAATGGAGAATCCAACTAGCAAGTCAAAACTCTGCATCCATGTGACACCGTGGGTCAGTACTCCTCCACATTCTACAATTTGTCCCACACTTTCTCATTAATGTTAGTTAATTAATTTAATTTATTTATTTATTGATATACAGCATGGAATAGGCCCTTCCAGCCCTTCGAGCCACACTACCCAGCAATCCCCTGATTTAATCCTAGCCCAATCAAGGGACAATTTACAATGACTAATTAACCTACCAACCAGTATGTCTTTGGACTGTGGGAGGAAACTGGAGCACCCGGAGGAATCCCACGCAGTCACGGGGAGAACGTACAAACTCCTTGAAGGCAGAGGCAGGAAATGAACCTGGGTCGTCTGTGCTGTAAAGCGTTCTGCTAACCACTACGCTTCGTGCCGCCCCAATTCAGGGAACAAATCCTGATCTGATATAGGATAAAATCGAACATAGAACATGCAGTCGAACCCTATGCCACAGTAAAGACCCATCAGCTCACAATGTTGTGCCGACTTTTTAACCTGCTCTAAATTCAATCTAACCCTTCACTTCCACGGAGCGCTCCATCTCTCTAAGATCAATGTGCTGCTCTAAGAGTCTCTTAAATGCTCCTAATGTATCTGCCTCTCCCTCCACCCCCTGGCAGAGCTTCCATACACCCATCACTCTCTGGAGAAAGAGCAGACTTCTAATATCCACCCTACAAGGGGTGATTGGTAAGTTTGTGGCCTAAGGTAGAAGGAGTCAATTTTAGAAAACCTAGCACATTTATTTTTCAACGTAGTCCCCTCCTACATGTACACACTTAGTCCAGTGGTCATGGAGCATACAGATCCCTTCTTTGTAGAAGTGGTCCTCAGCAGGGGTGATTGATAAGTTTGTGGCCTAAGGTAGAAGAAGATGAGTTATTAACTTCAAACTTTCTGCGTTATTGCTCAAAGAGTTGAACTGCACGTGCATGTAACAAGAACATCTTGGACCTCCAGGTGGTCCACAGCAGGGGTGATTGATAAGTTCATGGCCTAAGGTAGGTGATGAGTTATACAGCTTTTGTTACATGCACGTGCAGTTCAATTCTGAGTGAAAATGCAGAAAGTTTGAAGTTAATAACTCATATCATTCTACTTTAGGCCACGAACTTATCAATCACCCCTGTTTTCTGGAGGTCCAAGGCGCTGACTTCTACAAAGAAGGGATCCATATTCTCCACGACTACTGGATGAAGTGTGTAAATGTAGGAAAAATAAATGTGCTAGGTTTTCTAAAATTGACTCCTTCTACCTTAAGCCATGAACTTATCAATCACCCCTCGTATGCTTTCCTCCAATCGCCTTAAAATTATGCTTCTTTGTATTAGTTATTTCTGCCCTGGGAAAATGTCTCTGGCTATCCATTCTATCCGTGCCTGTTATCATCTTGTACCCACCTCTCATCCTCTTTCAATCCAAAGAGAAAAGCCCCAGCTCAGTCAATCTATTCATAGAGTCATAGAGCACTACAGAGCAGAAATAGACCCTTTGCCCCACCGAGTCATTGTTTTTCACTACAGATATCATATACCCCTGTATAATAAACCTGTTTTTGATTCTGATTCTGATTCTGTCTTCAGCCCCTCTTGAGCATTGGATATGGAACTAGATGACTAGTGAGTTGTGGTCCTGAAGACATACTTCAGAATTATTCATGCCTTTGATCAAAATGCTTGAGTTAAGCTATAAAGCTTCAGTAGAAGTGTGAGTTTGGGCACTTCTTCAAGAACCATTATAATCATGATTGCCTGGGCGGCTTTCTTCTTTCCTTATTAGTCATGCATTTGACCAAGATGCTTTCCAGCTCAGCCACAAAGCAAGAGTACTGGTGTGAATCTGGGCATTTCTTCAAAAGACCCATTACAGTCATGATCGCCTGGGCTTTTTCCCTCAGATCTTCTATATTCCTTAACCCTCCAAGTTTCACTCTTGTCACTGCCAACCTGCTATTAATCAAACAGATGTGTGAAAGTAAAGTGACAAATGGAATGTTATTAACATGACATCCTGGATTATAAAGAGAAGGCTTTCATTATGATTTATATATCTCATAAAAGGTTTTACATGAAGAATTTCCAGAGCACTTGCATTTAATATATGGCTCTACATTGAAACAATAAATCACTATGGAGACTGTTCATTAGTGTGAGCCATATGTATTCCAAACTAGATTAAAGTAAACATTACAGAGAATGCACAACATTTCAATGCTATCTGGGCATAAATTGGAGAGACTGGTGCTTATGATAGTGTTTGAATTCCATTCTGTTTCCTGAGCATTTTGTGACATGCACACAAAACACTTCATCCCCTTAATGGATTCTGGAAAGAGCCTATTGATTAGGGACCTTGGTCTGTCGGAACAAATATTCTATCAGGCGACACAGTAGTGCAGCGGTCAGAACAATGCTTTACAGGGCCAGCTGTCTGTACGGAGTTGGTATGTTCTCCCCATGACTAGCTGGGCTTCCACCGGGTGCTCTGCTTTCCTCCCACATTCCAAAGGCATACGGTTAAGGTTAGGGTTAACAGCAACACAGTAGTGTAGTGGTTAGCACAGCGTTTTACAGTACAAATGACCTGGGTTCTACTCCCACCACTGCCTATAAGGAGTTAGTACATTCTTCCCCCCACAGGCAAAGTCATACCAGTTGGTTCCATTGGTAAATTGTCCCATGATTAGGCTTGGATTAAATCAGGGGACAGCTGGGCAGCGTGGCTCAAAGGGACAGAAGGGCCTAGTCCGTCATGTATCTCAATAAATAAATAAAATCAAGTTGTGGGCAGGCTACATTGGTGCCGGATCGTGGTGACACTTGCCAGCTGCACCCAGCACACCCCTCATTGATTTGATATGAAGCAAATGATGCATGTTTCGATGTACACGTGACAAACAAAGCTAATCTTAAAGACCTTTTATCCTTGTCTCTCATGTTTCTAATAGCACCGGACACATTACCCGATTATTTCCCTAAAATGCATTGTCTTTCATGTCCATAAGCAACAACAACCTCCACCTCTCCACCACTTCTTCAGCCACTAGGGGATATCTACAGTGACCAGTCGAACGACCAAAGAGCAAACCCTCCTCATGAGAGGAGGAAACTGGAGCACCAAGGTGAAACGCACACAAGCACAGACAGAACATGCAAACTCCACACAGACAGCATCAGAGATCAAGAGCAAATCAGGGTCATCAGAACTGTGAAGCAGTAGCATTATCTGTGATACCACTGTGTGTGCATCTGAAATACCTAAATAATTTTAAATGTGACTCTGTCATATAAGACATAGAAACAGAATTAGGCCGTTTGGCCCATTGAGTCTGCTCCACCATCTAACCATGGCTGATCCTTTATTCTCCTCCTCAGCCCCAATCTCCAGCCTTCTCCCCGTAATCTTTGATGTCGTGTCCAATCAAGAACCCATCAATCTCTGCCTCTACAGCTGCCTGTGATAACAAATTCCACAAATTCACCACCCTCTGACTAAAGAAATTTCTCTGCATCTCTGTTTTAAATGGACACCCCTCTATCCTATATAATTTGTTTCTCATACCTAATGTTCTAGGCAAACTTATAACATATTCTCTGAGTTTATTACAAGTTTTTACCATGGTACAGTTGCTACTTCTTTACATTCATAACACAGGACCCATGAAAAGTTTGTGAACAGGACAGGTTGTAAACATTACTAGTCCAACTTGGTGTATGTTTACAGTCAACAGCCACTTTATTAAGTACACTTGAACACCTGCTCATTAATACAAATATAATCAGCCAGTCATGTGGCAGCAACTCAGTGCGTAAAAGCATGCAGACATGGTCAAAAGGTTCAGTTCTGTTGCTCCGGCCAAGCATCAGAATGGGGAAGAAATGTGATCTAAGTAACTTTGACCATGGAATGATTGTTGGTGCCAGATGGGGTGGTTTGAGTATCTCAGAAACTGCTGATCTCCTGGGCTTTTCACACATAATAGTCTCTAGAGTTTACAGACAGAAAATGGTGCAAAAAACAAATGAAAAAATCTAGTGAGCGGCAGCTCTGTGGGCAAAAATGTCTTGTTGCTGAGAGAGGTCAGAGGAGAACGGCCAAACTGGTTCAAGCTGACAGGAAGGTGACAGTAACTCAAATAACCACACATTACAACAGTGGAGTGCAGAAGAGCATCTCTGAATACATAACACATGAACCTTGAAGTGGATGGGTACAGCAGCAGAAGACCACAAACATACACTCAGAAACCAATTTATTAAGTACAGGAGGTACCTAATAAAGTGGCCAAGAGCATATTGTCAGGTGTTGAGTGATGAGGGAGTGCATTACTGATTTTTTCCCTCAAGGATTATAATATCAGTGCACATCACTGATTACCAATTTCAAAACAAGTAAAAATGAGAGTTGCAAAATCCAATAATTATTTTCACACAAAACAAACATTTCAGATGTTTGAAGACCAAATACTACAAGACCAAGGACAGTGTAACCATGCATAATTATCAGTCAGTTTCCTAACAGTTGCTTCATTCTTAACAACTGCTAGTCGAGTAGACCACAACAGCACAAAAACAGGCCCTTCAGTCCATCTAGACCATGCCGATCTATTATTCTGCCTTGTCCCATCAACCTACACCTGGAATATAGGCCTCCATAACCCTCCCATCCATGCACTTATGCAAACTTCTCTTAACTGTTGAAATCGAACCCGCATCCACTTCTTCCACTGCTAGATCATTCCACCATCACCTCCTTCTGAATGAAGAGTTTCTCCCTCATCTTCCTCTGAAACATTTCACCTATTGCTCACTTTCACAGCCTGTTAAAAATAGTTCTATTTCCATACAGCATTGAGGGAGACCTTTGGGTCCCACAAGTGTGTGCCAGCTCACAGAGCAATCCCATTCCCACTGATTTTCCCAGTAATCTGTTCCCTGCATTCCCACAGAGTCTACTACTCATGTATCGAGACAAACTACAGGTGACAAGTTAACCGAGCAAACCATTACCTTCGGAGCAGAGCAGACATAATCTGGTGAGCTAAACACTGAACCATCAGGATCTCCAAATGATCAGGTAACGGATTATCAGAGCTCTACTATATTTGGTTTCCAGTTTTTGAAATTTTCTTTTTCTGGCATAGATAGCCCTGATTTTCATCCACACTTCAGGCTATGGTGCAAAAGCTTAAATCCAAATTCACCTAATAAAACAGAAGACATAAGATATAGGGGCAGAATTAGGCCATTCGGCCCATTGAGTCTGCTCCGTCATTCCATCATGGCTGATTTATTATCTCTCTCAACCCCATTCTCTTGCCATTCCCCCGTAACCTTTAATGCCCTTACTAATCAAGAACCTCTGCCTTAAATATACCCAACAATTTGGCCTGCACAGCCATCCGTAGCAATGAATTCAACAGATTCACTATCCCTCGGATAAAGAAATTCCTACTCATCTCTCTTCTGAAGACACAAACAACAGGAATTCTGCAGATGCTGGAAATTCAAGCAACACACATCAAAGTTACTGGTGAATGCAGCAGGCCAGGCAGCATCTCTAGGAAGAGGTACAGTCAACGTTTCAGGCCGAGACCCTTCGTCAGGACTAACTGAAGGAAGAGTTAGTAAGAGATTTGAAAGTGGGAGGTGGAGGGGGAGATCCAAAATGATAGGAGAAGACAGGAGGGGGAGGGATAGCCTCCAACCTGATGGCATGAACATCGACTTCTGTAACTTCGGCTAATGCCCCACCTCCCCCTCGTACCCCATCTGTTATTTATTTTTATACACACATTCTTTGTCTCACTTTCCTTTTTCTCCCTCTGTCACTCTGAATATACCCCTTGCCCATCCTCTGGGTTCCCCCCCCCCCCGGTCTTTCTTCCCGGACCTCCTGTCCCATGATCCTCTCGTATCCCCTTTTGCCAATCAACTGTCCAGCTCTTGGCTCCATCCCTCCCCCTCCGGTCTTCTCCTATCATTTTGGATCTCCCCCTCCCCCTTTCAAATCTCTTACTAACTCTTCCTTCAGTTAGGCCTGACGAAGGGTCTCGGCCTGAAGCGTCGACTGTACCTCTTCCTAGAGATGCTGCCTGGCCTGCTGCGTTCACCAGCAACTTCTATGTGTGTCTCTTCTGAAGAGTCACCTTTGTGTTCTGAGGCTGTGCCCTCTGGTCCTAGACTCTCCCACTATTGGAAACATCCTCTCCACATCCACTCTATCTAGGTCTTTCAATATTCGATAGGTTTCAATTGAGATCCTTACTCATACTTCGAAACTCCAGCGAGTACAGGCCAGAACACTCCTCACACGTTAACCCTTTCATTCCCAGGATCATTCTTGTGAATAGAAACTAAAGGCGTTGCCAATATATTCCATGGGATCTACTCTGTTTACCCGATCTATTCCACTTGCACCATGCATCTTGTTACACCTACTGCCATAGTACTAAGATATAATACGTTGGGTGGGGACAAAAACTGATCAGGTTATCCCTCTCTGTTGACATCAGAATAATAATAATAAAGGCATCCGTTAGTCTTGTGAGACCATGGATCTGCGCCTGGAAAGTCTTCACTCTCCAGGGCGCAGGCCTGGGCAAGGTAGTATGGAACACAGGCAGTTGCCCATGCTGCAAGTCTCCCCTCTCCATGACACTGATGTTGCCCAAGGGAAGGTCATTAGGACCCATACAGCTTGGCACCAGTGTTGTCGCAGAGCACTGTGTGGTTAAGTGCCTTACTCAAGGACACAACAGGCTGCCTCGGCTGGGGCTCGAACTCACGACCTTCAGGTCGCTAGTCCAATGCCTTAACCACTTGGCCACGTGCCCACACATCAGAATATTGATATGCAAATAACATTGGGAATTAAAGAGACTGTTTGTGTGATCAAACAAGTCAGGATGGTGGCATGCAGGTCCATACTTTATTTTATTTATTGAGATACAGCACGGAATAGCCCTTCGAGCCGTGCCATCCGATTTAATCCTAGCCTGATCACGGAACAATTTACAATGACCAATCAACCGAACAACTAGTTGTGGTGGTTTTGGACTGTGAGAGGAAACCAGAGCACCTGGAGGAAATGGGGGGAAAGTACAAACTCCTTACAGGCAATGGTGGGAATTAAACCCGGGTCGCCTGTACTGTAAAGCGTTGTGCTAACCACTACACTACCATGCCACCCTGCACTATACCTAATATAACATTAAGGGAATCTGGATTCCGTGAGGGATAATAACTCAGTTATGATGGAATGGTGGATTAGATTTGATGGGCTGAATGGCCTAATTCTGTGCCTGTGACTTATGGTCTTCTGGTCTATGGATGGAGGTTCTGATGGTTCATGGTGGTGGCACAGTGGTGTAGTGGTTATTGTAATGCTATTAGTGCGCCAGCAACCCCGGTTTAGTTTCACCACTGTCTGTAAGGAGTCTGCACCTTTCTCTGTCACCATGTGGATTTCCCCTGGGTGCTCCAGTTCCCCCACAGCCCAAAGACAAAGAGGCGAGTTGGTTAATTGGCCACAAAGGTGTGATTGGGGTGGAAAGGCCTTTTACTGTGTTGTATCTCTAAATAAAATATTGGGGTGGTTGTGGGACAAATGTAGGGATTGGGAGAGGGGTATAGGAAGTGGGTTTTAAGAGTCAGCTGGGAAAATGAAATTTATGCTTTAGTGAGATGAGATGCATATTTTCTGGTGCCTCTGGACCTTCCTCAGCTAGAGGGACAAGAAGGGAGGGGTGCGTGTCACATTCACACTCCACGACACACAGGGATGTTGCTTCGCCAGCCCAGCAAGAGCGTCTAGGACACCTTCGGAGTATTCTCGCCACATGGGCCACAATGGTTCAAGGAGGCAGCCCTCCACAGCCTTCCTCAGGACAATCGGGATGCTCATGTTCTGAACTTTATTTTCCCTTTGACACACAGCACTTGAGCAGTCTGGGTCGCTTTATCTAAAAAAGGATGTGTTGGCATCGGAGAGGGTCCAGAGGCTCCGGGAATGAAAGCGTTTCTGTGTGAGGAATGTTTGATGGCTCTGGGTCCGTGCTCTCTGGAGTTTAGAAGAACTGGGGAGGAGTATTTCAATGAAACCTATGGAATATTGAGAAGCCTAGATAGAGTGGACATGGAAAGGATGTGGGGGAGCCTAGGACTAGAGGGCACAGCCTCAGAATACAAAGACCACTCTTTAGAAAAGAGATGAGGTTCTTGATTAGTAAGCACATCAAAGGTTACAGGAAGAATGTAGGAGAATGGGGTTGAGTGGAACAATAAATCAGTCATGATGGAATGTCAGAGCAGAATTGATGGGCTGAATGGCCTAATTCTGCTCTTATGTTTCCCAGTGAGTGTACGCTGTATAGGGTTTAGAAATTAGTTCAACTAATAGGCATATAATAGACACAGAAGATTCTACAGATGCTGGAAATCCAGAGCAACACACACAAAATGCCAGAGGAACTCAGCGGGTCAGGCAGTATCTATGGAAGTGAATAAACAGTCGATATATCTGGCCAAGACCCTTCATCATATATTAGGCTTATTTCCAGTTTTACAAGAGGTAGCCCACCAGTCTGAACCATGGACAATTCAGCAGCATTGAGATTTCCGACTTACTCGACATTTTCTGTCAGTTTACTTTGCCAATACTGCTTAGCACTTCCTAAGGACCCCAGAATATGTGTCTTAAAGAGAGCTGGACGTTTTCTGCAGGAGAGTTGGGACAGAGGGGAAGGGAGCCTTGCTGCCTCAAAGGACTGGCTGGGTAGATGAAATTCAGCAAATGAGTAAGGCTCAAACTTCTGGGCCACTTTGAGTGAATTTGGTGTCAAACATAATTCAGTCAAACATCTTGTTTTAATATCTGTAGTGCGAATCTACTCGGGGGCATTTGCTGCGCATGAAAGAACAGATTTTAATTTAAGAATTTAAGTCATTGTTCTCATTTGCAATTAATATGCCATGAACATTCCTCTAGAACCATGGTCTCTTTTCTTTCATTTACCCCCACAGCTTGCCTGAAGGTCCTTCCCTTCACAAGGCTTCCTTGAAACTGAGATGGAAAACAAGAAAGCTAGAGATGTCTCTGCAACTATACTTAAGCCTTGGTGAACTTGAGGTATATTTGCTCTGGGGAAGTGCACTCTTTGGTGCTTTTTCTCAAAGTCAAGCAGTTAATAGCTGATGCAGTACTTGCCGTGTCTGTCAAATCAGTGGCCAATTTATTAGGTACAGGAGTGGAACTCGGTGTGGTGTTCTGCAGCTGGAACCATCTATATCAAGTTTCGACGTGCTGTGCATTCAGAGATGCTCTTAAAGGTTCAAGGTCCATTTAATATCAAAGTATGTATGCAGTACATAACTCCGAGATTCTGCACATCACTGTTGTAACACGTGGTTATTTGAGTTACTATTGCTTTTTGTCAGCTTGAACGAGTTTAGCCGTTCTCTGACCTCTCTCATTAACAATGCATTTTCACCCACTGAACTACCACTCACTGACGCTTATTGTTTTTTGCACCATTCTCTGTAAACTCTGGATACTGTTGTGCGTGAAAACCCCAGGAGATCAGCAGTTTCTGAGGTGCTCAAACCACCCTGTCTGGCACCAACAATCATTGCGTGGTCAAGGTCACAGAGATCACATTCCTTCTCCATTCTGTTGTTTGATCTGAACCTCTTGCTTTTATGCATTGAGTTGCTGCCACGTGATTGGCTGATTAGATATTTGCATGAACGAGCAGGTGTACCTAGTAATATGGCCACTGAGTGCACTTCGGCCCCGGTGAACCTGAAGTATGTTTTCTCTGGGGAAATGCACTCAATGGGTCTATTTTCTCAAAGTCAAACAGTTAATGGCTGACGCAGTACATACTGCGTCTAACAAAATATAACTTTCTTTTTCAGACTCGAAGCACAATAATTGTTTCCCAAGTCACCATTCCCCTCTTTTAAGTGTCACCATGTTGAATTATACAGCTGCAAATCTGTTAAGTAATTTAAGAAAAAGAAAGAATTCAGCTGATGAAATCTACCACCACATAAAACAAATCACTGTGTCTACAAACTGTGTTCTAAGCACATTAGGGAAATTTGAACAATCCTTTGTAAAAACAAATTTATATCTCTAATTCTTTGATCTTCCCACGTTTATTTGACATTCCTTATCACCAAACTAACTCTGTCCAAGGAAAGCTGGAAGACAGTCTAGTCAGCTGGGCAAGGAATTTGCAAGTGGAATTTAATCCAGGGCAGTGTGAGGCAATGCAGGGAAGGGGTTGCAATGAAAACCTCAAAGTTCAAAGTAAATTTATTATCATAGTACGGATATGTCTCCATTTACTAGCCTGAGATTTATTTTCCTTCAGGCTTTACAGTAGGTGCAAAGATATACAACAGAACCAATGAAAAACAAATAATCATAATAACGAGAAATAAGTAAGTAATAAATAATATTAAGATATGAGTTGTAGAGTCCTTGAAACGAGTCTGTTATTTGTGGAACTAGGTCAGTGTTGAGGTGAAAGAAGTTATCCACATTAGTTCAGGAGCCTGATGGTTGAGGGGTAATAAATGTTTCTGAACCTGGTAGTGAGAGGCCTACCTCCTTCCTGACGGCAACAACTAGAAGAGAGCATGGCCTGGATGCTGGGGGCTCTTCAAAGTTCAGAGTAAAATCAGAATCAGAATCAGGTTTATTATCACCGGCATGTGACGTGAAATTTGTTAACTTAGCAGCAGCAGTTCAATGCAATACATAATCTAGCAGAGAGAGAGAAAAAAAATAATAATAATAAATAAAATAAAACATAATAATAAATAAACAAGTAAATCAATTACATATATTGAGTAGATTATTTTAAAATGTACAAAACAGAAATACTGTATATTTTAAAACATAGAACATAGAACATAGAATAGTACATCACAGTACAGGCCCTTCGGCCCACAATGTTGTGCCGACCCTCAAACCCTGCCTCCCATATAAGCCCCCACCTTAGATTCCTCCATATACCTGTCTAGTAGTCTCTTAAACTTCACTAGTGTATCTGCCTCCACCACTGACTCAGGCAGTGCATTCCACGCACCAACCACTCTCTGAGTAAAAAACCTTCCTCTAATATCCCCCTTGAACTTCCCACCCCTTACTTTAAAGCCATGTCCTCTTGTATTGAGCAGCAGTGCCCTGGGGAAGAGGCGCTGGCTAGCCACTCTATCTATTCCTCTTATTATCTTGTACATCTCTATCATGTCTCCTCTCATCCTCCTTCTCTCCAAAGAGTAAAGCCTTTGAAAAGTGAGGTAGTGTCCAAAGCTTCAAAGTCTATTTAAGAATCGGATGGCAGAGGGGAAGAATCTGTTCCTGAATCACTGAGTGTGTGCCTTCAGGCTTCTGTACCTCCTACCTGATGGTAACAGTGAGAAAAGGGCACGCCCTGGGTGCTGGAGGTCCTTAATAATAGACACTGCCTTTCTGAGACACCGCTCCCTAAAGATGTCCTGGGTACTTTGTAGGCCAGTACCCAAGGTGGAGCTGACTAGATTTATAACCTTCTGCAGCTTCTTTCAGTCCTGTGCAGTAGCCCCTCCATACCAGACAGTGATGCAGCCTGTCAGAATGCTCTCCACGGAACAACTATAAATTAATATTAAAGTACATATACGTCACCATCTACAACACAGAGATTAATTTTCATGCAGTCATATTTAATAAATCCATAATAGAATAATAACCATAATAGAATCAGAGAAAAACCACACCAACTTGGCTGTTCAACCCTGTGCAAAAGACAAGAAACTGTGTAAATATTAAATAAATAAATAAATAAATAAATAAGCAACTAATGTCGAGAATGTGAGATGAAGAGTCCTTGGAAGTTGTGGGAACATTTCAATGATGGGACAAGTGAAGTTGAGTGAAGTTATCCCTTTCGTTCACGAGCCTGATGGTTGAAGGATAATAACTATCCCTGAACCTGGACTGTGGATCATAAAGCTCCTGGACCCTCTTCCTGATGGAGGCAGCAAGAAGAGAGCGTGGGTGGTGCGGGTCCCTGATGATGGATGCTGCTTTCCTGCAACAATGCTTCATTCAGATGTGCTCAATGGTAGGAAGGGCTTTATCCGGTGATAGATTGGGCTGTATCTACTACTTCACCATCTCTTCGGGAAGGAGAGGCGCTGCGTGATTGCACTTACGTACTGGGCCCAGGACAGGTCCTCTGAAACAATAACCGAGGAATCTAAGGTTGCTGACTCTCTCCACCTCCGATCCTCTGATGAGCACTGACTCGTGAACTTCTGGTTTCCTCCTCCTGGAGTCAATAGTCAGCTCCTTGTTCTTGCTGAGGTTGTTATTCTGGCACCACCCAGCCAGATATTAAATCTTCCTCCTATATGCTGATCTGTCACCACCTTTGATTCTGCCTATGACAGTGGTGCTGTCAGCAAACTTGAATATGGCGTTGGAGCTGTGCTTAGCCTCACAGTCATAAGTATGAAGTGAGTAGAGCAGGGGCTAAGCACACAGCCTTGTGGTGCACCTGTGCTGATGGAGATTGTGGAGGAGATATCATTGCCAATTGAGGATCCAATTGCCCAAGGAAGTATTGAGGCCAAGGTCTTGAAGCTTATTGATTAGTTTTGAGGAGATAATGATATAGTCAATAAGGAGCATCCTGATGTTTGCACCTTTGCTGCTCCAGATGTTCTAGGGTTGGGTGAAGAGCCAAAAAAATGATATCCGTTGTGGACCAGATGCACCAGTAGACAAATTGGAGCAGATCCAAGTCACTTCTCAGGCAGGAGCTGATATGTTTCAGCAGCAACCCCACAAAACACTTCATCACTGTGGATGTAATTGCTACTGGACGACAGTCATTGGGGCAGGTCACTACGTTCTTCTTGATGATGAATGCAACATTCCTTGTAACTGTCCTCAACAGCGGGAGGGCTTTGCCTGTGATGGAGTGGACTGTATCCACTACTTCTTGTAGACTTTTCTCTTCATTTCATTTATTTTATATTTATTTTATTTAGAAATATAGCGCAGACGAGCCACAACACCCAGCAACCCACCTATTTAATACTAGCCTAATCACAGTCAAATAGCTGTTGTGATGCGTCTGGCGTGGTAGTATAAGTGGGTGGTGCTTGTCGCTCCCGCTTTCAGCTTCCACTGCTGGCTAGCAGTCTCGCAAAAAGGAAGCTGAATGTGTAAGTCTCTCCCTGCCAGTACATAGCCTCTCCAATAGCAAGCCTCATGTAGTTCCTCCTCGCAGGGAACACACAGAAACTGGACTCCTTTCGGACTCAGGCTGAACTACAGAGGACGGGGGAGGGAGGTCTAGTCCCTGCCCACTGGTGCATGGGCACTTGCTGGTGCTCGTGAACCAGATCCACACTATGGGTAAATAGCCCACTGCCTTGTGGGCAGCCTCGGCGACAGGAGTAAACCCAGACAGAAAATCCAGAGTGGAGCCCCTGAGGCAGCTGGATGTTCCAGCAGCTCCTGCAGCCACGCTGGTGCCAAACATCCTTTGGACTACACGGGTGAGGCTGAGACGGGGATCTTGACGACTGGGCATCTGAGGATCTCAATGCCTTCCGTCCAGGCTTAAGCCCTGGAGAGGGTCACTCCAGTGTCACTGTCCATTGTCCTTCAAGGCAGATGGATGCCATCTTCATCAATCACAGGACAATTTAAAATGACCCATTAACCTATTAACCGGTACATTTTTGGACTGTTGGAGGAAACTGGAACAACCAGAGGAAACCCACATGGGTCACAGGCTGGTGTTCCCATACCAGGTCATGATGCAACCAGTCAAGATACTCTCCACTGTGCATCTATAGAAGTCTGTCAAAGTTTTAGGTGACATGGCGAATATGCACGAACTTCTAAGAGAGTAAAGGTGCTGCTGTGCTTCCTTTGTAATATCATTTACAAAGCAAGCAAGTAAAGAGCAAATAGGCCAATATAAGGTGTTGTGGAGGAAGAAAGGCACCTCATAGTTCAGTCCAATACAGACAAAGCCATTCTTGTCATTGAGAACATTTACACATTTACAAGGGGCACTGCCACAAGAGACAATGTCCATAATCAAGGATCCCCACTATCCGGGCCACGTACTGCTCAGGCAGGAGTTACAGAAGCCTCAGGTCACACGCCACCAGGTTCAGGAACAGTTGCTACCCAACAACCATCAGGCTTTAGAAGCCATGCGGATAACTTAAATCACCTCAACACTGAATTGACCCCCATAACCCACAGACTCATTTTTAAGGACTGTACAACTCATTCTCAGTATTATTTATTTACTTTTTTATTATTAGTGCACCATTTTGTCTTCTTTTGCGCGTTGGTTGTTTGTCAGTCTGTTATTTATAAGTTTTCATAAATTCTATTAATTTCCTGTAAATATCTGCAAGAAAATGAATCTTAAGGTGGTTTATGACGACATATACGGACATTGATAATAAATTTATTTTCAACTTTGATCTTTGAGGTCCACAGATCCTTCAAGTTGCTGAATAGGTCAATAAAGTAATTAAAATGATTTACAGGATGAATTGTTTTAGTAGCCAAGGAGTAGAATATAGGAGTGCAAAGATTATGGAAGCACTGCATATGATACTAGATAGAGCACATTTGAACACTATGTACTGTTTACAACACCACATTGAAGAAAGGTATGATAGTGTTGAGGAAAGGGCAGGGGAGATTTATGAGTATGTTTATAGAACTGAAAAATGCAGAATCCCCTCTAAAGTCATAGACCATCCTGACTTGGAAACTTGGAAATCCTAGTGTTACTCTAGTTTTCCATTACTTGCAGAATTGCTTGTGTTTATGGTTTAATCAGAATTTTCTTCAAGCATATTCACTCCTTCAGCCCTGTCCTGAAGCGTCAGTCTTGATTACACTCAGTAACCACTTTATTAGGTACTCCTTACAACTGTTTGTTAACGCAAATATCTAATCAGCCAATCATGTTGCAGCAACTACTGTATAAAAGCATTAGTCTAGAGGTTCAGTTGTTCAGACCAAACATCAGAATGGGGAAGAAATGTGATCGAAGTGACCTTGACCATGGAATGATTGTTGGTGTCAGACGGGGTGGCTTGAGTATCTCAGAAACTGCTGATCTCCTGGGAATTTCACGCGCAGCAGTCTCTAGAGTTTACAGAGAATGGTGCAAAAAAACAGAAAACATCCAGTGAGCAGCAGTTCAGTGGGTGAAAATGTCTTGTTGATGAGAGAGGTCAGAGGAGAATGGCCAGACTGGTTCAAGTTGACAGGAAGACAACAATAACTCAAATAACCACACATTACAACAGTGGTGTGCAGAAGAGTATTTCTGAATACACAATACATTGGACCTTGAAGTGGTTGGACAACGATACAGAAGACCATGAATATACACTGACTGTATTACCCGTACTTTCTCTTGACTGGGTTTAACATTTAAAAAGCAGAGCTCGACAACACTGTCAGAATACATTTACAGGAGGGATGTCAGCAGCTCCTGAAGACAGCTGACTACCAGCTTCCCAGAGATAATTAGGACTGAGCAATAAATGCCAGTCTCACTGGCGCCATTCGCGTCCTAAATGTGAACATAAAAGAAAAGCTAATCTTGGTTCCAAAGGTGAGCTCCATCTGATGCTCCGACAAGGAGCTGGCAGTGTTTGTTAAGTGTGAACATTGGCTGTGTGCTGACATTTATACCCCTGACTCAGACAGATACGTGCTGGAACCCAGCCCTGTCGAGATAGCTCTGTCGCCTCTGGGTCAGACAGTTGCAGGTTGAGAGCCATATTCCAGAATCTAGAGCACACGCACTCAGTGGCCACGTTATTAGGTACAGGAGTGGCTTCAGAGTGTATGTTCATGGTCTTCTGCTCTGTAACCCACTCACTTCAATGTTCAACGTGTTGTGCATTCAGGAATGCTCTTCTGCACACCACTGTTGTAACGCATGCTTACTTGAGTTATTGTCGCCTTCCTATCAGCTTGAGGAAAGAGAAAGAGAAAGAGTTAGATAGAGCTCTTAAAGATAGCGGAGTGATGGGATATGGGGAGAAGGCTGGAAAAGGGTGCTGATTGTGGATGATCAGCCATGATCACAGTGAATGGTGGTGCTGGCTTGAAGGGCTGAATGGCCTACTCCTGCACCTATTGCCTATTGTCTATTGTCTATTGAACCAGTCTGGCCATTCTCCTCTGACTTGTCTCATTAACAAGGCATTTTCAACCACAGAACTGCCACTCGCAGGATGTCTTTTTGTATATTGCACTGTTCTCAGTGTATGTGGAAGTCCCAGGAGATCAGCCGTTTCTGAGATACTCAAACCACCCCGTCTGGCACCAACAATCATTCCAGTGTCAAAGTCACTTAGATCATATTTTTCCCCGTTCTGATGTTTGTCCTGAACAACAATTCTTTTATGCATTGAGTTGCTGCCATATAATTGGCTGACTAGATATTTGCATTAATGAGCAGATGTACAGGTGTACCTAATAAAGTGGCCTCAGAGTGTAATCAAGACTGACACTTCAGGACAGGGCTGAAGGAGTGAATATGCTTGAAGAAAATTTTGATTAAACCATAAACACAGATTCTGCAGATGATAGAAATCTAGAGTAACACGTGATGAAGGGTCTCAGCCCAAAATAAAGATTGTTTATTTCCCTCCATAGATGCTGCCTGACCTGTTGAGTTCCTCTGTGTGTGTGTGTGTGTGTGTGTGTGTGTGTGTGTGCTAAAACCATATTCTGAGGAGCCCTTTCTGGTGAGAAGATCAGCATGTTTGGGGTGTAGGTGACCTTAGGTCAAACCAGGCTTGATCTTAGCACTTTCTAAGTGCAACGCCATCACATTCTGGGGTGATATTAGATCAGCAACTGTAATTCTAGACTTGCCCACCAGACGGGGGAATCACAGAGGCACCAGAGCACAGAATGGAAAGAGGCTGCAGAGGGGCATAGAATCCTCAGCCACAGGTCTCCCCACTATATAGAGGACCTCTTCGAAAGGCCATGCCTCAAGTAGGTGGCCCTCACCATCCGGGACATGATCTCTTCTCAGTACTATCATCAGAGAAGAAGCACAGGAGACTGAAGACCCACGCGTAACATTTTAGGAAGAGCTTCTTCCACACCACCATCAGGTTTCCACCCTGCACCACCCATGACATGCTCTCTTCTCGCTGCTGCCATCAGGAAGAAGATACAGGAGCCTCAGGACTCACACCTCCAGGTTCAGGAACAGCTATTACTTCACAGTCATTAGACTCTTGAACCAAAGGGGATAACTTCACTCAACTTCACTTGCCCCATCATTGCAATGTTCCCACAACCAATGGACTCACTTTCAAGGACTCTTCATCTCATGTTCTTGATATTTGTTGTTTATTTATTTACTATTATTATTTCTTTCTTTTTGCATTTGCACAGTTTGCTGTCTCTTGCACATTGGTTGAATACCCAAGTTAGTGCAGCCTGTCATTGCTTCTGTTGTGGTATTATTCTATGGATTTATTGACTATGCCCACAGGAAAATGAATCTCAGGCTTGTAGATGGTGACATTTACATACTTTGATAATAACCTTACTTTGAACTCAAGAACACTACCTGACTATTCCTTTTCTGCCCTACTTGTAACTTACTTGCTTTGCCACAAAAGAAAACCAACGAATTTCATGACTTACGTCGGGGACAATAAACCTGATTCTGATTTGGATTCTGATTCTGATTCAGACTGCACAGGTCTGTGAGCTGGAGTTTGAAGTTGACTACTTCTACACCAACACTTCAAACAGGAGCCTGTGTTACATGTGTGCATGTCCACTTGCCTGCTTAACAAGAATATTTAAGGGAAGGCTTGACCTTCCTGGACCCCATGTTCTCAGACCTCTGGGTACGAGGATTACTGAGCTGGGTGAGAGGAGTCATTTAACTGAATACTTGTCCATTATATAATGGGTGAGTAACATCTACATCAGGCTCAAGAGGGCTGCCTCCATCATTAGGGACCCCCGTCACCCAGGTACAATGAGAAGGAACACAGGAGCCTGAAGACACACACTCAGTGATTTAGGAACAGCTTGTTTCCTCTGCCATCAGATTTCAGAATGGAAACGAACCATCGCTACCTCTTTATTTTTGTTATCTTTATGCATTACTTAGTTAATTTATTGTTTAAATATGCTTCTTACAGTAAGTTCTTGTATTAATGTTATTAAACAGTACTGCTGCTGCAGAACAACAAATTTCACAACAAACGTCGGTGACATTGAACCTGAGTCAGACTCAGATTCGAATTCTCAGCATGTCTTCACCATGAGAGAGTCTAATCAGCTCCCCATGGTATTCAGTAACAACACTATCACAGAAGCTCCTGTATCACCATCTCAAGACTTCAACAAGTTCAATTCACTTCAAGATTGTTTAATGTCATTCCCAGTAGAGAAGTGTAAAGGAGAATGAAACAATTATCACTCTGGGTCCAATGCAGCACAAATAAGTGCAAAAGATAAAGAACACAATAATACTAATTTAAAAACATAATAAATGTACTGTAAATATATAAAATACCTTGTATACATAGATAAATTGCCTGTCCATAAAGTGATGCTTGGCTGTACACAAGGTGATTGACTAGAAATAATAAAGTAGTGGTGTAGTTAGTGGGCGGAGGTGTTGATCAGCCTTACTTCTTGGAGAAAGTAAGACTGTTTTTGAGTCTGGTGGTCCTGGTGTGGTTGCTATGTAACCTCCTCACTGATGGGAGTGGGACAGAGTGCGGTTTCTGTACCAAACAGCAATGCAGCTTGTTATGATGCTGTCTACTGCACGTCTATAGAATGACGTGAGTATAGATGTGAATGGCAATAGGGATCAGGTTTACAGTATTATCATTGACATATGCCGTGAAATTTGTTGTCTTGTGGCAATATATAAGAAATTACTGAGTTGCAATAAGAAATAAAAATTATAAGTAAGTAGTGCAAAAATAGAGCAAAATACAGTAGTGAGGGAGTGTTCATGTGTTCATGGATTGCTCAGAAATCTGATGGCAGAGAGATATTCATAAAATGTTGCATATGCACCTTCAGGCTCCTGTACTTCCTTCCTGAGGATAGCAATGAGAAGAGGGCATGTCCTGGGTGATGGGGGTCCTTAATGGTGGATGCTGCCTTTTTGGGACGTCACCTTTTGACGGTATCCTGTATGCCGGGGAGGCTAGCGCCCATAATGGTGCAGGCTGAGCTTACGGCCCTCTGCCGCTTTTTCCGATTGGCACCTCCACAACAGACAGTGATGCTCTCCACGGAACATCCGTAGAAATTTGCTGGAGTCATCTCTGACCTAGTAAATCTCCTCAAACTCAAATGTTAGCGATGGGAAATGGATGCTGCGCCTTATCGGCAATTTTAAAAAGATCTTTACTGAACAGCTTAACTAAATATTATAGAGCATAGAACAGTACAGCACAGTACAGGCCCTTTGGCCTGCAATGTTGTACCAACTTTAAACCTACTCCATGATCAATGTAACCCCAACCTCCCCTATAGCCCATAACCTTCCATTTTCCTTCCATCCATGAGCCTATCTAAGAATCTCTTTAATGTCACTCTTATGACAATAATAGCAGGTTAGAGGGTGGATACCCTGTGCTGAGAAGTTTGTGAACTCACCCTCTGAATTGCTAGCACCTTTCCACCACCTGCAAGGTACAACTCAGGAATGTGTACAACAGCACTCAAGAATCTCAGTACCACCCAGGATAAAAACAGGCCGTTCAATTCCAACTTCAACGACCATCCAGAAACATCCATTCACCACTGATGTGCCGATGTGTCCCATCCACGACGTGTGACTTGCCCAGGCTGCTCTGAGCGTGTCTCCTATACCCACAGACTTCTAATCACCAAAAGCTCAAGGTCAGCACGTGCATGCCCACACCACAACCTGCAGCCTCCTGTCTGAGTTGCTGACCTACTTTGTGCGGAAATATGCTGCCAGGCCTTCATTGTCTCTGAGAATTCTCTACCCGACAGTCCTGTGGGAGTACCGTCAGGACTGGAGAAGAAGAAGATCAGCTTTATTTGATTCACATACATCGAAGCATACAGTGAAATGCATCGTTTGCGTCAAATCAGATCAGTGAGGATTGTGCTGGGCGTCACCACACTTCTGGTGCAAACATAGCATACCGGCAACTTACTAACCCGAACGGTATGTCTTTGAAATGTCGGATGATACTGGAGCACCCGGAGGAAATCCAGGTGGTCATGGGTGGAGGGAGCATTCTGACTGGCTGCATCACTGTCTGCTATGGCGGAGGGACAGTGGGAGAACTACTGCACCGGATTGAAGGAAGCTGCAGAGAGTTGTAAACTTAGTCAGCTCCATCATGGACACTAGCCTCCAGAGTATCCAGGACATCTTCAGGGAGCGATGCCTCAAAAAGGCGGCATCCATCATCAAGGACCCCCATCTCCTCGGACATGCCCTCTTCTCATCGCCACCATCAAGGAGGAGGTACAAAAGCCTGAAGGCACACACTCAACAATTCAGGAACAGCTTCTTCCCCTCTGCCATCTGATTTCTAAATAGGCATTGAATCCATGAACATTACCTCACAACTTTTTATTTCCATTTTTGCACTACTTATTTAAGTTAACTATTTATCTATATTTTAGACACACACACACACACAGATATATACACACTTACTATAATTCACATTTTTCTCTATTATTATGCATTGGATATTGCACTGCTGCCACAAAGTTAACAAATTTCACCACATATGCCAAAGATATTAAACCCGATTCTGATTCTAAATGTACAGACTCCCTATGGATAATGGGTGGAATCGAACCACGATCTTACAGGTGGTGGTGTAAAGCAATCGTACTGTGCTGCCCTTGCGTTCGAAGGAGGCAGCTCACCGCCACCCTCTCAAAGCTATTTATGGATGAGCAATAAATGCTGGTCTAACGACACCGATATCCTGAAAATGAACATAATATAAAAGATAATCTTGTTTTCAAAGGCAAGTTCCATTTGATGCTCCGACAAGGAACTGGCAATGTTTGATTAAGTATGAATAATACAAGTTTTATAAGTTTGATAAGCTGTGTGCTGACATTTATTCCCCTGAGTCACACAGATATATAGCCCTGCCCTACAATGACAACTCTGACTCTTTTGGGTCAGCCAGTTAGGGGTTGAGAGGTCCACTGCAGACACTAGGACACATATTTTCAATAGACTCCTCAGAAAAGGGTTAAAGGAAACATTTAGGAATCCCACCAATGGGAAAGTGGTGCACCATTCTTTTTCTTAAACTTTGATCAAAAAGCAAGGATTATTTGACAAGAAGCAACAGGGATTTATTATTGAGCAACACACATACACACGCACGCACACACACACACACACGCAAAGTGCTGGAGGAACTCAGCAGGTCAGGCAGCATCTATGGAGAGGAATAAACAATAACGCTTTGGGCTGAGATCTAAACTCTTACATCCTTGGGATGTTTCTGTTGAGAGTTTTGGAAGGGAGAGACTCTTAGAAAGGGCAGGTGGTAGTGTGTTGAATCATAAATACAAGAGATTCTACAGATGCTGGAAATCTTAATGAACACACACAAAATGCTGGAGGAACTTAGCAGGTTAGGCAGCATCAAGGGAAATAAACAGTTGACATTCAGGAACAAACTTTTCAAAAGGACTGGAAAGGAATGGGGATGAAGCCAGAATAAGAAGTGGAGGAGGGGAAGGGGTGAGACCAGGTGAGAGGGAAGATGGGTGGGTGGGGGATGATGCAAGAAGATGGAAGGTGATTGGTGGAAGAAGTACAGGGTTGAAGAAGAAGGAATCTGATAGGAGAGCACAGTGGACCATGGGAGAAAGGGAAGAAGGAGGGACACCAGAGGGAGGTGATGGGCACATGAGGGGAAGGAGTGAGAGGGGAATAGAGAAACAGAGAAGGGAGAGGTGAAAGAAATTACCAGTAGTTAGAGAAGTCGATGTTCATACCATCAGGTTAGAGGATACCCAGGCAGAATATGATGTGTTGTTCCTCCAACCTGAAAGGGTCAACTTATCATTGACATCCAGTTCCAAACCAGTTTTTAAGTAATTTTTACACAATAGTGCTTGAAAGCTTCTTCCCATATTTGTCTACAGCTTCAAATGTTATTCAGATACTCCCTTCCAACAGTTTTCAGATTTATTTCCCGTTCTGGAATACAGAAGGTCAAAGTGAAGTTCAAAATAAATTGAAGTACATGTATGTGACTATATACCACCTTGAGATTGATTTGCTTTAAGGCATTCACAGTAGAACAAAGAAATACATTGAAAAACTGAAAATGCATTGAAATACAATGAAAAACTGCACGTAAACAAAGACTGACTAACAACCAATAAGCAAAAGAAGACAAACAGTGCAAATGTAAACAAACAGATAAATAAATAGATAAACAAATCTGAGATACTGAGTTGTTTACTCCTTGAGAGTGAGTCCATAGGTTGAGAATTCAGTTCAGAGTGGAGGTGAATGAAGTGATCCACGCTGGTTCAGGTGTTTAAAGCAGTGTGGATCACCGTAGGGGAATAACTGTTCCTCAACTTGGTTGTATGGGACTTTAGTCTCCTATATCTCCTTCCAGATGGCAGCAGCGAGAAGAGAGGTATCTGCCTGTAAGAGATAGATTGAACAAGGCTTTCTAATCACTTTCTAAGATAGCTGGATAAATAATGCGTCAGGTCGTTCTATCACAGTCCTACTAAGTGGCAATTCCTCTCTGCTGTTATGAACGGACTGGCACTCCATCTGTGGGGTGTGAGCAGCACCAGTCCCAGTTGTTCCTTGAAAGAACGCTGTTTTGAAAAGCCTGGGTAAGTTTGATTGCTGACAAAGTCTTGTCCCCAGATGCGCTGGCTCAGAAAAGGTTTCTAAATAGCTCCACGAAACTGAAAAATTGTTAAAGTAAAAAGTGAAGAATTTGAAAAAATTATGAAAAATAACAAGTAAAAGCTAATAATTTAAAAAGCAAACTTAGTTTCTCCTTGCCTTTCTGAAGCAAATGGGTTACAAATCCTCACGTTAATTTCCGCGCCTCTCCCCTCACCCGAGTTGTATTCACACGATGCAAGAAACTGGGGAATTTCAACATAATTCTTGCCTGACAGAGTGCACACTCTGATTTTCACTCACCTACTTCATAGCTCAAAGCAAATTTATTACCAAAGTATGTACAGTATATGTCACCATTTACTACCCTGAGATTTATTTTCTTGCGAGCATTCACAGTAGAACGAAGAAAGACAATAGAATCAATGAAGAACTACGCACAAAAAAAGACTGACAAACAACCAATGTGCAAAAGAAACTGCGCTAATTCAAAATAAAAAGAACAATAATCATCATTATGTGCCAAGTTGTATGACGTGGGTGATCATGGTCTATCCGTGACCATGATTGTTCTTGGCAAATTTTTCTACGGAATTGGTTTGCCATTGCCTTCTTCTAGGCAGTGTCTTAACAAGATGGGTAACCCCGGTCATTATCAATACCCTTCAGAGACTGTCGGTCTGGCTTCGGTGGTTCCATTACGGACTTGTGATGTGCACCAGCTGCTCATACGACCATCCACCACCTGCTTTCATGGCTTCACGCGACCCTGATTTGGGGACGGTGGGGGGGTGCTAAGCACGTATTACACCTTGCTCAAGGGTGATGTGCAGGCCAACAGAGTGAAAGAACGCCTTGCATTTATTTGGTACAGATGTATCTCAACCCCTCCACCCCCAAATAATAATAATAATAAAAATAAATGGACAAATAAATAAGTAAGTAAATAGATGGAGAGAGAGATAAATAATACTAAGAACATGAGTTGTAGAGTCCTTGAAAGCAAGTCTATAGGTTGTGGAATCAGTTCAGTGTTGAGGTGAGTGAAGTTACCCATGCTGGTTCAGGAGCCTGATAGCCGAATGGTTATAGCTGTTCCTGAACCTGGCGATGTGGGAACTAAGCTGTTCCTGTGGAATTTTCTGAATTTTCTAAGGAAAAATGTGTTAATACAGTAGCATGCAAAAGTCAATCGTCTATTTATAGAGCTAGGGTGCTGAAGACTTCTGCACAGTACTGTATTTGTCAACGTGGGGTGGCGAGTAGTCTGGTGGGAGCAAAGGATGTTGGGAATGGTGAGTATGGAGCACCACGGGAGGCGTTTGGGACAGGTGGCAGAGGAATGCCGGAGTGGGGAGTGGGTGGCACGGGTGTAGACACACCCAGTCCTGAGAAACCAGGCAAGGTTATTTAATTCCAAACAATTAGTTTATTTAAAAACGCAAACAACAGGAATTCTGCAGATGCTGGAAATTCAAGCAACACACATCAAAGTTGCTGGTGAACGCAGCAGGCCAGGCAGCATCTCCAGGAAGAGGTACAGTCGACATTTCAGGCCGAGACCCTTCATCAGGACTAACTGAAGGAAGAGCTAGTAAGAGATTTGAAAGTGGGAAGGGGAGGGGGAGATCCAAAATGATAGGAGAAGACAGGAGGGGGAGGGATGGAGCCAAGAGCTGGATATTGATCATTACAGAATGTCTCTGTGGTGCCTCCTGCTCCCTCCACTCTCCCTTCCCCTTTTTGCAAGCATATTTCCACTCTCCCTGACCCCTTCCCACTCTCAGTCTGCAATAGAGACTCATATCAGAATCAGATTTATCATCACTCACATATGCCATGAAATTTGTCTTTTGTTGTGGCAATACATAAAATTACAACTGTACTGTGCAAAAGTCTTAGGCGCCCTAGCTATATACAGAATATGTGACTCAGACTTTTGCAGAAGATTGTATGTCCCCAGTAATGTACTAAACTTCATTTCGTGAATACCTTGAGGCACAAGTACTGCTGTTACCCTGAAAGGGTTAAAAAAAAGATTGTGATGTGCATGTGTAGCTCAGGTCATTAAACTCTGGAACCAGTTCATCCCGTAACAAGGCGAGCAGATGTGCAAATAACACAAGCAGGGAGACTTGCAACTTAAAGCACATCACATGCAGGCTGGAAATGTTATCGAGTCATCCACAAAACAGTCAGTCTTCACACAGTTCAACCAGAAATGATGCAAAAAAAGGCTTTTAAATCAACAGGCTGCCGGTGTGCGTCTGGATAATGAGGCTTATTCAAGGGACTGACATCAGTGGAAGATCAGGAAATGACTGCTGTCTCCAAATAAAAGCAAAATCTCTCTGCATTTTAAAAAGGAACTTGCACATGTGTGACAACTCAGTGGTTGCTAGAAGGGAGAAACAGTGCAGAAGTCAGAAGGTATCTTTATATAATAAGAAGAAACATTGAAAAAAAGGATCCAAGTTCATAAAATGCTGTTTACATAAATAAATGATTTAATAAAATTTAAATATTTCAGTATGTAACTGGGATTACCATCTGGTATGGAGGAGGGGCTATTGCACAAGATCGAAGTAGGCTGCAGAAACTTGTAAAATTAGTCAGCTCCATCATGGGTACCAGCCTCCGCAGTATCCAAGACGCCTTAGGAAGGCAGCGTCCATCATTAGGGATCCCCACCAGCCAGGACATGCCCTCTTCAGACTTTTACCATCGGGAAGGAGGTACAGAAGCCTGAAGACACACACTCAGTGATTCAGGAACAGCTTCTTCCCCTCTGCCGTCCGATTCCTAAACTGACATTGAACCCATGAACACTCCCTCACTACTTTTTTATTTCTGTTATTTTGTACTACTTATTTAACTTAACTGTTTAATAGACATATATATTCTTAATGTAACTCAGTTATTTTTCTTTCTATTTATTTATCATGTATTTCATTGTACTGCTGCCATAAAGTTTACAAATTGCACAACATACGCTGGTGATATTAAATCTGATTCTGATTCTGATTATATTTCTAAGCAAAATAATTTTATTTGCTATCAGATTAGATGTTGAATGAGGCTACATTTGGAATATTGTGTTCAGTTTTGGTCACACAGTGCTATATAAAGAATGTGATTAAGCTGGAAAGAGTGCAGATGATTTTATAAACACAAGAGATTCTGCAGAGGCTGGAAATCCAGAGCAGCACATACAAAGTGCTGGAGGAACTCAGCAGGTCAAGCAGAGTTTTTGGACATAAATGAACAGTTGACATTTCGGGCTGAGAACCTTCACCAGGACTGGAAAGGAAGGGGGAAGAATGATGGTCCACTTCCCTCTTATCAGGCTCCTTCTTCTCCAGCCCTTTACGTTTTCCACCGATCACCAGGCCCAACGGGTCAGGTTGGACATGTCTTCCAATCCCAGAGAGAGAAAAAACACACTGTGAGCACCAAATAAGACCATAAGATATAGGAGCAGAATTAGGCCATTTGGAAGGCGGCGTCCATCACCATTATGATCAGAGATTAAGGGAGCTAGGGCTTTACTCTTTGGAGAGAAGGAGGATGAGAGGAGACATGATAGAGGTGTACAAGATAGTAAGAGTAATAGATAGAGTGGATAGCCAGTACCTCTTCCCCAGGGCACCACTGCTCAATACAAGAGGACATGGCTTTAAGGTAAGGGGAGGGAAGTTCAAGGGGGATATTAGAGGAAGGTTTTTTACTCAGAGAGTGGTTGGTGCGTGGAATGCACTGCCTGAGTCAGTGGTGGAGGCAGGTACACTGGAGAAGTTTAAGAGACTACTAGACAGGTATATGGAGGAATTTAAGGTAGGGGCTTATATGGGAGGCAGGGTTTGATGGTTGGCACAACATTGTGGGCCGAAGGGCCTGTACTGTGCTGTACTATTCTATATTCTATGACCCATCAAGTCTGCTCCTCCATTTCACCATGGCTGATTCATTTCCCTCTCAGCCCCAATCTCCTGCCTTCTCCCTGTAACCCTTCATGCCCTGATTGATCAAGAATCTATCAGCCTCTGCCTGAACTATACACGATGGCATGACCTCCACAGCTGCTGTGGCAAAGAATGCCACAGATTCACCACTCTCTGGCTGAAGAATCTCCTCCTCATCTCCGTTCTAAAAGGACGTCCATCAGGATGCAGGGCACTAGATAGACAAAAGTACAAGCGAATTACTACTTCACCTGGAAAGACAGTTGGGGTCCCGGGAAGTAAAGAGGTGAAAGAACAGTGTTGTATTGACTGCGGTTGCCGTACAAAGGGAGGCGGTTAGTGAGGAATCAGGGAGTCATGAAGGGAATTCTCCCTGCAAAATACTGAAAGGGAAAAAGAAGTGAAATCATGCCTGGTGGGTGAACCTCCAGTCCTCATCAAGGGGTCAGCAGTGCAAAGGGTGAGCAGCTTCAATTTCCTGGATGGTAGCATCTCTAAAGGTCCATCCCGGGCCCAACATACTAATGCAATGACAAAGAAGCACGCCTGCGGCTATACTTCATTAGGAGTTTAAACAGAGTTAGTATGTCACCAAAGACTCCATTAAGTTTTTACAGATGTACCATGGAGAGCATTCTGACCTTATGGTATTGATGCTCCAGTACACAAGATCAGAACAATCTGCAGAGTTGTAAGCTCAGTGAGGTCCATCATGGGCACTAGCCTCCCCACCATCAAGGACAGCAAGAAAAGATGATGCCTCAACAAGATGTCATCCATCATTAAGAACCCTCACTGCCCAGGGCACGCCCTCTTCCCATTGCTACCATCAGGGAGGAGGTACAGGAGCTTGAAGACACATTCTGGTTGTTTTAGAAATAGTTTCTTCCCCGGCTGGTGGCGCAGTGACATCAGCGCCGGACTCCGGAACGGAGGTTCCCGGGCTCGAATCCAGTCAGCCCGCTCCCGAGTACGCTTTCCATCCGTGCCGGGTTGAGCGTTGAGCTCACAACTCGACCTCGTAAAATAAAGAAAAATACTGCGAAATGTCTGTGTGAGGAGTGGTGCCCCACACAGCCTTCCGATCCGCGCCTTGTAAGGCATGAAAATACCCGACGCTGGCCTCTCAGGCCTGAGTCGACGTCGTCATCATCATCATTCTTCCCCTCTGCCAACAGATTGCTTTTATTGTAAAAATGTCCTGCTCAGAGCAATGGTTGGTCTGCAAAACTGTGAAGGAATGTTGCTCGCCATCCGTGACATGCCTTCTTCTCATTCCTCCCATCAGGGAAGAGGTACTGCAGCCTGTGTGACACACGTCGGTAAGAATAGATCTGATACTGATTCCTAAAGGAGATGTGAAGTTGATGAGTTTCTGCAACAAAGTTCAAGGTTCAAAGTACATTCATTGTCAAAGTGCATCTATGTCACCAAATACTACTCTGACATTCATTTTCTTGCTGGCATTCACTGTAGATGCAAGTAAACACAATAGAACCAATGAAAAACTACACACAAATACAAACAACCAATGTGCAAAAGACAACAAATTGTGCAAATACCAAAAGAAATAATGAAAGAAAGAACGCTATTCAGAATAAGTTGTAGAGTCCTTGAAAGTGAGTCCATAGGTTGTGGAATCAGTTCAGTGTTGGGGTGAGTGAAGTTATCCACAATGGTTCAGGAGCCTGATGGTCGAGGAGTAATAGTTGTTCCTGAACGTGGTGGTGTGGGACCTAGTGCTCCTGTACCACCTTCCTGATGGCAGCAGTGAGCTGAAAGCGTGGTCTGGATGGCGGGAGGCTTGAAGATGAATGCTGCTTTCTTGCGACAGCGATCCGTGTCGATGTTCTCGATGGTGGGGAGGGATTTACCTGTGATGGACTGGGCCGCGTCCATTACTTTTTGTAGGCTTTTCTGTTCAAGGGCACAATCCGGCAGTTCTATAGTCATCATTCCAGCCGACTGATTTATATCTCTTTTAAAATTCCAGATTAATAAACTAATTTGAATTCCGCTGTTGTCATGGTGGGGTTTGAACTTGTGTCCCTGCTAATTTAAACCAGGATTACTTATCGGATCCAGTTAGTAAGCAAGAAAATAGAAGTTTAAATTTCACGAGCTGGTCTATGTTGATGATAGTTCCTCAGTTGTAATTGGTAAGGTGGGAACTGAGAATTCTTTGAATTTCTGTTACATAGAGTCAGCTGCTCTAATGAATGAGCAGTTTGCCTGGGTGATGGATGGGAAAGATCAAGAGCCTGGGCTATTTCTATTTAAGGATCCCAAAATGTGTCGGAAGGTCATTGCTGAAATGAAACATCTTTCTCAGGCTGAGAAATTATCCTACCTGCTTTCTGTCTCTGGTATTTTGCTTATTCCATCTCTTATTATGTTTCTTTCATTCTCTCTATTTTTCAGTTTTCATTGCAATCGGAATTGCTGTGCTCAGAATGTTTGCAGGGTCTCCTCAGGTTCACTTTCCCTTGCGGTATTTTCTGTATCAATTGGCATATTGATGGAGCTGCGCACTTTGTACCGCACCTGCAGGAATCTGTATTCTTTCAACATCAGCAAAAAAATTGAAGATGTTGCATGTTTCAAGCTGTCTGCGGTGGATGTGTGCAGATTGCTGTCTTGAGGGGGTCCTTGGTTGATGTTGTTCTGCTACCTGAGGTGTGAGAATTCCAGCTTGCCTCTGAATTCAAACAGTGTGCGCTCTCTCTCTCTCTCACTCTCTATCTCTTTTTCTCTCTCTCCTCTCTCGCCTCTCTCTCTGTCTATCTCTCTCTCTACTGTCTCACCTTTCTCTCTATTTCTCCTTCTCTCCTCTTTCCCTTTCTCTTAATGTCTCTCACCGCCTTCTCTTTCTCTCTCCCTCCTCTCTTTATCTCTCCCCTTTCTCTCTCTCTCTCCTCTCTATCTCTATTTCTCCTACTCTTCCCCTCTCTTTTTTCTCTCACTCTCTCTTCCTTCTTTCCTTTCTTTCCCTCCTCTCTCTTTTTATCTCTCCCGCCCCCTCTCTCTCTCTGTCTCTCTCTCTCGCTCTCTCTCTCTCTGTTTCTGTCTCTGTCTGTCTGTCTGTCTGTCTGTCTCTGTCTTTCACGCACACACACACACGCACACACACACGCACACACTCACACGCACACACACACGCACACACATACACACACACACACACACTATGGGCTGGATAGCTGGGTAAAAAGTGTAAAAGGAAAAGACAGGTTAGCTGGTGTTTTTCCACTGACAGGCTGGGTATCATGTGAGCAGTACCTAGCCTGTGCATGACACAGGTAAATGACATGTTGTACATGAGACAAGTTCCTCGGACTGAACATCACCAATAGGCTATGTAACACACACAAACTGCTGCAGGAACTCAGCAGGTCAGGTAGCATCTTTGGATGGGAATGAACAATATTGATGAAGAGTCTCAGCCCAAAATGTTGACTGTTCCCTTCCCTCCATGGACACTGCTGGACGTTTGACCTGCTGAGTTCCTCCAGCATTCTGTGTGCAGTGCTCAAGATTTTCAGCATCTGTAAAGTTCTTTGTGTCTGTCATGTGAAACGTGGCTTCATCAAAGTATGTAGGGAGGACAAGTTGTGCTGGAAGTGGTGGACTTACGAGGTCTAGGTGGTAGCAAAGTGATTTTTATTTGTCTAGCATAGTCCTGTTTCAGATTTAACCACACTGTTGTCCAGGTCATGTTGAGACCCTGGGTCTTGATCAGAATTGCATCCTGATGCAGGGGATCAACCGAAAACTTTGATCAGCCTTCTGCCTCCGCAGTCACTGCCTGGCCTGCTGAGTGCCTCTAGCAGTTTGCATTACAGCATCCAGTGTCTTCAATCCTACTCTGGCAGCTGAGCAAACTAAACAGGCTGATATCGGAACTGTGGATCATGAAGTTACTGGGTTGTCATAAAAATCTATTTTACTGAGCCATAAATTTTAAGGAAGGAGAGACAAGAGACAGCTGATACTGGAATCTGGAGCAACAAACAATCTGCTAGAGGTCAAGCAGATCAAGCAGAATCTGTTGTTCCTCTCCGTGCCTTGTGGCGCATCAGGCAGCAGCCTACTATTTATTTGTCTGTTTTTTATGAGGCCAAGTTGTTAACGCAACACTCAGCCCAGCACGCATGGAAAGCATGCGAAAAGCCAGCTGGATTTGAACCCCGGACCACACGCCTCAAAGTCCGGTGCTGATGCCTCTACACCACCGGCTGACAAGCAGCACTTGTGGAAGAAAGGAATTGTTGATGTTTTGGGGCAAAACCCTGCCTCAGGACTTGAAAAAGAGACAGTTCCCTTTCCTCCACTGATCTGCCCGATCCACCAAGCTCCCCCAACAGATAGTGGCTCAAGGAAGGCAATCTTCTTCCCTTACCTGTTTTGTACCACCAAACTCAGAATATTGTGTATAAAGTGGATCTTCCCAGTGGCCAGACATTTTAATTCCCATTCCCATTCCTGTTCCGACACATCACTCCATGGTATCTTCTTGTACCACACCCTCAGGGTGGAACAGCAATACCTTATACTCCATCTGCGTAGCCTCCAACCTGATGGCATGAATATCAATTTCTCCTTCCAGTAAAAAAAATACTTTTCTCGCACCCTCCCCTTTTCTTCTATTTCCCCTCCCTGGCCCCTCACCCCTTCTTACCTGCCTATCACTTCCCCCCAGGTTCCCTCCTTCCCTTTCTCCTATAGTCCATTCTCCTCTCCTATCAGATTCCTTCCTCTCCAGCCCTTTATCTTTCCTACCCACCTGGCTTTGCCTATCACCTTCCAGCTGTCCTCTTTCCCCTTCCTCCCCCCCCCCACCCCCACTTTTTTTATTCTGGCAGCTTCCTTCTTTCTTTCCAGTCCTGAAGAAGGGTTTCGGCCCAAAACATCAACTTTTTATTCATTTCCGTGGATGCTGCCTGACCTGCTGATTTCCTCCAGCATTTTGTGTGTGTTGCTCTGGGTTTCCAGCACATGCAGAATCTCTCATCGTTCTCTGAAACGGCCCAGCAAGCATAGGACAGGAGATTCTGTGGCTGCAAGGGGGTCCACGGTGTCTACAGAGTCACTGCAGAATATTCTCAGGGGAGGTGGGGTGACCAGCCAGAGGTCACGATGCACATTGGCACCAATGATATAGGCAGAAAGGGGGAAGTGATCCTGAGCTACGAGTATAGGGAATTAGGGAAGAGAGTGAAGAGCAGGACCTCCAAGGTAGTAATCACCAAATTATTCCTCGTGCCACGTGTTAGCCAGGGCAGGCAAAAGATGATGGTTTATTTTTATCTATTTATTTATTGAGATACAGCATGGAACAGGCCCTTCTAACCCTTTGAGCCTTCCCCCAATTTAACCCCAGCCTAATCACAGGAAAATTTACAATGACCAATTAACCTACCAACCGGTACACCTCTGGATTGTGGAACACCCAGAAGAAATTCACACAGTCACAGGGAGGACATACAATCTCCTTACAGACAGTGGCAGGAACTGAACCCGGGTCACTGGTACTGGAAAGCGTTGTGCTAACCCCTACACTACCGTGCCACCCCCAAGTACAGATATATAGTTGATAGATTCTTGATTGGTTGGGGCATCAAAAGATATGGTGAGAGGGCAGGTATATGGCGTTGAATGGGATCTGGGATCAGCCATGATGAAATGACGAAACAGACTCGATGGGCTGAATGGTGTAATTCTGCTCATACGTTTTATGGTCTTATGGATGATAGTACGGATGAATGAGTGGCCATGGAACTGGTGCAAGGGACAGGATTTCAGGTTCCTGGATAAGTGGAACCTTTTCTGGGGCAGGGGTGATCTGTAGTAGAGGAACTAGTCGCACTTAATCTGGAGGGGAACCTATATCCTGGCCAGGAGGTTCACTAATGTTACTCTGGAGGGTTTTAACTCGCTCGGCAGTGGGATGGGAACCAGAGCATCTACTCAGAAAGTAGAGAGATGGAGAGGAAAGGAGATGTCAAGGCCAGTAAAAACAAGCAGGAGAAAAGTAATAGATACGATGGAATGGATAGTTTGAAGTATGTGTCTGTATTGTAATGCTAGGAGCACTATAGGTAAAGATGACGAACTTCGAGCATGGATCAGTTCATAAAACTATGATGTTGTGGCTGTTACAGAGATTTAGTTGAGAGAGGGACAGGAATGGGTGCTTAATGTCCCACGAATTAGGTGTTTTAGAAAAGACGGAGAGGGCGATATAAGGGCAGAGTGGAGTTGCACAGCTAATCAAGGACAATATCAAAGCTACGCTCAGAGGGAACATAATGAGGGGCTTGTCCTCTGAGTCTATATGTGTAGGACTCAAAAATAGAAAGGGCGCAATCACTCTGATGGGACTGTACTACATACCACCCCCCCCCCCCAATTGAGGATATTGAGGAACAGATATGCAGATAGATTAAGAAAAGGTGTATAAAGAACAGGGTTGATATCATGGGGGGGTGGGCTTCAACTTCCCTAACATAAACTGGGACCTTCTTATTGAAAGATGTTTCTACTTCTCTTAGTGTTAGGAATTGTTAGGTGCTTCTAGGAGTGTTTCTTAAATCAATGTGTAGATAGTCCAACAGGAGGAGGGGCTGTACTGCATGGGCAATCAGCCTGGTCGGGTGACCAACCAACAGTTAGGCAATAGTGACCACAACTCCTTAAGTTTTAAGTTAGCTAAGAGCAAGGCAAATTGCAAGAGCATTAGGCAGGAACTAGGGAGAAATGAATTGACTTTATTACTTACATCCTTCACATACAAGAGGAGTAAAAATCTTTATGTTACATTTCCGTCTAAATGTGCGATGTGCAATTTATAGTAATTTGTAATAAATAATATGTTCAACAGGACAGTCAATATAACAAAGAAATACTATTGTATCAGCATCAATTAATCCGTCTGTTGGCCTGGTGGAAGAAGCTATCCTGGCCTGTTTGTCCTGAGTTTTATGCTGCGATACTCTTTCCCGGATGGTAGCAGCTGGAACAGTTTGTGGTTGGGGTGACTCTGGTCTCCAATGATCCTTCAGGCACACCTGTCTCTGTAAATGTCCTGAATAGTGGGGGGAGAATGTTTTTGGGCAGGTCTGCACCCAACATATGGAGGATGTTTTAAAACCAACTGCATGGAGAACAGGACAGGTACAACATGCTCCACTCAGAAGAAAGGGCAACGATGGTGTAAGAAAACCTTGGATGTTGAGACTAAGGGTAATGGGCGAAAGGCTTATTCCAGACGAAGGTTTGTGATTATTGGTGTTTTGCAGGAATCTGTATTGGGACCTCTGCCGTTTGTGTTGTATGTAAATGACCTGGATGAAAATGTAGATGGGTGGGTTAGTAAGTTCGCAGGTGATACAAAGATTGTTTGTGTTGTGGATAATGTAGAAGACTGGCAAAGAATACACTGGGATATAGATCAATGGAAGACATGGGCAGAGAAATGGCAGATGGAGTTCAACCCAGCCAAATGTGAAGTGTTGCATCTTCGTAGGTCAAACGTAAAAAGACAGTACACTGTTGAGAGCAAAACTCTTGATAGTATTGTTGAGCAGAGGGGCCTTGGAGTCCATGTTCAAAGCTCCCTGAAAGTGGCTACTCAGGTTGATAAGGTGATAAAAAAGGCATATGGCATGCTTGCCTTTATTAGTTGGGGCATTGAGTTCAAAGGTCAAGAAGTTATGTGGCAGCTTTATAAAACTCTAATTAGGCTGCATCAAGAGGATTGCACACAGTTCCGGCTACTCCATTACAGGAAAGATGTCGAGGATTTGGAGAGAGTTCAGATGAGGTTAGTTTAGTTAGCTATTTGTTTATTAATTTAATTGTTTCAGCACAGCATGGTGGGCTGAAGGCCTGTTCATGTGCTGTTCTGTTCTATGTTTGAAGTTCTATGTCCTATGTTCTGTGTCCTATGTTCTGTGTTCTATGTTTTGTGTTCTATGTTCTACGTTCTATGTCCTATGTCCTATGTTCTACGTTCTAAGTTCTAAGTTCTAAGTTCTTCGTTCTATGTTCTAAGCCACATATTTCAAAAATAATTAGGAATGAATGACGAATGCATCATTCACATTGCTTAGAGTCTGTGTGAAGGAGACTAAATAGAAATGTAATAATCTTATCTTCTGTGTATGTCTTGTTTGCGAAACTGGAGATGATGTAAAGATAAACTTTATTTGTCGCATGTGCATCAAAGCATTGAAGCATACAATGAAATGTGTCATTTGCATCTATGAACAGCACAGTCCGAGGATGTGCTGGGGGCCCACAAATGACCAGAATTTATTAACTCTTAATTGCCCGGCTTTGGAATGTGGGAGGAAGCTGGAGTATCCACGTGGTCACGGTGAGAGCGTACAAACTCCTTACAGAGAATGGCGGGAATTGAACCTGGGACACTGATGCTGTAAGGCATTACACTAGCCTATACACTAATGTGCGGCCCCTGAAAACTGAAGCATCTCAGCCACAACACTTCAGGTATCATTTCTCCATTAAAGTTCGCATCAGCAACTGTGAAATAGATGAACGGATTTCCAAGCGAACATTGGCAGCAGGATGTAAGATTTTGTGGAGAGGAAATGCATGCAGAATAGGATTGTGATGATATTTCTCATAAATCTCCCATGGAGATGCAAACAGGGATTCAAAACTGAGTGTGAAATAGATTAGAAAGCATGGGATTATTGTGTCAATTTGAAGGTATTCCTTCTATCCAATCTTTTACTGTAAATCCCTACATCCACACGTAATGGAACTGCTTCTGTTTGCAATAGGATTACATCTTCCCAGTTTAAGGTATGCACCAATTTCACCAGTGCAGAGAATGTAATTGAACAGTGTAAGATTTGCTTAGGTTATTTACATTGTAAAATGTGGACATTGGAATGTTCACAGGTTGCAAGTGAAAATATTTAACATAATGTATGTTTGTCAATTTTCCACATGCAGAAAACTAGAGGAGGTCTTCCTCTTTATCTTCTCTTATTTATTCTTTCCCTCTATGACATCTGCTTTTTCCTGTTTTGGACACCATGGTAGAGAATTCTGTCTGTTTCTCTTGCCCGAGTGAACCACCACAGCGTGAGAGAGCTGCAGTGAAGGTGATTGCAAAGGGATGGGCAACAGTCTGATACAGCTAGTAGATCCACCTCCTCACAGCACCAGAAACCCCAGCTCAATCATGTTAAGCCTGGTGATTTTGCAATCCAGTGATTCTCTGGAAGTCAAGAATGGGACATGAAACATGCTAGTTACAGCTGTTTATGAAGTGTACTAAGAACGAAGAATGAAACAAAGAAAAGAGAAAGGAGAAAAGAGTCATGGTCATTTTATAGTAAAAACTACCTCAAACTAGAACGATGACAGGACATTCCATGATATAATAATAGACACACGAGATTCTGCAGAGGTTGGAAATCCAAAGCAACACACACAAAATGCTGGAGGAACTCAGCAGGTCAGGTAACATCTATGGAAGTGAATAAATAGTTGATGTTTCAGGATGAGACCCTTTATCATGTCCTAATGAAGGGTTTTGGCCCAAAATGTTGACATTTGTTCACTTCCATAGATAGTGCCTGGCCTGTGAAGGGTTTTGGCCTGAAACGTCAACTGTTTATTCGTTTCCATAGATACTGCCTGACCTGCTGAGTTTCTCCAGCATTTTTTATGTTTTGCTGTGATAACAAATAGTCTATGAAATAACCAGATTCAAGTGGCAGGACACCTGCTGCAGGATAAACTAGGATGTGAAAAATACAGAATCAGCTATACTATAATTACAGGAAAATTCACTGCACAATTACACGTGTATAGGTGATTATATATAAATACAAGCAAACATGGGAAAAGTTAAACTATGAGAACAATAACAATTTTGTGCTCTAATCTAACAGTCATGACCCCGGGTGGTGTCTGTGTGGACTTTATATGTTCTCTTTGTGACCCTGTGTGTCTCCTCCTTGCTCCCAAATGCATGTAAGATAATAGGGACACTGTAAATTGTCCCCTAGATGAATGGTAGAAACTGGGAGGAGATAATAGGAATGTGGGGAGAATAAAATAAATGAGATTAGCCTAGGATTAGTATAAATCCCAGTTAATGGTCAGGTTGGTGAGTGGCAGGGCCTATTTTGTGCTGTATCTGTGACTCTATGACTCGATTCATTCAATGGAATATTTCAATCATTCAATAGTTCCATTTAATATCAGAGAATGCATACAATATACAACCTGAAATTCTTATTCTTCACAGACATCCACAGAAGAGTGCCCCAATGAGTGACAGTAAAAACATTAGAACTCCGAAGCCCCCTACTCCCCCGTCCCACGCACAAGCAACAGCAAAGCATTGACCCGCTCCCTCAACACACACAAAATGCTGGTAGAACACAGCAGGCCAGGCAGCATCTATGGGAAGAGGTACAGTCGACGTTTTGGGCAGCAAAAAGCATCAGTACCCTCTGCCCACTAAGCAAACAATAGCAAAGCCCCCAAGAAAGACCATGATCTGCTGCACAACAAAAACTAATAGTTCACCCAACAATTCAACATACCACAGGCGCGCTCTCTCTCTCTCTCTCTCTCTCCCCTCCGCGCCCCCCCCACTTCTTATAGGGACAGGGAGATGTCACCCTTTCACAGCGAGAGGTGAGACATAACAAAACAACTCGCTGATTTAGGATAATAAAATCTGCTGTGTTGCTTTTTTTTCCGAGTTCTCTCCTCGAGAATTGGCAACAAACTCTCTCCCACCAATGAGAGAACGGGAGAGAGAGGCGGTCCAAGTACACAGCTCCTGACATCTGCTCTGCTGTTCCCAATGTTCCGTTTCCTCCTGCGACTCTTCAGCACAGAACCGACTCGTCCCCAGGGCCACATCCTTAGGATATCGAAAACCGGCTGGTCGCTGGGTCCCACGAGCGGGTCCCATCGCCGCAAAGAACCGAAGTTTGAGAGTAGCACTGGGTCAGGGTCTTTGAAAGCACACTATCCACCTTGGAAAGGAAAAAGAGAGACATTAAAAGTAGAAATTAAACTGTTTCCACAGATGAGCTCGAAGAAGTCGCTGTCGAGCGCCATCATCGCTATTTAATCTAGGATATAGCATTACGGAACTAACAGACTTTAATACAAACATTACCAGTGATCCTGGAGATAGCTTGCAGTGGAATTATGAATTTTACCAACAGGACCATGGTCTGTCAGCTCTAATACACTCTCTAAAACTGAATTAAATAAATGGGTTCTGACAACTATGGTCAAATCTCCAAACCAATTCTTTCAACATAACACATCAAAATTATGCTAATATACCAGTTTTGTTTTGTCTTCTACACACTTGAGCCTGACATGCCAAAGTTTCACCTACTCTGCTTTCCACCTAACCCTATCTTCACTCTACACTGAAGGTCAAATCAGTGTCCTGATTAAGGGTGTCGGCCCAAACCGTTGACTGTTTATTCCCCTCTATAGATGCTGCCTGACTTGCTGAGTTCTTCCAGCACTTAATTTTTGTTACTTAATCAATACCTGCTCTAAAAGCATTAGAGAAAGATGTAGAGTAGGGCTCTTTTGTTCAATGAATTTCATTTGCAAATGCCACATTTTCAACCGTCTAATTATCCACAGGAACAATGCACGGGAAAATTAAAGAGATCAAGTGCCTACAAAATTTCACTTAACATTCATTTCACACAGATCTGCAAAGAGAGCTTTATTCTGTTGGAACAGTTCTAATTTGCATTAAGTAAATCAAACCCCAAGGGCAAAATTCTTTTCAATTTACCCTGCTACTAAGCCGTCCTTGTGGTTCATTACTTGGTCTGGATTGTATCTGAGCTGTTGCCATGGATAGAACATAGAACACACAACAGTGCAGCACAGGAAAAGGCCACTCGGCTCACAATGTTATGCTGAACCGGCTAAAAAGCAAACTCAAACGGTAATCCCTCCTCCCTACCCCACATCTATATCCTTCCATCCTCTTTACATCCACGTGCCTATCCAAACGTCGCTTAAAAGCCTCTGAGGTATTTGCCTCTACCACCATACCAGGCAGCGCATTCCAGACATCCATGACTCTTTAAGTAAAAAGCTTACCCCTCACATACCCCTTGAACCTGCCCCTCTCACCTTCAATGCATGCCCTCTGGTATTAGACATTTCAACCCTGGGAAGCGGATGCTCTATCTACCCTATCTATGCCTCTCATTATCTTGTAAACCTCTCTCAGGTCCCCCTCAGTTTCTGACCCTCCAGAGGAAACAACCCTAGTTTATTCAGCCTGTCGTGATAGCACACACGAGAACCAAACGTGGCTTGTCACCCGCAAGGACCCAGCTGTGAGCTGTGCAGGAGGATATAGCTGCTGTGAGACTCGCATTAGTCAAATGCATCTCATTGTATGTAACACCAGAGTGCACCACCATCATCATGACATGCTGTGTCGTATGACGTGGGTGATCATGGTCTCATGATCATGATTGCTCTTGGCAAATTTTTCAACAGAAGTGGTTTGCCATTGCCCTCTTCTGGGCAGTGTCTTTACAAGATGGGTGACCCCAGCCATTACCAATACTCTTCAGAGATTGTCTGCCTGGCATCAGTGGTCATATAACCAGGACTTGTGATATGCACCAGCTGCTCATACGACCATCCACCACCTACACTCATGGCTTCACGTGATCCTGATTAGTGTTACACCTTGCCCAAGGATGACCTGCAGGCGAGTGGAGGGAAGGACTGCCTTCCACCTCCTTTGATAGAGATGTATCTCTACCCTGCCACCCAAGCAGTGTGTAGCAAAATCAATATTGGCTGTGAACACAAATCGTTACTTTGAAGTGATTATCCCCTTGATTGATGATAACTAGTGATTAATGAATGGTGACTAATCATTTCCTGGGCTGCAGCACTGCAAGTACAAGGTTACAGAGGCATTCTGTGAAGAGGCCTTGAATGAACTTCACATTCTTCATTGTGTTCAGTTCTGGTCACTTTATTGCAGGAAGGGTATGGACGCTTTAGATGGAGCGCAGAGCAGATTTACCAGTTCACTGCCTGTTTTGTGAGTGGAGGTAGAGTGAGTCAAGGGGTTTTCTCTTTGGATCAAAAGAGCACAATCCTGATTTGATGGAGACAGACGTGAGAGCACGGAGGAACATCTGGTGAAACTTCTGAAATGCCTGCTTCGGTGCTGCTGCTACTGTGTGGTCCAAAATCTCTGGAGGGGAAGGCTCCAAGTCCTCGGCTTTGCTTGTTGCTCGGCGGCCAGGGTGGGGTCGAAGCGCTCGGCAGAGATGGTGTTCGGTGCTCGGTGTTGGAGGGCAGGTCGGAGGCTCGAAGTTTTCGGACGGACTCAGAGTTGGCTGCGGTCGGGTGCTTCCAATGGTGCTGCATCGGCGAGTTTGCGGTGCTTGGAGGTTCATGGCAGGGAGAGTTTCTCCCTTCTACCATCTGCGTGAGATGATGAGGCTATCGGGACTTTGAGACTTTTTTTACCGTGCCCATGGTCTGCTCTTTATCAAATTACTCCTCTCTCATACCACTGTAATTTCTTTTGCTCCACTGAAATACTGCTACGCCAGACTTAACTTTCTCCCTGTCAAATTTCATGTTGAACTCAACCATATTGTGATTACTGTCTCCTAATCACCTCTGATTCATTACATAACACCAATCCAGTACTGCAGATCCCCTAGTAGGCTGAACAACAAGCTGCTCTAAAAAGTCATATCATAGGCATTCAACAAATTCACTCTCTTGAGATCCATTATCAACTTGATTTTCCCAACCTACCTGCATGTTAAAATTTCCTATGACTATCATAACATTGCCCTTTTGACACGCCTTTTCTATTTCCTGTTGTACTCTGTAGCCCCATCCCAGCTACTGCTTGGGGGCTTCTATATAACTGCCGTTGGGGTGCTTTTACCCTTGCAGTTTCTTAACCCAACCCACAAGGTTTCAACATCTTCTGATCCTATGTCACATCTTTCTAATGATTTGATGCCATTCTTTACCAGCAGAGCCACGCCACCTCCTCTGCCTACTTTCCAATCCCTCCGACACAATATGTAACCTTGAGCACTCACGAGGAAATCTGCAGATGCTGGAATTTCAAGCAACACACATAAAAGTTGCTGGTGAACACAGCAGGCCAGGCAGCATCTCTAGGAAGAGGTGCAACCTTGGGCATTCAGCTCCTAACTACAAGCATCCTTCAGCCACGGTTCAGTGATGGCCACAACATCGTACCTGACGATCTATAGAAATGTAACAACATCATCCACCTTATTTCTTATACTCCGTGCATTAAGATATAACACTTGGAGTATTGTATTTACCCTTTTAATTCTGCATCCTTGATGCACTAATATTCACTCTGCTGGCTGCAATTTTGTCCTATCATCTGCCTGCCGTTCCTAACAGTCTGACTGCACGTTATCTTTGCTTTTTTACCATCTGTCCTATCCTGAGTCCCCTTCACTCCAGTTCGCACCCCCCTACCAAATTACTTCAAACCTTCCCCAACAGCTCTAACAAACCTGCCCCAGAGAAGGTTGGTCCCCCTCCGGTTCAGGTGCAGACCACCCTGCTTTGAACAGCTCATACATCCCCAGACAAGATCCCAATGATCCAAGAACCTGAAGCCCTGCCCCCTGCACCAGCTTCTCAGCCAAACATTTATCTGCCAGATCATCCTGCTTCTACCCTCACTGTTACATGGCACAGGCAGCAATCCAGAAATTACTACCCTGGAGGTCCTGCTTCTCAGCTTTCTACCTAGCTCTCTAAATTCTGTCTTCAAGACCTCTTTCCTTTTTCTTCCTATGTCATTGGTACCAATTGGCTGCTCTTCCTCCCTTTCCAAAGTGCTGTGTATGCAATCTGAGACGTCCTTGACCCTGGCACCCGGGAGGCAACATACCATCCCGATGTCCCGTTCCCATCAACAGAATCTCCTGTCTGTTCCTCTGTCTAATGAGTCCTCTATCACTACCGCTCCCCTCTTCTCCCTCTTTCCCTTCTGCACCATGGGCCCATGCTCAGTGCCAGTAACCTGGTCTCCATGGCATTCCTCTGGGAGGTCATCCCCCACAACAGCATCCAAAACGGTATATTTATTATTGCGGGGAATGGCCACATGGGTGCTCTGCTCTAACTGCCTATTCAACTTCCCATTCTTTCTCCTGACAGTCACTCAGCTACCTGCCTCCTGCAACTTCGGGGTGACTACTTCCCTGTAACTCCGGTCGATGATCTCCTCACTCTCCCGTACAAGGTGAAGGTCATCCAACGGTTGCTCCAGATCCCTAACATGGTCTTCAAGGAGCTGCAGCTCAATGCACTTTACTCATATGTAGTTCCCTGGGAAACTGGATCTCCCAGGACTCCAAAGAACACACAATGGCCATTTAAACTACACTAAGCACACCTGACAGAGTAAGGAAAAAAGGGAAACTTAACAAAAACTTATCCAGAGCCAACATCTCTTGTGAGCCGAAACCCCCTTTGAACCAAAGCCAAAAATTATGCACTATTTTTACACGGAAGGACAGAATTAGTACAAAAAAAACCGCAGTCCATTTTAGTGAAAAGTGGTCAAAGTGATCATAGCGTTACTAAACTTTAGTGGTTAGGGCTGTGCCTATTGGTTCAAGAACCAAATGGTTGAAGCTGTTCTTGAACCTGGTGGTGTGGGATTTCAGGCTTCTGTACCGCCTGCCAGATGGTATCTGTGAGATGATGGTGGGGATTTTGATGATGAATGATGCCTTCTTCGGGCAGCACCTTCTCTAGAAACGACCAGTGGTGAGGAGGGATGTACTATATGTATTGAGTCGAAAAATAAATCAGCTGTGATCGAATGGCAGAGCAGACACAGTGGACCAGATGGCTAAAGTCTGCTCCCATGTCCTATGGACTAAATAGGAAGTCCAGCAAAAAGTGGAAAACAGGGAAGTTGCCAAAGCAAGTCAACCCACCAGCACAGTTTTAGGACGTAGGAGGAAACTGGAGTGCCCTGAAGAAGCCCTCATGGTCACAAGGGTCGAACAGTGGAACTCTGAGGCAGCAGCCACTGTGCCATCCTGGTAAATGATCCCTTTTCCTCACAATGCCTTGTTTGCTAAAATTTATCATGGAAGAAAATTGCGTTTAAAGAGTGCCTCGGCAAGCTTCCCAGAAGGAGGCTGGTGAGATTAGTGGTCAGCTTGTCCTGAAACGTGGACTGTATTTTCATTTCGACAGGCGCTGCCTGACCTGCTGAGATTCCCAGCATTGCGTGCTTGTTGCTTTGGATTTCCAGCATCCTGAGTTTGTCCTTCCGCTGAATTGGTGAGAAAGTGGGGGAGCGGGGTGGAGAGGAGAGAAGCAGTTAATGTTTCCGGTTAACGATGACCGCCACCGGCTACCTCAAAGGTAACATTCCTCTGACAAGCAACAAGTACGAAGTGCTGGAGGAACTCAGCGGGTCAGGCAGCGTCTAGGGAGGGGAATAAACAGTCAATGTTTCATGCCGAGACCCTTCATCAGGACTGGAATGAAAGGGGGAAGAGGCCAGAATAAGGAAGAGATGGAGTACAAGCTGGCAGCTGACAGGTGGTCATAGAGGAGGAGCAGTGAGAGAGGGTCTCACTGAACTCCTGTCAAAGTGAAGATTTAAACTTCTTCAGGGTAATCATGCGTCAAAAAACCTTCACAGTGGAGCAGTAAATTTTATTCCAGATCCATACTTTATTCTCTAACTTTGTTTTTTATATAATTCTTTGTAATTGTTGAATGTTATTGTTTTTATTGCATGTTGAACCAATACCACAGTAAATTCCTAATATATGTGAATGTACTGTATATGGTAAATGAAGTTGATCCTTGATCGTCAAATGGAGCTAATCACAAAGACGAGAGATTCTGCAGATGCTGGAAATCCAAAGCAACACACACACAAAGTGCTGTAGGAACTCAGCAGGTCAGGCAGCATCCATAGAAATGAATAAACAGTGCAAAGTTTCAGCCCGAGACCCTCCATCAGAACTGGAAAGGAAGCGGGGAAGATGCTGGAATAAAAAGGTGTGGGGGGAGGGTTCATAAGAAAGAAGATGTTTACCTACAGTCAGTAACTCATCTGCCTCTCAGTGGTTACTCTGATGTTAATCTCATAAACATTTGCTGAGCACATCTGTGCCTATTGACCTTCTGATTGTCTGAGGTACTTCAGGGGTCACGCACAGATCTGAGCAACCAACTTCAGTGCTGGCACTTTGCACGATGGGTCTGATCTCAAATTAAATAACTCTTTGCATCAGTCCTGACACAGTGGGGAAGTCAGGCTGCATCTACAGAGGCTAATAAGCAGTCGATGTTTCAGGCCAAGACCCTGCTCAATGATCATTTACCGTTCGTGCTACAGTGCTGCTTACAGCTCCCTCGTGGGTAGAGAAATGGAATCACAGGGCAGGGATGGGGCTGGAGGAGGTTCAATGCAGGTGGAAGCACAGTCTTGTTTCAAAATCTCACCTGAAGCACCTCCGAAAATGTGATATTTATCATTACCATTCTGTCCCACAGCCATGATGGACACCAGCTAGGAGAAGATAAAATGCCTTTGTCAAGCAATGTGACCAGGCGTTCTCTCTGCCTCACACATTAGCCATACAAGTAGCCTGCAAGAACAACCGTAATCACTCAGAAATTCAAGGCTGCTGTGCAGCAAGCTCAGCTCCCCGATGACAACGTGTAACGCCTTTGTGTTTATGGAATTCATTTCCACCTTAAGCAGTAATGGCAGATTGATAAAGAGGCAAGCTGAACAAATCATAATCACGAGAGAAGATTACAAATTCCAAGCAAAAGGTGGAGGAAAGCAATAAAAAATAGAGAGGGATAGAAATATACTGTATATGTGTTCCAATTAATCCAGAGATCATATTTACAGATAAAAAGGATAAGTGAAAGTGTATCTTATTTTCTTGTTGGGTTCTTGTGTTCTTTAAGCCATTGCATAGAGTGGTGTTTATACAAAAATAGCTTCCCTTCGAAGACAAGAGCATACGGAGTATGAAGCATATTTAAATAATATTAATAACACAACTGGATTTTTTTTCCCTCAGTTTAACATCTGACCAAACACAAACATGAAATTAATTGAGTTGAGTCTTGTAAAACTTCCTGCCGGATTTTACTTAATTTAATTATGAGGGAGTAGAAGAGAGAGAGGTTTGCACTTTATTATCAGACCAAATGAAATATGGTTATATATATATATATTATATAAATTCACTTCGAATGTCCTGCTTTGAATTGCTCTGCCAGTTTTGATTATGCCTTCTCACAAAGACAATTGTTAGCTTTTTAAAAATTAATTGTACCTTTCATAAATCCAAATCTTGCTCCACACCGGCTCCCAACGATTTAAGTCACTCTGTTAATCTTCACTGTTCAATGACATTTCTAACCGGGATTGTTTGATGAGATGTTTTGGGATATTTCAAACAATAATATGCCCTGCTTGTTTCTGGAGACACTTAGCTTTACGATGACAACCATGCATTGTCTTAGCATGTTCTTTCTTTCCCTCGTTCTCATTGTCAAAATCGATTTGTGACATCAGCCTCTTCTCAAGGTAGATTTGTGTTTTTAACCATTAAAGTGCAGAAAAGGAACCTTCTGTCGGAATTACTTGTTAAAATTAATATTCAATGCGAAAAGCAAGACTTTGTTTCTTGGTAGATGAAAGGAAAGTCAGTGTGTAAGATGTAATACATTAGCTTTACTCCAGAGACTCTAGTCAGAAAATTCATGCAAGGAATGAAGGCTAAGAGTACTGAGGTCACCAAAACCAGGCATAATCTTAGACTAACTTAAGTAGAAAGCTGTTTGTTCTATCTCTCTTACAGTTAGCATTGGAATTTATAAATAACAAGCATAGATTTCTTCACCCGATAGCAGAAATATCAGCCTACGAAAAAATTAGCCCTGCATTAAAGTCACCACTGGCAGACCCCAGCTGTATATCAGAGCAGCACATGTCAGATACTGAACTAGCTCCTCTAAGGAGAACAAGGCTCCTTAACCTTGAAGGGGTTGCCAGTAACAAGCCAGACAATAGACAGCCATCACTGGAGGGAATATGCTTAATTATTCCTGAGACATTGCTGAAGCACTCAGTGCAGTTTTGATGATTTGCCATTTCCCGGGCCTGTCACAGAACCACAGCATTTTGTTGAAAATGACAATTCGGAAAAAAAAAACAAAGCGAGGCATGTCACCCCACATCAGACGTGCACAATATTGATAAATTTTTCACACTTTACCAGCCCGTGTTATCACACTCTCTGCAAATTATAGAATGTGTTCGAGCCAAAATACAAAGGTTGAACTGCCTGTCTCATCCTCACTGCTGGGTTTGGTTGTGTTAATCCGTCCCATTCTGACTGAACAAACAAATCCCTATCTGAATTTAAAGAACAAGCCAGTCTCTATTCCGGATGGAATTATTATTCAGATAATATCATCAGCTGCTGCCTAGATACATTGCAGTCTCCTCCTCAGTTAACTAGATTATGATCCACTCCCCAGTTCCAAACTTGATATTTATGTCAGTGTATAAAGGTAAAGTTGACATATTTGGAAATATGGTCGCGATTCACAACATCTGACTTTCATTCGAATATTGTAGTGACTTCAGCATAACTCCTGAATATTATGTGGAACCATCACCATTTTATTCTTACAATGTGTTATCCAGGAGCATGCCGTCTTTTTGCATAATATCTTGAAACATCTGTGCTCTGGTCATTAATCCTTTACCACGGCACTATGGTATTGTAGCAGTTAGCGCGACGCTATTACAGCCCGTGTGTTCCAGTGTTCAGGAGTTCAGAGTTCAACTCCGGCACCATCAATAAGGAGTTTGTATGCTACCCCTGTGAACTGTGTGCGTTTCCTCCCACAGTCCAAAGATGTACCTGTTAGTAGGCTAATTAGCCATTGTAAATTGTCCTGCGATTAGATCAGAGTTAAATAGGTGGGTTACTGGGTGGTGTGGCTTGTTGGGCCAGAGGGGCCTATTCTGCACTGCATCTCTAAGTAAATACAAACAGTATTTTTGGTTACTTTACTGGGAAACAGGTCCAGAGAACTTCATTGCAAAGACTGTTCGCCCAGTCATCGCTCACCAGCTTTGTCTCCTCACCTTACTCATGCTTGATTCAACCTTCCTGATTCTTCCTCTTTCTCCTCTCCTGCAATCACTTTATGTGGCTTTCCCTTAAACATCAGCACGAGCAAAACATGTACAGGAGAGAGGCTTAAACTACAGAAGTCGGCCCACCAAGTCCATGCTCACTATCAGTCATCCATCTTACAATTCAGTAGATTCCAGTTAATTGGGATGCATCAGGACCAGTACGTTCAAGTCCTGATGCCAAAGTTTCGTGGATATAAAAATATATAAAAATGACAAAGTATTTAAACTGACTAACAAAATATTTAAATGAAATACAGAACAAATGATAGCACTACCAATACTACTACAGTACAATAAGATTGTATATTAGTTTCTAATAGTTATTGATTGTGGAATTTATCTAGTGTATGCTGCTGTGTTCTTTTGATTGACTGTAAATGAACAAAATCAGTGCAGACAGTTAGTGCAGATAATGGACTGACTTCATTGCCTTCCTGCATGAAGTAGTGTCATAAATGAACAATAAGTTCCTGGCATCCTGTGCAGTCACTAGCTCAAGTTCAGGTGTGTCATCTTCATCACTTTCCTCAACTTCCTATTCCCCGCTTGGTGTTTTGATACAATGCTTTCAACAATTGCATCCTCCAACTCTTCATTTTCAATGTAACATTCAAGATGATTATTGACAGCTTCAAATTCTTCGTATTTCCCAGAACTGTTGAAGTAATGAAATCATTTCATTTTTATTCCCAATTGTTCCTGGCATCTCCAAGCCTGAATGCTTCAAACCACAGTGAGCAAAACAGTTCTGAATTGTCTTACTACTTATTTCTCGCTAACTATCAGTGACAAACCGTACTGCCTGTAAAAGGTTAACCCAAATGAATAACATAACACAAGCACTCGCACCTGACGCTATTTAAAAACTGTTCACTCTAAGCACAGTGTAGTGTCTAACAGCCACACAAGTGACTGATGCTAGTTAGTCTCCTGCCCCAATTAAGCAGTGTAGTGTCCCAAATAACCATATGGAATCCCAGTTATTTTCTTGATTAGTTTTTGCTCTTTAAGGGTTGTCCCAAATAAGTAGCTGCCCCGATTAACCAGTGGCCCAATTAACCGGAATCCACTGTATTCCAACACTAATCCGATTATAGTTTTCCTACAATATCATTAACTCTTCCCCAGGTTCTGCCGTTCACAACACCATCAGGGCAATTTGATGTGGCCAATTAACATACCAACCCTGAAAGAAACCAGAGGAGATGACGGAGACCCACAGTCGCAGGGAGAACCTGCAAGCACCATCCAAACCACACCAGAGGTCGAGGTTGGACTGAGGTCTCCAGGGGTCAGTGTTAACAGCTCTACTGTTCTGACTTCAGTCTTAAAAATAGCCATCATTACTGAAACACATGGAGTCACAAAGTCATAGAGTTAGACAACACGAAAATAGGCCTCTCGGCTCATCCCATCCATGCCTGCTTAAGCCAGTCCCATTTGCTTGCATTTTGCCCATTTCCATCGGAATCTTTCCTATCCATGTACCTGTCTAAATGACATCCAATCATTCACATTTTACCCAGCTCTATCACCCCTTCTGGCAACTTGTCCCATATACCAACTACTATCTCTGTGGAAAGAGCTGCTCCTTAGGTCCATTTTAGACTTTTCCTCTCTCTCCTTTAACCTTTGGTCTCTAGATCAAGACTCCACTCCCCTGGGATAAAGACTGTGAGCATTTATCTTCCTGATGCCCCTCATGATTTTTTATATCTCTCTAACTTTGCCTCTTGGCATTCGACGCTATAGGAGTAAAAAACAGCCTAAAGAGAGTCTCCTTATTGCTCAAGTCTTCCAGTATCACTAACATCCTTGTGAATCCTTTCTGCACCCTTTCCATTTTAATGATATCCTTCCTATAGTTAGGCAGCTGGATCTGCAAACAATACCCCAAATGCAGTCTCACCTGTGTCTTGTACAGTTGTAACATAACATCCCATCCCAACTCTTGTACTTAGTGGAACTCTTGTATTTCCGGTATCACTAAGACTCTTTATCTCTTCCCAACTTTTCACTTCACTCCCCCTCCCCCAGCCAACTACCTTCCCCCTCACCTTGTCACATCTATCACCTACCAGCTTCAACTCCTTCCTCTTCAATCACGTCCTTATTCTTCCCTCTTCCTTTCCATCCTGAAGGCCTCTATCCGAAACATCGACTCTCTACTCCCCTCCATAGATGCTGCCTGACCTACTGAGCTCCCCCAGCATTTTCTGTGTGTTGCTTTGGATTTCCAGCAACTGCAGGATCTCCATCATGGGCAAATTCCTCCGTAGTATCCCAGGACACCTTCAAGGGCTGATGCCTCAAAAAAGTGTTGTCCGTCATTAAGGACTTCCATCACCCGGAACATGCCCAGTTCTCATTGCTACCATCAGGGAGGAGGTACAGGAGCCTGAAGGCACACACTCAATGATTCAGGAACAGCTTCTTCCCCTCTGTTGTGTTGGGCACTTGGTCAAGTGGTTGAAGTGTTCATCTAGTGATCTGACGGTCGCTAGTTTGAGCCTCAGCTGTGGCAGCATGTTTGTGCCCTTGAGCAAGGCACTTAATCACACAGTGCTCTAGTCTGTGCGAGGAGTGGCGCCCCACACAGACTTCCAATCTGCGCCTTGTAAGGCAGTGGTCCCCAATCTCCGGACCGCGGACGGATACCAGGCCGTAAAGAATGCAGTGGTGCAGCGGTAGCCGGAACGCACCCAGCACATCTTTGAGAAAAAAGCCGAAATAAACAAGCTAATTAATTAGGTGCCGCCCAGCACGTAAACGTCAGCCTAGATCAGAGGCAACGCAATCGGCAATCGCCTCTGATCGGGGCCGACCTAATTAATTAGCTTGTTTATTTCGGCTTTTTACTTATAGATGTGCTGGGTGCATTCCGGCTACCGCTGCACCGTTGCATTCTTCGCGGCCCAGTATCGGTCCGCGGCCCGGAGGTTGGGGACCACTGTTCTACATGACACACTTGCATTTATGTGATACTCTTATCATAGCAAATTGTTCCAAAGAGCTGCAAACAAAAAGTGACTCAGACTTGCTGAGGAAGCAATGCAATTGCACCAAGACTTAGGCAAATTGGAAGAATGGGCAAAAAAGTGGCAGATGGAATACAGTGTGGGGAAATGTATGATAATGCATTTTGGTAAAGGAGCAATAGTGCGGACTATTATCGAAATAGGGAGAGGGCTCAAGCATCAGAGGTGCAAAGGGACTTAAGGAGTCCTCCTGCAAGACTCCCAGGAGTCTGTGGTAAAGAAGCCAAATGCAATGTTGGCATTTATTACAAGGGGAATAGAATATAAACACAAGGAGATAATGCTGAGCCTTTATAAGACACTAGTCAGGCTGCACTTAGAGTATTGTCAACAATTTTGGGCCCCATATCTCAAAAAGGATGTGTTGTCATTGGAAAGAGTCCAGAGGAGGTTCACGAAGATGATTCCAGGGATGAAAGGGTTAACATGTGGAGGGCAGTTAGCAGCTTTGGGCCGTACTCACTGGAATTTAGAGGAATGCAGGGGGATCTCATTGAAACCTATCAAATGCTGAAAGGACTAGATAGAATGGATGTGGAGAAGATATTTCCTATGGTGGGAGTAGCCAGAACTAGAGCGCACAACCTCAAAATTGAGGGGCAACCTTTTAGAGCAGAGGTAAGGAGGAATTTTTTTAGCCAGAAAAGAGTAAATCTGTGGAATGCTCTGCCACAGACTACGGTGGAGGCCAAGTCCATGTGTATATTTAAGGTGGAAATTAATCGTTTCCTAATTGGTCAGGGCATCAAAGGATATGGCGAGAAGGCGGGTGTATGGGGTTGAGTGGGATCCAGGATCAGGCATAATGGAATGGCAGAGCAGACTTGATGGGCTGAATGGCCTAATTCTGTTCCTATGTCTATGGTCTTATGGACTAGATAAGGAATCAAGATATCCATTCAACAACGTAGTTTTTATGGAGTTCAAGAGTTTTATGGAGGAGTTTCTAATGTTGAGGTTTAAGCAAATGAAAGCACAGTACCAGTAGAGGAGAGATTAAAGTCAGGAATCATCAAGTGGTTTGAGGATTTAGGGACTGGTGAGGGGAAAGTGTTTGATGGGAAGGGAGATGGCAGAAATGGGCAGGTAATGCCATGGAGGGGATTGAAAACAAGAGATTTTTAAAACAAGATTGAAGGAAAATTATATAGGCAAACAAGCGTGGGCTGATAGGTGATTGGGTGATATGACAAGTGTAGGGAGTTTGGCAGGACAAACCAGGGTGAGACCCACATGGTAAATGGTAGAGCACTGAGGTGTGTGGTAGAGAAAGGAATCAGGGAATGCAGGTCCATAATTCTGTGAAGGTGGCACCACAGGTAGATAGAGTCATAAAGAGAGCTGTTGGCACATTGGCCTTTATAAATCAGAGCACTGAGTACAGGAGTTGGAATGTTATTTTGATGTTGTATAAGACATGAATGTGGCTGAATTTGTAGTACAGTATTATGTACAGTTCTGGTCAGCTACCTACAGGACAGATATCAATATGTTTGAAGGAGTGCAAAGATGTTGCGTTGATTTGAGGACCTGAGTTGAAGGGAAAGGTTGAATACATTTGGACTTTATTCCCTGGAGTGTAGGAGAATGAGGGAAAATTTTATTTTTTATTTCTATTTATTTAGTGATACAGCACAAAACAGGTCCTTCCAGCCCTTTGAGCCGCACCACCCAGCAACCCCCAGATTTAATCATAGCCTAATTCATAGGGCAACTTACCATGAGCAATTAACCTACAAACTGATACACCTCTGGACTGTAGGAGGAGACCAGAACACCCAGAGGAAACCGACATGTACATGGGAAGGAACATTCAAACTTGCTTACAAAGGACTCTGGAAACGAGCTCCAAACTCCAACGCCCCAAGCTGTATTAGCGTTGTGCTAACGGCTACGCTACCTTAGCGCCCTATAGATGTATACACAATTATGAGGGGTATAGATAGGGTGAATACATGCAGGCCTTTTTCCTTGGAATTGGGTGGAAGCAGAACTACAGGTCATAAATTTAGGGTGAAAGATGAAATATTTAAGAGGAACCTAAGTGGGAACTTCTTCACTTCGAGGACGGTGCAAGTGTGGACCGAGCTGTCGGCGGAAGTGGTGGATGTGGGTTGGATTCAATTGCAACATTTAAGAAAAGTTTGAATAGGTACATGAATGGGAGAGGTATAGAGGGCTATGGTCTTGGTGTGAGTAGATGGGACTAGGCAGAAATCAGGTCGGCAACAACTAGATTGCTGAAGAGACTGTTCTGCACTGGCATGCTCTAAGACTTTATGACTAGATCGACTGAGCAAGAGCTTTTCTCTTTGGAGCAAAGGAGGATGAGTGGTAACTTGATGGAGCTGTATAAGAGGCATAGATAGAGTGGACAGCCAGAGAATTTTTCCCCGGGAAGAAATGGCTAATATGAGAGGGCATAATTTTAAGGAGATTGGTGGGATGTATAGGGGAGGGATGTCAGAGATAGTTATTTTTACTCAGGGAGTGTTGGGTGCATGGAATGCATTGCTGGGGGTGGGTGGTAGAGGCAGATACATTAGGGCAGGGATTCCCAACCTTCCTTATCCCATGGACCCCTACCGTTAATCGAGGAGTCCGGGTTGGAAACCCCTGCATTGGGGACATACGCACATTTAAGAAACTCTTAGATAGGCACATGGATGAAAGAAAAATGGAGGGCTATGTAAGAGGTAAAGGTTAGATTAAAATCAATCCATAAGAGTAGGTTAAGATATCAGCACAACATTGTGGGCTGAAGGGTCTACACTGTGCTGTACTGTTCCATGTTCTGTGCTCTATGTTCTATGACTCAATGAATCAGGGCGTAGTTTTGACATCAATGAAGAAATGGAAATAGTTTGAAGTAAAGTATCTGTAGCAGTAAATAACTCTGAAATAACACTAACAATGTCTTTCTTTTTACATTATAATATAAACTAGAATGAGTTGAACTGAGAGATTGTTATTCCCAGTAGAATATTAATGAGATCACTTTGATTTATTGCCAGTGCTACAGGAAGGTATTTTCAAAAGTGTTCCAGATATTCCCATTGAAATCTTTAGTGCAGGATCCTACCTTGCATTAAAACATTGTTCTGTGATTCAGTGCCCTGTATCCTGAGGCATAGGTAGACTTTTCTTACACAGATAGAGTTGGAAAAAAAATGAAGGCAAATGGATTTTGATTTTTCTTTTATTTTGACAGTCACTTTTCTTTCTCAGAAGTTTAATTCGCCAGCCATGTGGGTGACAAGGATTATATAACTTGAATAATGACTCTCCCACATCCATCCTCCACAATTCAAACACATCACTGCAGTTACATTCCTGGAACAATAGATACAAGTCAGTGTGAGTACAGAGTGCTTCTCGACCTATACAGCAACTGATGATTATTTTGAAAATGCATTAAGTATCCACTGCAGTAAAATCAGAAGTACAGTTCTGTGCAAAAGTCTTAGGTGCGTAAATATAGCTACGGTACCTAAGACTTTTGCATAATTCTGGAGTCATTTTATGTATTGCATTGTACTGCTGCCGGAAAAAAATCATGACATATGTGAGTGATGATAAACTTGATTCTGATATGGTTCTCTATACTGTGGACTGAGAATGGGAAGGGGGCAGGGAAAGGGGAATCATTGTTGGGAAAAGGGGAAGGGAGAGGGGAGGGAGTGGGAAGCACCAGAGGGACATTCTGTAGTAATCAATAAACCAATTGTTTGGAATCAGATTACCTTGTGAAGTGACTCGAGGCTGGGGGTGTCTGCACCCGCACTACCTCTCGCCTGCTGGCCCTCCTCCTCTTCCACCTGTCCCACAGCCCTCCCGCGGCGCTCCACCCTTGCCATTCCCAACATACTTTGCTCCCACCAGATTTATTACCTCGCTCTCCGGTCCACATTGACAAATACAGTACCGTGCAAAAGTCTTTGGCACCCTAGCTATATTTATGTAAGACCATAAGATATATGGGAGCAGAATTAAGTCATTTGCCCCATCGAGTGAAGACTTTTGCACAGTACTGTATATATATTTTGTTCATTGAACCAAAATATTTTCCCTTCCCCATTCTCCATTTTTCCATTCCCCTCTTATCCATTCTCTTCTCCACACCTGTTTATCTCCCCTCTCTAGTGACCATCCTCTTCCCCTTTTTTCCATGGTCCACTGTCCTCTCCTATCAGAGTCAATCTTCGTCAGCCCTTTTACCTGTTCCATCTATTACTTCCTAGCTTCCACTTCATCACCCACCCATATTTCAACTCACCTGGTCTCACCTATCACCTGCCAGCTTGTAGTCCTTCCCCTCCTCCAGCATCCTCTTACTTTGGCCTTTACCCCCTTCCTTTCCAGTCCTGACGAAAAGTCTCAGCCTGAAATGTCAGCTGTTTATTCCTCTCCGTAGATGCTGCTTGACCTGCCGAGTTCCTCAAGCAGTGAGCACGCGTTGCTTGATGTTTTCCAGCAACTGAAGAATGCCTTGTGTTTATGGTTAACATATTCACTATAATTGGACTGGTACTTAGAACCTTCTCTGCAGCTTTTCTCAGTTTACTTATTCAGTATCGTGGCTATAGCGGGCAATTTTGACATTTGTTGTTCATCCCTCATTGTCCTTGAACAGGAGAAGTAATTAAGAGCCAACTATATTGATGGGTCAGGAATCAAATATAGGACGAACTAGGTAATAGCAGCAGATTTCCTTCTCTAAAAGATGCAAGTGAATTATCTAAGACTTTCTGCCGATCAGATAGTTCCATACCACCACTACAGAGTCACTCAAGATTTACTCGATTATTCAGTGATTTGTTTTCAGTATTATCTATTTAATTATTTTTGTTTTTACACATTTTGTCTTCTTTTGCACATTGATTGTTTATCAGTTTTGTCTGTGAGAAGTTTTTCATTGATACTGTTGTATTTCTTTGTCAGACTGTAAATGCCTGCAAGAACCTCAAAGTATACATCCTTTGATCATAAATTTACTTTGAAATTTGAACTTTTGAACCTAGTCCCGCCCTATAAACCATAGAAATCCTCGTGTTTCACCAATGCTGGTGTCAAATGCAAGCACAAGTTTCACTGGTTAACCTTTTGAGGGTTTGCTTTCAACTCCTGACACCCGAAAGCCTGTCGTTTTCTTCTGGAAAATTTGAAGATTCGTGGGAAAGCAGAAAAGGCTGTTGTTTCGAGCCTCATTGAAAAGCGGGTACTCCAGCAGTGCAATGCTTCCTCAGCCCTGCACTGGTTCTTCAGGCTAAATTTTGTCTTCAAGTTTCCCAACATGCCACATCACTTTGCGGTACAGAAACTGCACTGCAGTGGACAGGAGTGCCCTACAACGGATAATTAAAACGGTCCACTGCATCAGCTGATCCACCATCATGGATATACACACAGAAAAGGGCCAGTGATATCACGAAGGATGCAATCCACCCTGTTTATGGACTGTTTGTCCCTTTCCCATCAGGGAAGAGGCTACACAGCATCCACGCTAGGACCACCAGGCTCAAAATTAGTTAGCAACCCACACGAAATGCTGGAGGAACTCAGCAGACCCTGCATCAGGACTCCTGTGTTTGTCAAAATTAGTTACTACTCCGAAGCCATCAGGCTGAACAACAGCTCCACTCATTAACCCACCCACCACCACTACATCCATATCAATCTGTGCTTTATACATTGTGTTTTATAGGATTGTTTTTATATTTATATGTATTATCATTTCTGGGGTTTTAAAACTTCTTTTATTATATTTAGAGATACAGCACAGTAGCAGGCCCTGCTGGCCCAACGAACCCACACCACCCAATTGCACCCATGTATCCGACTAACCTATTAACCCAGTAGGTCTTTGGATCATGGGAGGAAACCAGAGCACCAGGAGGGAACCTACAGAGTCATGGGGAGAATGTACAAACTTCTTACAGAGAGTGTCGGGAATTGAACCCAGGTCACTGACACTGTCAAGCATTACACTAACCACTACTCTGCCATGCCTCACAATACAAAAAAGAACATTGTGTGTTCATTAAGTTTATTGCGTTTTTTGTGCTGCATTGGATCTGGAGTAACAATGATCTTGTTCTCCCTTATGTTTACGTGCTGAAGAATGGCAATAAGCAATCTTGAATCTTGAATTGAGCACTGGAAGAACTTGTTTGCTGAAATTCTCCTTGTTGAGTTAAATAAAACATAATAGAAACTCATTTGCATTGCTTCATCCATACACTTTTAAGTGGATGCTCAGCTCCAAGGGCGCTACGCTAATGCAGCAGTTAACACGATGCTACTACAGCTTGGCATGTTCTGGAGCTCAGAGTTCAACTCCAGTGCCATACTGCAAGAAGTCTTTGTGCGTCCCCTTCGTGGAATGTGTGGGTTTCCTCCCACAGTCCAAAGAACTACTGGGTAGGTGAACTGGTCATTGAAAAGTGTCCCGTGATTAGGCTAGGCTTAGGGTTAGTGGGGTTCGTCGGGGGTTGCTGGGGCAACGTGGCTCAAAGGGACGGAAGGCCAACTCCGTGCTGGATCACTAAATAAATAAAGCTAAAAATAAACTCACACAGGTGTCTCACACTAACCTCCATTACAGATTTAACTCATTCTTGCCCTGTTCGTCTTTGTGTATACAACAAGAATACCATCATATGAGAACTGCTGGTATCTGGGAATTTTCTAGGTTATTCCTGTTGTGTACTCTCTAGGTCTGGCACTGGAATGGCACTCAGATGGTGAGAGTGCAGCAAGTAAAATACATCCACAGATATTAAAGGGCTGCTTAGAAAAGTTAAAGGATTCCTGTCAGTGAATGGTGACCTGCAACTGGGGATTCGGGAGGTTATTGCAGCTTTTTATCTTAAAAACGTAAATCCAACAGTTTAAGAAATAAACAATTTGTTGGTATTGGGTTATGCTGCTGGTCATAGTTAAGTTATATTTAACATTCTGTAACTACAGGACCAAGAAAGTGATGATCTACTTTAAGAATGCAAAATGGGTAAACCAAGTTCCTCAAGGAACTTCAGATTTTTGAAACATGAACTCTACCTCACTAGTTTACTTTCTCTTTTTAGTTAAGACCATAAGACATAGGAGCAGAATTAGGCCAACTGGTCCATCAAGTCTGCTCCGTCAATCCATCATGGCTGATTTGTTATCCCTCTCAACTCCATTCTCCTGCCTTCTCCTTGTAACCTTTGACACCCTTACTAATCAAATACCTATCAGCCTTCACTTTAAATATAGCCAATGACTTGGCCTCCACAGCTGTCTGTGGAAATGAATTCCACAGATTCACCATCTTCTGGCTAAATAAGACCATAAGATATAAGAGCAGAATTAGGCTATTTGGCCCATCGAGTCTGTTCCACCATTTCATCATGACTGATGCAATTTTCCTCTTAGCCCCAACCTCCTGCCTTCTCCCCATATCCCTTCGTACGCTGACTAATCAAGAATCTATCAACATCTGCCTTAAATATACATAAAGACTTGGCCTCCACAGCAGCCTGTGGCAAAGAATTCCACTGATTTGCCACTCTCTGGCTGAAGAAATTCCTCCTCACTTCCATTCTGAAAGGGCACCCCTCTATTCTGAGGCTGTGTCCCTGTTCTTAGACTCCCCCATCATCGGAAACATCCTCTTCACATCTACTCTATCAAGGCTTTCCCCCTCACTCTTCTGAATCCTTGCGAATACAAGTCTGTAGCCATCAGCCGACAGGCATTTCAGCTCAAGAGCCTTCATCTGAATTTAAATATAGAGGACAGATGTTCAATGTAGGGGGTTGGGGAGGAGGGGAAAGAGATGACAAGACATTCAATCTTGGAATCATATTCATGAACCTCCCTTAACCCCTCTCCAGTTTCAGCACGTCCTTTCTAAGGGGCCAAAAACTACTCACAGTACTCCAAGTGAAGCCTTACTAGTGTTTTATAAAGTCTCAACATTACACTCTTGCTTTCATGTTCTAGACCTATTGAAATGGATGCTAACATCACATTTGTCTTCCTCACCACAGACTCAACTTGCAAATTAGCCTTTAGGGAATCCTGCACAAGAACTCCCAAGTCCTTTTACACCTTTGTTTTTGTATTTTCTCTCCATTTAGAAAACTGTGAACCCTTGATTTCTTCTACCAAAGTGCATGACCATACACTTCCCAACACTGTATTCCATCTGCATCTTCTTTGCCCATTCTCCTAATGTCTAAGTCCTTCTGGAGCCTCTCTACTTCCTCAAAACTACCTTCCCCTCCACCTCTCTTCATATTGTCTGCAAACTTTGCAACAAAGCCATCAATTCCATCATCTAAATCATAACGCAACAAGAATTGGTCCCAATACAGACCCCAGTGGAACACCACTAATCACCGGCAGCCAACCAGAAAAGGCTCTCTATATTGCCACTCTTTGCTTCCTGCCTTCTTAAAGAGTGGAGTGACATCTTCCTAACCACAGAGGTCAGACTAACTGGCCTATAGTTTCCTTTCTTCTGCCTCTCTCCCTTCTTAAAGAGTGGAGAGACATTTACAATTTTTCAGTCTTCCGGAACCATTCAAGAATCTAGTGATTTTTGCAAGATTATTACTAGTGCCTCCAAGATCTCTTCAGCCACCTCTTTCAGAACTCTGAGGTGTATACCATCTTGCCCAGGTGACTTCAAACTTTTCAGTTTCCCAACAACCATTCCTCCTATCTTTATTCTAAAGCGACGCCCTTATATTCTGAGGTTGTGCCCTCTTGTCCTTGACTCCCCACTGCAGGAAACATCCTCTCCGTGTCCACTTTACCTTTTTATTAACTCTATGTTTAGTATTCCTTACTGTAACTTTTGGATTTTTTTATGTATTGTGCTTCACTGCTGCCATAAATCAGCAAATTTCACAACATATAATAAACCTGATTCTGACCCGGATTTGGATTCGGAGTCTGACTCTGGAGTTGGCAATGCTAGATACCTAGCTGAAGCATAAACACCACTTAATTTGCCTAATAACCCCCTCTATGGTCTCTGCAAGACTTTCTCTGGCCCCTATATGACCTGACAACATTCCTCATTATATACTGCTATTCTACAGCACCTACCACTGATCATATTACAACCCTCACATCATCGGTAGAGCAGTTTGTGGTTAGTTAATGGTCCCAGTTGCCAAACATCTTGAACACTGAAGCAGAAGAAGGAGCTTGAAATTAAAACGAGAATGTAATATAAAGTTTCATAAATTCTAAGAAATGGATACCTGTCTCCAATATATCAACCTATTGAAATATAATTTCCATTGAGATAATACATGCATACATCTTTGTAAAAGGGTTTATAGACCTTTGTTATTTTCTCGGACATGCTATATTCTTCCGAGAAATGTCAACAGATATCTCAAAGCAGCGGACAACTAGTTTCTCCACAAAATTCTCCAGACGCACCAATCGGTTCGGGGAATTAACCTCAATGCGTCGGGTAGAGTAGCCGATTGGTTGGGTTACTGGAGCAGCAGCTTTAGGCCCCACACCGCCAGGTTCAGGCATAGTTATTACCCTGCAACCATCAGGCTCCTGAACCAGTGTGGATAACTTCTCTCACTCACTACAACCCTGAACTGATTCTGATTCTACAACCTACAGACTCACTTTCAGGAACTCTTTACAACTCGTGTTTTCCATATTTTTTCTTTGCACAGCTTGGCTTCTTTTGCACAGTGGTTGTTTGTCATGAATTGCTTATGTATAATTTTTTCATAAATTATACCTTATTTCATTATATTCCTGTAAATGGCTGCAAGGAAATGAATCTCAATGCAATCTATGGTACCATATTGTCCTTCGGTAATAAATTTTACTTTGAACTTTGAGCCAGAGTTCTTGATCACTGATCTAGAGGCATGAGTTTGAATCCCACCGTGGCAACTGAGGAATTTACTATCAAATAATTAAATAACTTCATAAATAAAACACTAGTGTCAGTAATAGTGACCATGAATCTACTGGATTGCCACAAAAAGAAAGGAAAAAGAACAGTTGACTCACAAATATTCTTCGGTACATGTTACCGTGTTTTTTCAGACCAACCCAAGAAGTTAACTCTCAACTGCTTCCCTCTCTTAGGCATGGCCATAAGTGGCAGCCCTGTACGTAATATCCACATCCCTTTGGCCAATGACCTGAAAGGGTCTTTCCATCTTATCTTTATTACGATGATCCTGAGATGATCAACTCAGGGGACTTCAGCTACTTTCTCTATTGGTCAGGACAACTTACACCCAATTTCCACAAAGCCATATCCTCTGAGAAGCCTAAAGCAGTATGCCAGATTAGTCGAGTCAAGTAAGATGAGTTTATTTTCATGTGCTAATTATGGTGAGGTACAGGTGAAATGAAAAACTTGCTTGCAGCAGCAATGTTGGCATATAGGTACAGACAACAAACAGAATATAAATTATTGTAAATTCTACAAAGTTCAGACTAAATTTATTATCATAGAATGTATATACTGCTCTGAGATTCATTTTCTTCCTGGCATTCACAGTAGAACAAAGAAACACAGTAGAATCAATGAGACTCACACACAAACAAGACAGAAAAAAAAGAGGGGAAACAGACTGTATGAAAGCAGGACAATGCAAACGATAGGTGACACAATCACAGAGCAAGTCCATGGCCATGGACAAGGTAGAAGCAGCTTTCAGATTTTCTTACATAAGAACATAAGAAAAAGGAGCAGGAGTCGGCCATTTGGCCCATCGAGCCTGCTTCACCATTCAATAGGATCGTGGCTGATCGGGCCTTGGACTCATCTCCACCCTATCTGTCTTTTTTTTCCATAACTCTTAATTCCCTGCTACGCAAATATCTATCTAACTGTGCCTTAAATATATTTAGTGAGGTAGCTTCTTCTGCTTCACTGGGCAGAGAATTCCACAGATTCACTGCTCTTTGAAAAAACCAGTTTCTCAACTCCAACCTAAATCTATTTCCCACAATCTTGAGGCTATGAACCCTGTTCTAGTCTCACCTACCAGTGGAAGCAACTTTCCTGCTTCGATCTTATCTATTCCTTCCATGAGTTTATATGTTTCTTGAAGATTCCCTCTCATGCTTCTGAATTCCATCAAGTAAGTTCCCAGGCAGCTCAGTCTCTCCCCATAAGCTAACCATCACCTGGCTCGACCTGGTGATCAAAGTTCAAAGTAAATTTATTATTAAAGTACATATATTTTACAACACACAACCCTGAGATTCATTTTCTTGTGGGTATACTCAATAAATCTATAGAATAATAACCATGACAGAATCAATGAAAATCCGCTCAACCAAAGTGCAGAAGACAACAAGCTGCAAATATACAAAAAGAAGGAAATAATAATAATAAATAATAAGCAATAAATATGAGTCGAAGAGCCCTTGAGATTAAGTCCATTGACTGTGGGAACGTTTCAATGATGAGGCAAGTGAAGTTGAGTAAAGTTTTTAGATTAGATTATGAGGACACACAGTCCTCTTTTATTGTCATTTAGTAATGCATGCATTAAGAAATGATACAATGTTCCTCCAGTGTGATATCACAGAAACACAAGACAAACCAAGACTGAAAAACTGACAAAAACCACAAAATTACAACATATAGTTACAACAGTGCAAAGCAATAACATAATTTGATAAAGAACAGGCCATGGGCACGGTAAAAAAGGAGTCTCAAAGTCTCTCGAAAGTCCCATCATCTCACACAGACGGTAGAAGGAAGAAAAACTCTCCCTGCCATGAGCTTTCAGTGCTGCAAACTTGCCGATGCAGCATCCTGGAAGCACCTGACCATAGTCCGACTCTTGAGTCTGTCCAAAAACTTCGAGCCTCCGATCAGCCCTCCAACACCGAGCACCGAGCATCGAGCACCATCTCTGCCGAGCGCTTCGACCCTGGCCCCGGCAACAGACAATAGGCAAAGCCGAGGATTTGGGGCCTTCCCCTCCGGGGATTCTGGAACACACAGTAGCAGCAGCAGCAGCGAAGCAGGCATTTCAGAAGTTTCTCCAGATGTTCCTCCGTGCTTCTCACATCTGTCTCCATCAAATCAGGATTGTGCACACTACCTACTTACAAATACGATATCATTTTGGAGTGACTGCGCGTGCTGCATCGCGCCGCCATCTTCTCCTCTCCTCCTATCCCCTTTGGTTCAACAGCCTGATGGTTGAGGGGTAGTAACTGTTCCTGTACCTATTGGTATGAGTCCTAAGGCTCCTGTACCTTTTTCCTGGTGGCAGCAAGGAGAAGAGAGCATAGCTGAGCAGTGGGGTCCTTGATAATGGAGCTGCTTTTCTATGACAATGTTTCATGTAGATGCGCTCAGTGGTGGGAAGGGCTTTACCCATGATGGACTGGGCAGTATCCATTAATTTTTGTAAGATTTTCCATTCAAAGACATTGGTGTTGCCATACCAGGCTGTATTCCAGCCAGTCAAAATACTGTCATCTTTATGCCACCAGGGAGATAGTCTGGTGAGGCTGAATAGCCTCCTCTTCTTCCTAAGATCCTGAAAGACTTCTGTGGCCATTGCTACTCCTTTTGTTGCCAATAAGATCCCTTATTCATAACTGTAAGACACGTTCCCCTAGGACTTACTTGTAAAGAGTAAATGGAGTTCAAACCTCCTCCAACTCTACAAAAAAAAACATGTTAATCCATTTATATCCTTTTTCATATCTAAACAAAGACATGGTTAATCTTTATTTTTGGCACAGTAAGACCACTACGTGTCAGCTCTTGAAATAATGCACCAGACAATTGTGCTAAGCTCAGCCGTGTGGACAAGTGCCCAGATTCTTAGTGCCACACACCCCATGGCCACCCATTTTAATTCAACTTACCATTCCCATCCTGACATGTCTGTCCATGGCCTCCTCGACTGCCACAATGAGGCCTAACTCAGGTCAGAGGAACAACACCTCGTATTCCATCTGGACAGCCTCCAACCTGATGGCATGAACATTGACTTCTCCAATTTCAAGCAATTTCTCCCCCTGCCCCCTCTCCTTCTCTCTTTCTCCATTTCCCATTCTAGTTCCCCCTCGCCTCTTCTCTGCTCCTCGCATGCCCATCGCCTCCATCAAAGTCAAAGTAAATTTATTATCAAAGTACATATATGTCACCACATACTACCCTGAGATTCATTTTTTTGTGGGCATGCACAGCAGATACAAAAAAACACCATAGAATCAATGAAAACCCACACGCAAGATGGACAAACAACCAATGTGCAAAAGACAACAAACTGTGCAAATACCAAAAGAAAATAATAACAATAATAAATAAGCAATAAATATTGAGAACATGAGTTGAAGAGCCCTTGAAAGAGTCCATAGGTTGTGGGAACAGTTCAGTGTTGAGGTGAGTGAAGTCATCCCCTCTGGTTCAAGAACCTGATGGTTGAGGGGGTAATGACTATTCCTGAACCTGGTGGTGTGGGACCTCAGGCTCCTGTACCTCCTTCCTGATGGCAGCAGTGAGAAGAGGGCATGGGCTGGATGGTGGGAGTCCTTGATGATTGGTGCTGCTTTCCTGTGACCACGCTCCTTGTAGATGTTCACAATGGTGGGGAGGGCTTTATTTGTGACGGACTGAGCTGTATCCATTATTTTTTGTAGGCTTTTCCATTCAAGGACATTGGTGATTCCATACTAGGCCATGACGCAGCCACTCAGGATACTCTACAGAAATCCGTCAAACCTTTAGATAACATGCCAAATTTCCGTAAACTTCTAAGCAAGTAGAGACTCAGGCACTTACTCTACTTCCTCCTTTCCTTTCTTCCATGATCCACTGTCCTCTCCTATCATTCCTTCATTTCTTCCCCTTTTATCTCTTCCACCTATCTCCTCCTAGCATCTTTCTTCATTCTCCTCCCCCCCCCCCCCCAACATGGTTTCACCTATCCCTGCTTTATTCTTATTCTGGCTTCTTCCCCCTTCCTTTCCAGTCCTGAAGTATGGTCTCAGCCCGAAACATTGATTGTTTATTCATCTCCATAGATCCTCCCTGACTTGCTGAGCTCCTCCAGCATTTTGTATCTGCTGCTCAAGACTTCCTGCATCAGCAAAATCTTTTGTGTTTATGATTCGTTACACTAACTTGCCCTTTCAGGCTTAATATCTGAGAGCCTCTCCCTTCCTAAACTCTCAGCAAGCATTCCACGGGTGTAAGAGTGGAGTGGGATGTGTCAGACCCAAGTCAGATCAGTGAGCTAGAAAGGAAAGCTGTTGAGAGAGGGTGGGGTTTCATGATGACAGAAAGTTTTGAGAGGAAAATTTCAGAGTGCAGGGACTTATTAGTTGAATAATGTTTGAAAACACTTCCATAAGACCATAAGACATAGGAGCAGAATTAGGCCATTCAGCCCATCGAATCCCCTCCACCACTCCATTATGGCTGATTTATTATCCCTCTCAACCTCATTCTCCTGCCTTCTCCCCTTAACCCTTGATGCTGTTACTAATCAAGACTATCCACAACACCATCAATCTCTGTATCATCTGCAAACTTAACACGCATGTACATTTTCATCCAGGTCATTTATGTACATCACAAAGAAGAGAGATTCCAGTGCAGATCCCCACGGAACACCACTAGTTCAGTTAACTAAATCTTGTTTCATTCAGCCTAATTAAACCAAGTGACCAACTAACCTCATAACCCAGATTCAGAGTCATCTATTCATCACATGTACATCGAAATATACAGTGAAATGTGGTGTTTGCATTAATAACCAACACAACCTAAGGATGGGCTGGGGACAGCCTGCAAATTTTGCCCAAAATTCCAGCACCAAGATAGCGTGTCCACAATCCATACGTCCTTGCAATGTGGAAGAAAACTGGAGCACCCAGAGGAACCCCATGATGTCACAGGAAGAACATACAAGCTCCTTACAGACCACGGCAGGAATTGAACCCCAGTCGGTGGCACTGTGAATCGCTCGGCTGAGGTGCATCAATAAAAATTGGTGAAGGTTGACGGGGACTTGCTGGATTTCTTTGGTGTCCTGAGGAAGTAGAGATGTTGGTGAGCTTTCTTGACTGTGACATCAAAGTGGCCGGGTCAGGACAGGCTATTGGTGATGCTCGCACCAAAGAACATGAAGCTCCCAGCTCTCTGGGTACCAGTCCTAGCACTGACCATCCTGCCCCATACATCTCACAAGTAAATTTAAAACATAATTGGCACTGGGGGAGGAGAGGTCAGGAATTGAAAACCAAACCTCATGTCACCAACTTGCAGCCTACTTATTTTTACAGAAAGTTCAAACAGTGAAAACCATTTCATAAGCAAGCTTCATTTACCTCAGCTCATCTTGTAGGTGAGCTTCGCAAGGCTGCCTTACAGGAGCGGATGGCACTCCTGTCTCTAAGTCAACACCTTTCAGGTCCTCACCGCAATCCAGATAGCAATCAGAGGTAGCCAGGGGACAGTGAGACAGTGCAGGAATGCACAGAGATACTGATGAATTACAGCAACTGTAAAGCTTTACACTTTACTTTATTGTTGCCAAATAATTGATCCTAGAGCATACAATCATCACAGCGATATTTGATTCTGCGCTTCGCACTCCCTGGATTACAAATCGATAGTAAATATTAAAAATTTAAATTATAAATCATAAATAGGAAATAGAAAAGGGAAAGTAAGGTAGTGCAAAAAAAACCGAGAGGCAGGTCTGGATATTTGGAGGGTACGGCCCAGATCCAGGTCTTCAGCAGTCTTATCACAGTTGGAAAGAAGCTGTTCCCAAATCTGGCCGTACGAGTCTTCAAGCTCCTGAGCCTTCTCCCGGAGGGAAGAGGGACGAAAAGTGTGTTGGCTGGGTGGGTCGTGTCCTTGATTATCCTGGCAGCACTGCTCCGACAGCGGGCGCTGTAAAGTGAGTCCAAGGACGGAAGATTGGTTTGTGTGATGTGTTGCGCTGTGTTCACGATCTTCTGCAGCTTCTTCCGGTCTTGGACAGGACAACTTCCGTACCAGGTTGTGATGCACCCTGGGAGAATGCTTTCGTGAGGGTTTTAGAGGACAGGCCAAACTTCTTTAGCTTTCTCGGGAAGTAAAGGCACTGGTGGATCACTGTTCACTCCTACTGATAAAAAGGAGGCAATTTTCTCAATATCCTGGCCAATACTTAACCCTTAATTGGTAACTGTTAGCGAGACTCCATTACAGTTTGGGATGTGCCAGAGTCTGTAGTTCCATTCCAGCACCAGCTGTATGGAGTTTGTACCTTACCCCTGTGAACCACATGGGTTCCTCCAGGTGCTCTGCTTTCTTTCCACAGTCCAAAGACGTACCACTTAGTCAGTTAATTGGTCCTGTGATTAGCCTAGGGTTATATAGGAGGGTTGCTGGGAGCACAGCTCGCTGGGGCGAAAGGGCCTGTTCCGAGCCATATAGCTAACTAACTAACATTCTAGAGAAAAAAATGGCCTCCTCTCACTCAGTCAGTCACACTAAATGTATTTTGCTGTAGGGTAGTCGGCCTTCAAAATTCAATTCCACACACTTTAATGGAATGAATTTGTGAGGAAAAGTAGAACGTGCTCCATATTTTAAGGTGGTAATGAATCAGCATATAGGAGGGAAATTAAAAGTCTGGTAACATGGTGCCACAACAACAGGCTCTCAGTCATCATCTGAAAACCAAAGAGCTGATTATGGACTACAGGAGGTCCCTGAGCCAGACCTCCTTAGGGGATCGCAGGTGAAGAAGGCCAGTCACTTTAAGAATCTCAGGGTTGCATATGGTGACATATACGTAATTTGATCATAAATTTGCTTTGACTTTGAATCAGGTTTATTATCACTGACAAATGACATGGAATGTGTTGCTTTACACCAGTAGTACAGTGCAATACATTAAATATACTATAAACTATAGGAAGAAATTAAATTAAATAGGTAGTGCAAAGTAGGAGAAGTATATTAAATAGGTAGAGAGCGTTACCAGTGAGGTGAGAGTTCATGCGTTCATTGTCCAATCAGAAAGCTGATGGATTGGACTTTGACTTTATACTTAATACTTTATTGTCGCCAAACAATTGACACTAGAACGTACAATCATCACAGCGATATTTGATTCTGCGCTTCCCACTCCCTGGATTACAAATATTAAATAATAAAAATATTAAAAATAGTAAAAATTAGTAAATATTAAAAATTTAAATTATAAATCATGAATAGAAAATAGAAAAATGGAAAGTAAGGTAGTGCAAAAAAACTGAGAGGCAGGTCCGGATGTTTTGGAGGGTACGGCCCAGATCTGGGTCAGGATCCGTTCAGCAGTCTTATCACAGTTGGAAAGAAGCTGTTCCCAAATCTGGCCGTACGAGTCTTCAAGCTCCTGAGCCTTCTCCCGGAGGGAAGAGGGATGAACAGTGTGTTGGCTAGATGGGTCGTGTCCTTGATTGTCCTGACTTCGATAGCATGATCACTACGATAGAACGTATTTCCCTTCAGAGGATGAATTTCCCAGCCTATCTGGTCATTGCCACGTTTCATGGGAGCTTGCTGCACGCAAATTGTCCGCCTTATTTCCACAATTATATTCTCACTTCAAAATTATTTCGTTGACAGCAAAATGCATTAGAAGATTCGAAAAGAGATTTGAACAGTGCAGAATCAAAATCAGCTCACAGGCATATGACATGAAATTTATTATTTTGTGGCAGCAGTATAGTGTAAAGACATAAAAATCAATAAATTGCAAAATAAATATATCAATTGTAATACCTATCATAAATAAATAGTAAACAAAGTGTACTGACTGACTGCTTTACGGCCTGGTATGGGAACACAAATGCCTTTGAGCGGAAATCCTACAAAAGGTAGTTGGTTCAGCCCAGTACATCATGGGTAAAACCCTTCCAACCATTGAGCACATCTACATGAAACATTGCCTTAGGAAAGCAGCATCCATCATCAAAGATCGTCACCACCCAGGCCATGCTCTTGTCTCACTGCTGCCATCAGGCAGAAGGTACAAGTGCCTCAGGACTCGCACAGCCGGGTTCAAGAACAGTTACTACCCCTCAATCATCAAGCTCCTGAACAGAAGGGGAAAACTACACTCATTTAAGCACTGTGCTACATTGTTATTTCATGCTTATTATTTATATCTGCATTTGCGCAGTTTGTTTACAGTTTACAGTTACAGTTCTATAGATTTGCTAAGATTTAGATTTACTAAGTATGCCCTCAGAAAGGGAATTTCCAGGTTATATGTGGTGATGTGTATGTACCCTGATAATAAATTTTACTTTGACTGTGAACTTTGAAAATAATAAACTTAAAAAAAAGAATAAATAAGTTAATGGACTGTTCAGAAATCTGATATCAGATGGGAAGAAGATGTTCCTAAATCATGGAGATGGGTCTTTGAGCTCCAGTACCTCCTCCAGTAGTTAAAGTGGCATCAGCACTGGACTTCAAGGCAGTTCGAATCCAGTCAGGCACCAACCAGCAGTATCTGCGCGGAAGAAAGGCCTGACAATCTACTTAAGTATCTTGCCACGAAAACCCTATGGACAACTACGTTATCCATAGGGTTGCCATGAGTTGACAATGATTTGATGGCACTCAACAACAACAAAAACCTCCTATCTGATGGTCAAGTCCTGATGAGAGAGGATGCTGCCTTCTTGAGGAATCACCTTTTGGAGATGTCTTTAATGGTGGGGAGGGCTTTGCATAAATTCTCCCTAGTTTGCTTATCTTTTTTATTCTTTTATGTGTCCTGTGGCTCTTAAAACTTCAAAGCTTTAGCCTCTTTGCTGATTTTAGAGTTGTTTTGAACATCTACCTAATTGCACCAGTTAGCTCCCTCTTTGTTGCAGTCAGTAGCCTTGTGGAACCTCACCTGTTTTAGGTCAGTAAAGTGTCCTTAATCATTTGGAAGCAAGGAATTAAGTTATAGTTCAATTGTCAGTCATAAGGTCCGAGAGTTATACTGCATCTGAAGGCCAGCAAGGTGAACATGGGGCATCCATGGCCAGTGGGTGGGAGGGAGGAAAGGGGGCTTGTCTTGTTGTTGTTTTGTTGCTTGTTGTGTTCCCTGTTGTTCTGCCGAGCATTGTGGGCATGCTACATGGGTGCTGGAATGTGTGGCTACCCCCAGCACTTTGTTAGGTCTTGTTGGTTGTCGGCGCAAATAATGCATTTCACTGTAAGTTTCGATGCACACGTGCTAAATAAATGAATCTAAATCTGGATCACAGAAACAGGCCCTTCGGCCCAACTTGTCCATGCTGACCAAGTTGCCTACTTCAACCAGTCCCATTTGGCCCGTATCCCTCTGGGCTGTTCCTATCCACCTATCTGCCTAAGTGTCTTTTAACTCGTGTAAGCTGATGGCAGATCAAACTCAAGTGGCCAAATAGCCGACTGCAGTGTTATGGCACTGCCGCAGGTTTCTGTTCGGAAAGCTTGTCGTTCACGGTGTTTGAACACACAATACAGCTTACGGTGCTTTATTCGGCTATTATCTTTGATGTCTGTCACTCGGTGATCTAAAAAGAACATCAGGCTGCAGCAGATATCAAGACACAACAGAAGCTATGTCATCGGGCTTCGACCTGTACGTACTCACTGGTCCAGGAACTGAAATGGATCCGATTCCCACAGCCGTGTGTCACCACATGGGGGCAGTTAGCTGGGATTTGCACTTGTCGGAAAGGCTTAATGCCTCATTCCACGTGTCCTTCCCAAAAGCGCCACAGTTTGTATATGGTCATACATTGCTTCTGTGCTTCAGATTTGATGACTCGTTTTCTCAACTCTTCCGAAGGATTAGAAGCCGCATCAGTCACTCTGCTTTTAATCAAGAAACAGTCGGCTGCGGAAATAGAAATTCATTGCCGGAGATCTCCCTTTGAGGCGGCTTTGATATTTGTTGTGTGATATGTGTAAGGGATGAAACCAGAGGTGAAACTGTCTGATTACATGTACAGCGCGGTGATTGGCAACCGTGCAAAACAGACTTACTTTCAGAATGTGCTGCTGCTGGTCTCCCCCATTGTTTGAGTCTTTGGAGCAAGAGCCCAATGCCACAAGTTAAGAGCACAATCTGCCCTACACACTAATGATCCCCATAGCCTATCTCGTTTACTTCACAGCCCAGCTCGCATGCAGATATACTGTAATAATCACATTAATTAAACTTGAGTGACTAGCACAAAACATGGTCACACTTAGAATTTCCATTCTCCCTGTCTTCAATATCTGTGCTGGCAGCTTCACTCTTCCACCATACATTCTAAGCATCAGTTCCGAAGTAATTTTCATGTCCTTTGTAGACATTTCTGCCAGGCGTCCAGCTAAGGGGAGGTTTGCTCATTGCTAGGTGATCACCTAAGCTGGAGAAAATCAATGACGCTTGAAGTCTCCCCCCCTCCACAACCCCCCGCCGTCGTAATGAAAAGGTTCAGCAGCAAAAGGGTTAAACATAAAATTAAATATCCATCGCTTGTTGCTGTTTGGCCCAAATCAAAGAACCGTTGGCTGATCAGATTTACAGGGAGCACGGTACTGCCAGTGGTGTCTGTACACTTTCTACAGCGCAGGCGGGACCACTACAAAGGGGGACCCCCAGCCTTGCAGCTCCCTCTGCACAGTTACCAGCTTACTGATTGAAGTTAGGGTGACCACAGTGGGTTCTAATCCTTCGCAAGGCTCAAATAATTGAGTCAAGTCAAATCGGAGCAGAGAAGCAACACATAACAGAGCGAGCCAGAACAGCGGTTCACGGGAAAGAAAACGAAGCCAGGGAAATAAGGCTACCGACAAGTGCAAATCCCAATCAGATGCCCCCATGTGGTGATGCAAGGCCAAAGAATCTCCTGCCGTTAGGGACCAGTGCCGGCGATGTGCAAAATCAATGACCCTTTTGGCTTTCAACACTACTTGTTATTTCCTCATCTTTCAAAAAAATGTTGTGGAAAATATAGGCTTTGCAAAGATTGTAACCTGCCAGTTTAAAGTTCAAAGTTCAATGTAAATTTAATATCAAAATACATGTACTGTGAGTCACAATATATTAGATCATAAGACCATAAAACAGAGGAGCAAAATTAGGCCATTCAGCCCATCTACCACTCCATCATGGCTGATTTATTATCTCTCTCAACCCATTCCCCTGCCTTCTTCCCATAACCTTTGACACCCTGACTGATCAAGAATCTATCAGCCTCTAATGACTTGGCCTCCACAGCAGTACGTGGCAATGAATGCCACAGATTCACCACCCGCTGGCTAAAGAAATTCCTTTTCATCTCCGTTCTAGAGCGATGTTCCTCTATTCTGAGTCTGCGTCCTCCGGTTCTAGACTCACCCACCATAGGTAACATCCTCTCTGTGTTCAGTCTGTCTGGGTCCGTCAGTATTCAAAAGATCTCGAAGGGATTCCTCACCCCCATTCTTCTAAACTCCGGCAAATACAGGCCCAAAGCCAGCAAACTCCGCTCGTACATTAACTCTTTCACTCTCAGAGTTTTTCTCGTGAACCTCCTTCAGACCCTCTCCAGTGCCAGTACATCCTTCCTTAGACAAGAAGCTCAAAACTCTCACAATACTCTGAGTACATCTGACCAATGCCTTGCAAAGCTTCAGCATTACATCCTCACTATTGTTTTCCAGTCCTCTCAAAGTGAACGCTAACATTGCATTTGCCTTCTTTACCAGCAAGTCAACCTGCAAATTAGCCTTTACAGAATCCTGCATGAGAACTCCCAAGTCTGTTTGCACCTCAGATTTCTGAACTTTTTCCGTTTAGAAAATAAACTATGCCTTTATTTCTCCAGCAAAGTGCATGTCCGTACACTTCCCTACACTATATTCCATCTGACACTTCTTTGCCCATTCTCCCAATCTGTTCAAGTCCTTCTGCAGCCTGCAGCCTCTCTGCTTCCTCAACACTGCTCTTGTCTTCACCTCATCTCCAAACCTGGCCGCAAAGCATAATCAATTCCAACATCCCAATCACTGACACGTAACATGAAAAGAAGCGGTCCCAATACCTACCCAAGTGTAACATCACTTGTCACCAGCAGCTAACCAGCAAAGGCCCCCTTTATTCACACTCTTTTCCTTTTTCCAGTCAGCCAATCTTCTATCCACACTGGTATCTTTCCTGTAACACCATGGGCTCTTATCCAGTTAAGCAGCCCTATGCGTGGCATCTTGTCAGAATCAGAATCAGGCTTGTTATCACCGACATGTGATGTGAAATTTGTTAACTTTGTCAAAGGCATTCTGAAAATCAAAGCAAAAAACATCCACTGACTCTCCTTTGTCTATCCTGCCTGTTATTTTCTCAAAGAATTCCAACAAATTTGTTCAGGCAATATTTCCCTTTAAGGAAACCATGATGACTTTGGCTTATTTTATCATGTGCCCCTAACTACCCCTAAACTTCATCCTTAATAATGGACTGAAATATCTTCCTAACCCTGGGGTATAGTCCATCTGGTTCAGGTGAATTGTCTACCTTCAGAATTTTCAGCTTCCCAAGCTCCTTCTCCTTTGTAATAGACACCACACTCACTTCTGCCCCCGACACTTGAATTTTTGGCATACTGCTGCCACAGTCAAGATTGATGCAAAATGCTTCATCCACTTTTTCTTTATCACCCATTACCACATCTCCATCGTCATTTTCCAGCAGTCCGACATCCACTCTCAACTTTCTTTTACTCTCTATGCTGTATATCCGAAAAATCTACCCTGAGATTCATTTTCTTATGGGCATTCACAGTAGATACGAAGAAACACAACAGAATGAATGAATAACTACACACAAAGACAAACAACCAATTTGCAAAAGAAGACAAACTGTGCAAATAAAAAAAACAAATAATAATAACTAAATAATAAATAACTCTGAGAGCATGAGTTGTAGAGTCCTTGAAAGTCAGTCCATAGGTTGTTGAATCAGTTCAGTGTTGAGGTGAGTGAGGTTATCCACACTGGTTCAGGAGGCATGATGAGACCTAAGGCTCCTGTACCTCCTTCCCAATGGCAGCAGTGAGAAGAGGGCATGGATTAACAGAAGCGGGGCGAGTTTCTTCATCCATTAAAATACTTATTGGAGTATAACTTCAATCTTGTAGTCCTTGTCAACCCTGTAAGTTTTTAGTTGTAGACAAATGATATGGTTGCTTCAATAGTTCATAGATTTCCATATTTACAGTAATTTGTTTTGGGAAAAAGATTTATGCAGCTTCACAACAGGTGCTGGTCAACTAATGTGTAACCCAACCTTGGAAAAATGTGGAAATTTCCTGGATCAGAGAGAAATAAAGTTTAAAAATAAATTAAAATTGTTTAACACTGAAAGGGAAGACCCTCCTCCTGTCTTCCCTCTATCACTCTGGCATTAGACAATGTGGAAATTTTGTGATACGTTTGTCTCTATTTTCTCAAGCTTAAGTTGTGCAATCAGATAAAAACTACCAAACACTTCAGTACCATGAACCACATGAAATAAAGTTGTTTGCTACAAGTTACTGTGATTCATCCTCCACAAGCAGAACTTCCTGGTGGCCAAATATTTTAATTCTGATTCCCATTCCTCTTCTGACATGTTGATCCATGGCCTCCACTTGTGCCAAGATGACGCCACCCTCAGGGTGGGGGAGCAATACCTTATATTCCGTTTGGATAGCCTCCAACCTGATGACATGAACATCGATTTCTCTTTCTGGTGAAAAGATCCCCCACCCCCATTCCCCACACCCTCACTCTGACCTTTCATCTCTTCTCACCTACCTATCATTGCTCCCTTGTTCCCCTCCCCCTCCCCTTTCTCCTGTGGTCCACTCTCCTTTCCTATCAGATTCCTTCTTCTCCAGACCTTGACCTTTCCCACCCACCTGGCTTCACCTAGCACCTTCCACTAGTCTCACTCCCCTCCCTCCCCCACCTTGTTATTCTAGTATCCTTCCCACTTCCTTCTCAGTCCTGAAGAAGGGTCTCGACCCGAAATGCTGACCCTTTATTCCTTCCCAAGGATGTTGCCTGACCTGCTGTGTTCCTCCGCATTTTGTGTCTGTTGCTCTGGACTTCCAGCGTCTGCAGACTTTTTCGTGCTTATAAGTTACTACATTGCTTTCTTATAGTGGAGCGATCACACGAGTCGAGTATAATATTCTTCTAAGGGGCTGTCTATCGGTGGGTCCTTTTTCTTATAGAATGTGACAATTGTATGCTTTCTCTTTGAAACACTCATTTAGCCAATGTGTACATTTTGTAATACAATTGCCTCTAACTTCCTAACCTTAAGTTTTATAATCAAACACTTCCACAGTGGGCACTACATAAAAGAAAGTTGTTTGAAACAATTTACTACATAGTCCTATTTTAGAAAGTGGCAATGGAATGCTGTGTGTTCTGAGATACTGAGTCAGCCAGTATGAAAATTTTGGCTCTGTCTTCTGAAACTTAAGTTATACAATCAAATAAATCAAACCAAACAATTCAGTGTCATTTACTACATATAATAAAGTTGTTTGCAACAAGTTAGATAACAAGTTACTCCACTCTAATGCAGGGGTTCCCAATCTCGTCTGTGTGGACTTCTTTCTTAATGGTATTGGTCCATGGCATTAAAAAGTTTGGGACCCCTGCTCTAAATCTTTATGTTAAACACATTTTGAAAAATCATTGAGGTGATTTTTGATAGATGACTTTGATAGTAAATCAAATTGTAACACTGGAGAAAAGCCTCTGTTTCATTTCATTGGACTTTGTATTTAAAAGCCATGTCAAGTCTAAGTTTTTGAAGCAAGTATCTTCAACAATCAACAGTTTCTTTTCTTATCTGGTATCATGTGCCTGCTTTATATCTGGTATCATGTGCCTGTTTTATTTCAAGATTAAGAGAGTCCCTGGTCGATGCAGGAAGAAAGGTGTGTGCAGAAATTCTCGGTGGAGAGGGTGAAGGGTGGAGAGCAATAGGCACAGAAGAGCCATCAATTATAACTAAGTACACTCAATGGCCACTTTATTAGATACAGGAGTGGAAGCCAGTTGGTCTTCTGCTCACAAACAGGAGAAAATCTGCAGATACCAGAAACCCAAGCAACACACACAAAATGCTGTGCTTTTCTGCTACTGTAATTCATCCACTTCAATGTTTGACAAATTATGTGTTCACAGATACTCTTTTGAACACCATTGTTGTAACACATGGTTATTTGAGTTACTGTCACCTTCCTGTCAGCTTGAACCAGTCTGGCCATTCTCCTCTGACCTCTCCCATTAAAATTACATTTTTGCGCACAGAACTACCGCCCACTGCATGTGGTTTTGTTCTTTCGCTCCATTCTTTGTGAATTCAAGAGACTGTTGGATGTGAAAATCCCAGGAAACCAGCAGTTTCTGAGATACTCAAACCACCCCATCTGGCACCAACAATCATTCCACAGTCCAAGTCACTTAGATCACATTTCTTCCCCATTCTGATGCTTGGTCTGAAGAGCAAATGAATGCTTTGCAACACACATTAAAGTTGCTAGTGAACGCAGCAGGCCAGGCAGCATCTCTAGGAGGAGGTACAGTCGACGTTTCAGGCCGGCTGCGTTCACCAGCAACTTTGATGTATGTTGCTTGAATTTCCAGTATCTGCAGAATTCCTCGTGTTTACGTTTTTAAATGAACGCTTTGACCATGTCTGCATGCTTTTCAAAGGTTCCAAGGTCCATTTATTATCAGAGTATATAACTCTGAAATTTATCTGCATAGATGCTGCCTTATCAGTTGAGTTCCTCCAGCATTGTGTGTGTTGCTCTGGATTTCCAGCATCTGCAGAATTACTTCAATTACTTTGAAGTTCAAAGGTTCAAAGGTTCATTTATTATTGAAGCATACAACTCTGAAATTCTTCTTCTCCAGATAGCCGCAAAACCAAGAAAGAAAAGAACAGCAGCACAATCATCAACCCCCAAATCCTCCCTCCCCACACAAAAAAATGAAGAACAGGCACATTGACACCCCCTCCCCAGTACACCTCATCCGTACACAAAAATCTGAGAAAGAACAGGTGAAAAACACGGAAAATAAAAGAACTATAAGAATGAACACAAGTCCGGCAGGAGGAGGAGGAGATGGCAGCGCGGCGCAGCGCGCACGGCCTCTCCGGTGATGAATATTTGTAATCTGTCAAGGAGGGTGCCGTGCACAATCCTGATTTGATGGGGGCAGACACGAGAGCACGGAGGAACATCTGGAATGCCTGCTTTGCTGCTGCTGCTACTGTGTGGTCCAGAATCTCCGGAGGGGAAGGCCCCGAGTCCTCGGCTTTGCCTGTTGCTTGGCGGGCGGGGCAGGGGTCGAAGCGCTCGGCAGAGATGGTGCTCAGTGCTTGGTGTCGGAGGACTGGTCGGAGGCTCAAAATTTTCAGGGGGACTCAGAGTCGGACTGTGGTCAGGTGCTTTTAGCGATCGAAAGGCAGTCTTCCCTCTCCAGCACAGCGATCCCACCAGCAATCAAAACGCAGGCTGCCAACACTCATCTTCCACATTTGCCTCAATGTCTCAATCTCCTTCGTCACTTTAATCGGCGAAATGGAATTGAACATCCACTCGTGCCCCATCCCACAGCCTGCCTGCCACAGGTTTCGTGCACACTGCCTCTGTCTCCCAGAATTCTCTCGGAGACTGCAGAGTGCTGAAACACACAACTGATCTCCAAATTGTAAATCGCAGGCTCCAGCAGATCCAGAATCACATTCAAGACGAAAAACAAACATAAAAGAAGTGAAATATATGGTTTCATGGTCTATCCGGAAGATTTCATGTATTGATTTCCTGCTACATGATTGGCTGAATAGATAGTTGCATTATCGAGCAGAAGTACCTAATAAAGTGGCCACTGAGTGTATGCAATGAGTGTAGAGGTATGTCCTTAAAAGTGATTCAAGTGTTCTGCGTCCTTCTATACGGAAGGATCAAGTCTAACAACCCTTTTAAATTTAATTATCCTTGTTCAGTATGTTATTTTATGAATGTTTGCCCAATATCTGCACCAGGATTCTTCAATCTAAATCTGTTGTTATTGTTCCTTTCTGTGCCTTCTAGCACATCAGGCAACAACCTTGCCGTCTCTTTAGCACTTGTCTGGGTTTTTATACGAGGCCGCGTTGCTAGCTCGACGGTCAGCTCAGCACAGATGGAAAGCACGCCAGGAGCCAACGGGAATCGAACCCAGGACCACTCACCTTGAAGTCCACTGCGGATGCCACTACTCTATCAGCCAGCTATAGAATATTGAAGAGCCCAATTTATTCCCGTTGCAAAGATCTGGGTGCACATATAGAGTTAATCCAGATTTCATAACAGCACACATCTGAAGGGCTTTAATTAGCTGCTTCAGAACTAATCAGTTGGAGAATTAAATGAAAATTATATCTGATTTTCAGCTGTCGAGGAAGATTTCTCAAATGGTTTCTGTGATTATTTTGATTAATGCTGTCTCGCATCTTTACCACTTTATTTCAACAGTCCCATCTCTAACCTCACCCCCCAGAGTATGTGAGATCCTTGGACTAGTTCCAGAGGCTTTTTCTCTCCACAAGCCTCTTATTCTGGATTCTTCCATCTTCCTTTCCAGTGCAGATGAAGAACCTTGGCCCAAACTGTCGACTCTTTATTCCTCTCCATAGTTGCTGCCTGACCTGCTGAGTTCCAACAGTGTTTTGCATGAGTTCCTCTGGATTTCCAACATCTGCTGAATCTCTTGCGTTTACCAGCTGTTATCTGTCCAGAGTTCCTGTGACTGGTTGAATGTTTGGAATTTATGTTTGTTTAGCTTACTAGATTGACTTTTAAACTCCACTCTCTATTTGCATGTTTTTCCTTGGTTCAGTACTAATAATAAAACTGTGCTCAGGTGACAGAATATATCAAACCCTGGCCAATGACGGTGGCTGCCAATGGTAATTTTCACTGCTCAAATATTGAAAAGCCCAGATAGAATGGACGTAGAGAGGATGCTTCCTACAGCAGTAGAGTCTAGGACTTGAGGGCACAGCGTCACAGAATATAAGGACATCCCCTTAGAACAGAAATGAAGAGGAATTTCTTTAGCCAGACACTGGTGAATCTGTAAAATTCATTGCTATAGCAACTGTCGAAGACAGGTTGTTGGGTATATTTAAAGCGGAGGCTGGTAAGTTCTTGATTAGCAAGGGTGACAAATTTTATGGGGCGAAGGTAGGAGAATGGGGATGAAAGGGTTAATAAATCAGCCATGATGGAATGGTGGAGCAGACTCAATGAGCTGAACGGCATTATTTTCCTTCTATGTTTTATTGACTAACATCAACTAGGACAATTTTAACTCAAAATCCACCTATCAGGAGATGGTTGGACTTGGTTTAACTGAGGCTTTACAACCCACCAGAACGTAGTCAAAAGAATTAAATTTTGAAGACAGAGGGTTAGGGCAGTTGTGAAGAAAATCAGTCCGATGGAATTCTCTCCTGGCAAACTGGGCTAAAATTCCTCTCATGCCAGCACATCGTCCATAAAAAGAACTCTGCTATCAAGAACTGTAAATCCAAACTCCAAAATAAATTTATTTTTTAAGTACCTATATATCACCATATACCATGAGATTCATTCTCTTGCAGGCATTCACAGCAGAACAAAGAAATACAATAGAATCAGTGAAAAACTACACACAAAGACGGACAAACAACCAATGTGCAAAATAAATAACACAGAGAACATGAATTGTGGAGTCCGTAGGTTGTGGAATCAGTTCAGTGTTGACGTGAGTGAAGTTGTCCACACCAATGGTTGAGTGATCAGCTCATTCTATAGTCTGGGTTATTTGGAGCACCTCTCACTCAAAACTAGATGAGATAAAATATAGATGGCATATTCCAGATTTAATATAAACCATTAAATTTCCAATGAATCCATACCCTGTAAATGTTCCCCTTGAGTATCTCTCGAAGTAATTGCGTTTGAATGGCATCTTGTTCCATGATGACAGACAACATCTTTCACTTCTCTGGGCCTGAGTTACACAGGGCCCAGTGTGTTGACTTTATTCCAGGCCTCACCTGCTCAACCCAGCCTTGTCAGGGCCACAATTAATGGCACACATTCAGCTTTGCAAGGTCACTGGGATAAGAATGTTGCTTTGTGAAATCATCTTGCTGCTTTGCCGGGCTAAGTTTCACGAGCAACCTTTCTCCTTACTGCATGATGAACTGCTGATGAAGTTTTGCGTCAATGGCATATTATATTCCAATCACAATAAGTTGCTATTCTACAAAAAGAAGGCCTCATAAAAACAGCCACAACCTGAAGGATGGAACATGTGCTATTGTATCAGATCATCTCCGCCTACTAAATTACCTTTGTAACTCGTAGTGGACTGAATGACATTTGAAGAATTGCCAGTGTCCCTACTCTGTCTTGTAATTGTTTGCAGGATTTATTTTGATGAATTTCTGTTGCAGAAAATGAGATTATTTGTGCATTCTGAGCATATTTTCATTCCAGTAAGGAACTAAATCCGGTAAAGACTTGGAGGCAATTCAATGTGACAAAACCGAGGCGAAGCAAGGCAGTAGGCCCATCACGGAGATTGAGGAAGACCCTTGGTTCAATCTATTTAAGCATCCGGCCTAATCAGAAAGGTCAAGTACAGGCGAAAACGAAGTGGTGGGTCCAGGCCCCAAAGCGTATTGAAACTTCTGAACCCGATGTTTGGTCAACAATTTAAGCACCGGACCTGATTGAAAAGGTCAGGGTGTCAGGGTCTGAAGTGAGAGTCAGGCCAGCCCAGCTCGCTGCTCCGCAACATTTACTTGGCTCTACACTGAACTATGGGTCTTGGCCTCTCTTTGTGAACTTCAGTTCAGAACGTTATTTGGTTGTGGTTACTGTTTGCATGATTTGTGTCTTTTTTTTTTTTCTTTTCTCTGCACATTGGGGTGTTTGACAATCTTTTTGTTTATAGGTTCTTTGAGGTTTCTTTGTTTCGTGGCTGGCTGTTAGGAGACGTATCTCAAGGTTGTACATATACCTTTATAATAAATGTACTTAGAACTTTGAAAGCTCTTCCAGGCTTCATTTCAACACAAAGCTTGTTCCGACAGTTTACACCAGAGTTAATGTGTTTAAGGTGCTCCACCATCGTAGCGATTTCACATGGATTGGAATCATTGTACATAATGTGAAAAATAGTAAAGCTATAACATACCATTGCAGATACCTACCTTAACATTACTATTGATTTTGTTTTTGACCAGCCATTTATGTGTGTTTTTTTTTAAATGATGAGCTTTTGTTAATGAGGGTTCTTGCTGGAAGAATTGCAGAGCTTGGCAGCTGAGTTGACATAAGGTTAATATTAACATGCAGGATAAAACTGCGGGGAATCTAATCATTCCTGGGTAGGTGACATTGGATAGCACCAGCTGAACTTGGACTTTTATGTTGCATTCATGCAACTTCAAGAAGTAGCCCACAGCTACTGCTTTTGATTCCAGTTTATTTTTAAAATTCGAGATTGTTTAATATCATTTCCAGCACACAAATGCAAAGGAGAACAAGATAATTGTAACTCCGGATCTGATACAACACAAAAAAAAGATTAAAAAATCAATAAATATAAATACATTGGATCGCTTATACACATAGATTGATTGTGCTGTGTATAAATGAAGTGATGCTGGGCACAGGGATGGTGATATATTAGGTTACTGACAGGAAATGATGTAGTTGAAGTTGAGGTGTGGAGGTGTGGGTTAGTGGCTGGAGGCGTTGGCCATTTTGGTTTATTAACCAAAATAAAATATATTCATAATAAAAAAATATTTACAAGGATAAACCATGCAATGTCATTTTATGTTTAAACTTGTAGAAGATGTGTTCATAGTATTAAGTTACATTTTTTTACACCAGTAGTGCTATTGCCCCTCATGTGGGGTGGTTCACTACTACAGTAATTGACAGGCTTCCTCACGCAACCCAGCCCCTCCGTGTCCAGTGGCAGAAGAACCCCACGCTGTGGTCCTTCTCCTCTGAGCCCTTGTGGTGGCTGCCCCTCAGCACGTACTCCTGTAGCCTGGAATGTGCCAGTCTGTAGCATTCCTCCACGGACATCTCGACATATCAGTTTCGGGCAGATCAGAGGACGTCCTTCAGTGAATTGATGCTCTTCCACAGCACTTGGGTGTGTGTGTGTGTGTGTGTGTGTGTGTGTGTGTGTGTGTGTGTGTGTGTGTGTGTGTGTGTGTGTGTTTGTTTGTTTGTTTGTTTGTAGGAACAGCCCCTAGATCGGAAAATCCTCTGATGCACAGTTGATCAGGATGAGTCATGACACAAGCCCTTGCACCTTTCTCGACAGACCCTTCGCAAAAGAGATGAGCAACCGTCTCATTCCTGCTACGTTCCCCTTCTGCTTGGGGGCAGTGCATGGTGGGAGTGATATTCTGAAAAAGCAGGAAGGATCTGACTGAGAGGGCCCCTCTCACCAGTATGATGGATATTCACGTTCCAGGGCCCAAGGGACTTATTGCTAACCTCAGCTCTCTCCTGCAGAATCAGAATCCGAATCAGGTTTAATATTGTCAGCCTATGTTGTGAAGTTTGTTGTCTTTGCAGCAGTGGTACGATGCAATACATTATAATAGAGAAAAAAAATTGTGAACTACGGTAAGTATATCTATAATAGTTAAATTAAATAAGTGGTACAAAAGTAGAAATTTTAAAAAGTAAGGTAGATTTCACGGGTTCAATGTCCATCCAGAAACCTGATGGCAGAGGGGAAAAAACTATTCCTGAATCACTGAGTGTGTGCTTTCAGGCTTCTGTACCTTGTTTCTGGTGGTAGCAATGAAAACAAGGCATGATCTGGGTGATGAGGGTCATTAGTGATGGACGACATCTTTTAGAGGCATCACTCCTTGAAAATGTCCTGGATACGTCAGAGGCTAGTGGCCATGACGGAGCTGACTAAGTTCACAACTCTCTGCAGTTTATTTCGATCCTGTGCAGTGCACCCCCCCCCCATACCAGATGGTGATGCAACCGGTCAGAATGCTCTCCATGGTGCAACTGTAGAAATTTGCAAGTGTCTTTAGTGATCTGCAAAATCTCCTCAAACTCCCAATGAAATGTAGCCATTGTTGTGCCTCCTTTGTAGATGTATCAATATGTTGGATCCAGGCTAGATCCTCAGAGACATTGACACTCAGGAACTTGAAATTGTTCACCCTTTCCATAGTAGCATGACATTTCCAAAGGGTCAGAGTTGTTGGTGATAAAGTTAAGCTTCTAACAAACATGAGAAAATCTGCAAACGCTGGAAATCCAAGCAACACACACAAAATGCTGGAGGAACTCAGCAGGCCAGGCAGCATCTATGGAAAAGGGTAAACAGGTGACATCTCGGGCCAAGACCCTTCATCAAGATCTAACAAATATCCCTTGCTCAGCTTCCTGCTGTAAACAAGAACCAGTCTTCAGTTCTTAATATAAATTGCAAGCTGTAATCTGTTTGAAGATAAAAGCTCACCTGTGCTGGCTGCTAAGTGAAGTGCCCGTGAAACTTCTTGGCTTCATTAGCCAAATGCAAGACCATCTTAATCGGCCTGCATTAAAACCAGGCAACTACAGCTAAGTTATTGCACCATTGTCCTCAAAAGCTTTTAGACCATTTGTGTAAATTCCGAGCAAAGTTATCTGGAAAACATCATATGCTCCAATGCCTTATAGTCTTATGGTCTTATGTTTGTCAGACTCAGCAACAGTGAAGGAGCAGTGATATATTTCCAACTCAGGGTGGAAGTAGCTTGGAAGGCAACTTCTAGGCGATGGCCTTCCCAATGCCTTTGCTGCCGTTGCCCTTCTAGCCGGTAGCGGTGAAAAGTGTTGTCTGAGGAGTTTCAGTGAGTTGCCAGTGTGCATTCTGTAGATGGTACAAACTCCTGGAAATGGTGGAACCAGTGTACATGGATAGAAAAGGTTTCGAGGGATATTGAATTGTTTTCTAGTACGGTAAGTAGGCCTCTTGACCTCACAATCTACCTTGTTAAACTTTGCGCCTTATTGTTGACCTGCACTGCACTTCCTCTGCAGCTGTTGCATTTTATTCTGCATTCTGTTATTGGTTTACGTTGTTCTGCCACAATGCACTGTGTAATGATTTGATCTGTACAAACAGTATGCAAGGCAGACTTGTCACCGTAGCTTGGTACACATTACAATACTAAACCAATACCAATTTCAATCTCGGCCAAATGCAGGCAAGTGGGACTAATTTGGATGTATATCTTGGTTGGCGGGGGTTAATTGGCCAAATGTCCTATATAACTCTATGACTCTTTGATCTTATTGAATGGGAGAGCAGATTCAAGAGTCCACATGTTTATACTCTGCCTCTCGTTGATATGTTCCAGTTCCTGTAATAGTTTGTTTCAGTTGAACAAGATAATTAAAAAGAGAAAAGAAGGCAAAATAGCTTTCTTTGTTAAAAAGAAAATCAATCTCAGCATAGTTTATGGTGGCATATGCATCATATATATGTCGTGTGCAAAGTCTTAGGCGCAAATATATTGCTAGGGTGCCTAAGATTTTTGCAGAGTACTGTAATTGTCAACGTGGAGCGGAGAGTGAATTTGTAGATTTGGCGGGAGTGAAGGATGTCAGGAATGGGGAGGGTGGTTTGCCACAGGAAGGGTGTGGGACAGGTGGCAGGAAGGACTGCCGGGGTGGGGGGTGGGTGGTGGTTGCACAGGTGCAGACACATCCAGTCCTGAGATACTAGGCAAGGTCATTTGGTTTATTGACCATTACAGAATGTCTCTCTGGGGGTTCCCATGCCCTCCCCTCTCCCTTTCCCTTTTCCCAAACATGATTCCCCTCTCTCTGCCCCCTTCCCACTCTCAGTCCACAATAGAGACCCATATCAGAAGCAGGTTTGTCATCACTCACATATGTCATGACATTTGTTACTGTCTTTTGCAGCAGCAGTAGTACAGTGAAATACATAAAATTACTACAATACTGTGCAAAAGTCTTACGCACACTAGCTATATATACTGTACGTGCGTAAGACGTTTGCACAGTACAGTACATACTTGGATCATAAATTTACTTTGAACTTTGAATCAGTATAATGTTGAAGTATGCTTCTTCCTCAACTCTTTCACAAGCTTCTTACTGCTTGGGTATGCAATTAAGATCTATTCTGAACCCAGTTAGAGTTAATCTAAACTTAATCCAAGACTGAGGAGTAATACTTCTTCATATCCAGTGCAGCCTGACCTGGAGCCATTTCCAAGGTATTTAAGCTGTGTCAGACATGACATCCATGCCCAGGAAAGGCACCCTCGGCTGGAGGAATTCTCTCATCTGTCTCAAGGCAGATTTGGAACCAATGCCCTAGGATCACCCATTTCAGAACAAGTCTGTTCATTGTTGCCAGCCAAATGTTTTACACAATTACTACTCATACGCACCAAATTAATTGGTTAACCTGGATCACCTCTGTCCCCTGTCTCGTCACTCCCTCAACCCTCTTTATACTGGCTTTTGCACCTCTCCCTTATGCCTGATGCAGAAGTTCAATACCAAACATAGATAATTTTTCTCCTCATAGATGCTGCTTGACCTACTGTGTTCTGCCAGCAGATTGTTTGTTGCTGGATAAAGTACTATTCCAGGCTAAAATGGCAACTACCGTGCTAACCTGGTCCTGAATCTAGCAGCAGAAGATGTTCTTGAACCTTTCAAATTAGCCTCGTCCACCATGGAGCAGAGAAATGCTATTTGGTTAATACTTTCAAATTAGTTATTTTCCCATTCTCCTCAAATTTTGTTGCAGTCCCGTGAATTAATCTCTTCTAATGTCCAATTCCATCCTAAAAGCTCTGAACTTTATTTATTTATTTATTGACATACAGTGCAGAGTTGGCCTTCTGGCCCTCCGAACCCGCCCCCCCCCCATCCAGCGATCCCCCAATTTTAGTCCTAGTCTAATCATGGGACAATTTACAATGACCAATTAACCTGCAAATCGGTACATCTTTGGAATGAGAGAGGAAACGGGAGCATTATCAATGGTGGAGGAAGGAAAACCCCTTTCTTTGAAGTAGGAGGACATCTCTCATGTTCTGGAAAGAACAACCTCCTCCTGGGAACAGATGCAGTGAAAATGAAGGAACTTAGAAAAGGGAATAACAAGATTTAACATTCCTGGAAAGTGTGTGATTAACAGAAAATACACTCAGTGGCCATTTTATTAGGTACACCTGTACACCTGCTCATTAATGCAAATATCTAATCAGCCAATCGTGTGGCAGCAACTCATTGCATAAGAGCATGCAGACATGGCCAAGAGGTTCAGTTACACACACGAAATGTGTGTGTTCAGTTGTTGTTCAGACAAAACATCAGAATGGGGAGGAAATGTGATCTAAGTGACTTTGACTGTGGAATGACTGTTGCTGCCAGATGGGGTGGTTTGAGTATCTCAGAAATTGTTGATCTCCTGGAATTTTCAGTCACCACATGCTCTAGAAAGATGTGAAAAGCAATAGACATCCAGTGATCAGCAGTTCTGCAGGTGAAAGTTTGTTGTTAATGAGAGAAGTCGGAGGAGAACGGCCAGACTGGTTCAAGCTGGCAGAAAGAAGACAGTAACTCAAATAACCACGCATTACAACAGTGGTGTGCAGAAGAGCATTTCTGAATGCACAACATGTCGAACCTTGAAGTGGACAGGCTGCAGCAGCAGAAGATCACACCAGGTTCTACTCCCGTATCTAATAAAGTGGCCACTGAGTATATCTCAGTTGTATTGGGAAAGTTAAGCTGTTGTCCCCTGTCTTCATAGGGTTTTTAAATGACATGGTGTGAGTTTACAACATTCAATCCTTTTGCCTTATAATGGGAATGAGTAAGAAAAATTGAAGCCTGCAAAGACTCCTTAATAGCCCTCAAAATTAACATCTAACTGTTCAGTGAACACACTACTGAAAATGGCAGGCAGTGTTATAAGTTTATTAATGTATATTAAGAATTACAAGGGTTGTATTCGAAGAGGTGAAGTGCCTCTTGTTTTTGTGTATCATCATTTTGCATATCTCATTTTCCTGCACTCCTAACCTATTCAACCTTTCTCTGTGACTTGGATTCTCAAGTCCTGGCAGCATCCTGTAGTTATAACGTGTCAGGGTGCTTAGATTCTCACGTGTAAGTTACAACTTCAACATGGGTCTAGGGGTTTGTATGAACAGAATCACAAGGCCATGGACTCATACGGCACAGTGAGGGGCCTTTCAGCCCACTATCTCCATTCGAGCCCTTAAGACCTACTACTCTAAAACCATTTGGGTGCATTAGGACCATATTCTTCTATGCCTTGTCTATTTGTGTGTTCATCTAAATATCTCTTAAAGGTAGTGATTGTATCTGATTTCCACCACCTCTTCTGACAGTGTGTTCCAGATATCAGCCAATCTCAGTGTAAAGAAACTTCGCTTCAAATCATTTCAGGTCATCCCCTCCAGGTAGTTCATTTCCCACTGTTATCTGAAAGGAGTTTGTACCTTCTCCCCGTGACCCCGCTGGTTTCTTCTGGGTGCTCCAGACTCCTCCCACATTCCAAAGATGTTCTGGTTAGTTGGTTAAGTGGTCACATAGGTGTAAATGAGTGGCAGAGGCTCGTTGGGCCATGAGCTTTCATCATATGGTATCTCTAAATAAGATATACATAAGTAAATAAATAAATCCCCTTTAAAATTCTTTCCTGTCACCTTGAACTGACGCTCTCTCACTTTTGTCGCCCTTATCACCTGAAAGAAATTCTGATGATTTTCCCCATCTAGACCTTAGTGAGTGGAGGTGTTGATCAGCCTTGACACTGGGAGAAAGTAACTGCTTTTGAGTCTGGTGGCCCTGGTGTTCACGTTACATAGCCTCCTCCCTGATGGGAGTGGGACAAGCAGTCCGTGAGCAGAGTGGGTGGGATCCTTCATGATGTTGTTGGCCTTTTTCCGGCACCTTTCTGTATATATGTCCTTGATCACGGGTAGGCTGGTGTCGGTGATGCGTTGCGCAGTTTTCACTACCTGTTATAGACCTTTCCTGTCCACTGCAGTGAAGTTTGCATATCATGCTCTCTGCTGCACATCTGTATAATGAAGTGAGTATGGATGTGCATAGTCCAGCTTTCTTCAGCCTCCTCAGAAAGTAGAGATGTTGACGAGTTTTTGGATTGTGTAGGATGTGTTCTGGGACTCCGAGACCATCCAGTCTAACCTCTTCCCATAAATGAACTCCTCCAGTCCAGGCAACATCCTGGTGATAAGGGCGGCATCGTAGTGTAGTGGTTAGCACAACTGTTTATAGTGCAGTCGACCTGGGTTCAATCCCCACAGCTGCCTGTAAGGAGTTTGTACGTTCTCCCCATGACCATGTGGGTTTTCTTCGGGTGCTCCAGTTTCCTCCCACAGTCCAAAGACCTGCCGGTAATTGTTCATTGTAAATTGCCCTGTGATTGGGCTAGGATTAAATCAGGAGATTGCTGGGTGGTGTGGCTCGAATGGCCAGAAAGGCCTATTCCGTGCTATTATCTAAATTAATTAAACAAATTTATATTCTCTCTGCTCTTTCAAGTGCGATCTCCATCCTTATTAGAGGTCCAATAAAAAGAAGGGAGAATTGTCCACTGATATGTAAAACAGATTGATCTGCAACCTTTATCTATGGCACTAACCAAAGATCTGTCAACTCCTCTAACATTTCCTCTCAGCTGCAGCACACACTTCTGACTTGTGCAACAGCATGTTCACCCCGCTGTCCTTCCTACACAGTCAGTTCATTTCCTGTCTCCACATGGGCCTTGGTGTCCTCGGATGGCCACTGCAAAGATTACCATCCAGTAAAATATTTCCAGATTTTTTAAATCCCTTTCTTCCTGGAGGTAACTGTGTCCTTCTCGCTTCAGCTAAATTTATGGCAGATAATGACCTTCCCCACCCTAACTGCTGGAAGCCAATTACTTACACATTCTGTCTGATATCAGCCAACCCCAACAGCCCATCCTATACACAAGAGATTGTACAGATGCTGGAGATCTTGAAAAAAACACGCACTACAATGCTGGAGGAATTCAACAAGTCAGGCACCAACTATAAACAGTCAATGTTTCAGGCCAAGGCTGAAAAATGGTCTCAGCCCAAAATGCCGACGGCCTATTCCCCTCCATAGATACTGCCTGACCTGCTGAGTTGCTCCAGCACTCTGTGTGTGTTGCCCATGCGATCACAATATATCATTCAAAGTGCCCAAGTCCCTCAGTCCAAGAGAGAACAATTTGGGATTGAAATCCTATCAGTTTCCAAGCAGCATCAACAGAGATGAAATGCAGCATTACGAGGTTGAGAGAGCGGAAATGCCCTGACATAAAGTCTTTCCCAGTTTAAAAACTCACCCACACAGGTTTCGTCGCGCAGTTCACATCATCTAAGAAGAGATGCACAAATCGAATTGTCATTGTGGGATCTGACAGACAACCAACCAATCAGTTTGGATCAGTTTAACACCTTTGCCACCACCTCTTCTGGCAGTGTGTTCCAGACATCAGCCAAAAGATAAACAGATATCAAAAGATAAAAGGACGTGCATTCTAGTGCCATTGTAAGGCTTGAGTTCACAGACTAAGCCTAAAATCCTAGTGCAGCACCGGTACTGGGGAAGTGTTTGGTCACGCAGTTTAGTAGAAGGAATAATGGGACAAACTGTTTTCTAAATAGAGAGAAAATTTCACAAATCAGAGGAGCAAACGGACTTGAGAGTCCTCATGCAGGATTCCCCCAGTGGTAAGGAAGGAAAATGCAGTGTTAGCGTTCATTTTGAGAGGACTAGAATAGGAAGGCAAGGATGAGTCTTTTTAGGACCTTGGTCAGACCATACTTGGAGTACTGCGAGCAGTTTTGAGCCCCTAAGAAAGAATATGCTGACATTGTTCAAAGTTCAAAGTAAATTTATTATTAAAGTGCATACTGTATATGTCATCATATACAACCCTGAGTTTCATTTTCTCGTGGGCATACTCAATAAATCCATTATAGAATAATAATCATAATAGAAGCAATGAAAGACCACAACGATCCAGGCATTCAACCAGTGAGCAAAAGACAACTGTGCAAGTGCAAAAAAAAAGGAAATAATAATACAAATAAATAAATAAATTATCTATGTCGAGAACAGGATACAAAGAGTCCTTGAAAGTGAGTCCATAGGTTGTAGGAACATTACAATAATGAAGTTATCCCCTTTGGTTCAAGGGTCTAATGGCTGAGAGATAATAACTGCTCCTGAACCTGGTGGTGTGAGTCTGAGGCTCCGGTACCTTCCTCCTGATGGCAACGGTGAGAAGAGAGCATGCCCTGGGTATTGGAGTCCCTAAGGATGGATGCTGCTTTTCTGCGATAAAGCTTCATGTAGATGTGCACAATGCTGAGGAGGGCTTTACCCATGATAGGCTGGGCTGCACCAACTCCTTTGTAGAGGGTCCAGAGGGGGGTTCAGAAGAATGTGATCCCAAGAATGGGAGGGTTAACACATGAGGAGCATCTGATGGTTCTGGGCCCGAATTAGCTGGAGTTTTGAAGAATAGAGTGTTATCTCACTGAAATCTATCAAATATTGAAAGGCCTAGATAAGGGTGACATGGACAGAATGTGGGAGAGTCTAGGACCAAGGGGTACAGCCTCAGAATAGAAGGATGTTCCTTTAGGACAGTGATGAGGAGAAATTTCTAGAGGCCGAGAGTGGTGAATCTGTGGAATTTGTTGCCTCAGATGACTTTGGAGGCCAAGTCATTGGGTGTATTTAAAAAGTGGAGGTTGGAAGGTCTTGATTAGTAAAGGCAATAAAGGTCACAGGCAGGAGAATGGAGAGGGAAAACAAACCAGCCATGATTGAATAGCAGAGCAGACTCAATGGGCCTAAGGTCCTAATTCAGCTCCTATGTCTTATGATCTTATGGCTGGGCGTATTGAGTTTTGTTGTCCATGCTCACTCTACGAGGCTACACACAAAACAATGGGGGAGCGAAGCAGGACAGACAGCCTCTATGGAGGGAAATGGACAGTCAACATTTCAGGCTAAGATCCTTCATCTGCACTCTGGACCTAAAGAAAGGTCTTGACCTGAAACATTGATTGCCCATTTCCCTGTATAAATGCTGCCTGAACTACCAAGTTCCTCCATTGCTTTGTGTGTTGCCCTTGATTCCAGCACTTGCTAACTCTTGTGTCTACATCCTGTGGGGCTTCTTGAAGAGATCAGGGCTTCTCCAATGCTATAGCTAACACTCATGCCTCTTCTGATACTTTGTTATCCAGTAATCAGGTGATTGTGTTTGCAAACAGTTTAAATTTAATCCACTGGCACAAAAAAGGAATTTATTAAGAGTAAAAAGCAAATGATACAAAGCAAGATTTTTAATCTGAATTATGAAGCACCAGAGATGCACAGATAATTACCTGTGAATAATGAGGATCAATAATACCGTACAAAGCCTGAAAGGAGAACAAAACTATTCCTTCAGCCCTCTGTATTACAGGGGCTCTGCACACAGGCACAGGTTGGCTGAACCTTTTGAAAGACCCCAGACTGATGCCTTCAGTGAAATTCGAAGGCTATTTTTATCTTCAAGACATCAATCGCAGACACTACAGCCCATTAAAGCAAATGCTACCTTGCTTCTGAAATATTTATTTGATTGACTGGTAATTCTGCAAGTGCTTTTCATGAATTTTGATTGAGGTCTTAAAGCGCCGTGGCTAGAGCACAGCATGGGGGATGAACGTGAATCAAAACATCTCCAACCTATTTTCTGATTTGCAACCCTTGCGGTTTTGGAGAATTTTTAATGCTTTAAGAACTGAATTGCAGCAGGTGGTGCTGGGAGTTTGAACACACTGCGCTGCAGAACAGCAGGGTATGGATTTGCAGATGGTTGGAGGAAGGAGAGGACTGCAGCCTTTCAGCGATCGTTGCTACTCCTGTCAAGCTGCTGCCTCTTCAAAATCAAAGCTTGGCACTACTTAGTCACTTCCTGACTTACTTCATCTGCACTTTAGTTTGTTAATTAGATGCTGAATTTGTCACCCACTGTAACTTTAAGGCACCAAGAGAAGGCCATCTCTATCGGCAGCTATGAGGAAAGCCAGAAAAGGAAGCGCTTTCAGTAATCAAGGTCATAAAGTAAAGGCTAATCCAAGGGAGCACCCACCAATCTGAAAAATGCACAGCACATGAAACACAGGAAGAAAAATAAACTGAAACATTTTGCCAGATCATACACCTCAGTGGTCACTTTATTGGGTACCTGCTGTACCTAATAAAGTGGCCACTGAGTGTATGTTCATGATCTTCTGCTGCTGTAGCCCATCCACTTCAAGGTTTTACTTGTTGCGCATTCGGGGATGCTTTTCTGCACACTGTTGTTGTAACGTGTGGTTATTTGAGGTGCAGTTATCTTCCTGTCAGCATGAACCTGTCTGGCCGTTCTCCTCTAACGTCCCCCATTATCGAGGCATTTTCACCCACAGAACTGCCACTCACCAGATTTTCTTTTTCCACACCATTCTCTGTAATCTCTAGGGACTGTCATGCAGGAAAATCCCAGGATGTCAGCAGCCTCTGAGATACTCAAACCACCCTGTCTGGCACCAACAATCATTCCACAGTCAAGGTCAGTTAGATCACATTTCTTCCCCATTTTCAACAACAACTGAACCTCTTGACCATATCTGCATGCTTTTATACATAGAATTGCTGCCACATGATTGGCTGATTAGATAATTGCATTAATAAGGAGGTGTACCTAATAAAGTGACCAGTGAATGTAGATGGAGTTAAAAACTGAACAGTTAATGAGAGCCCATGACTTTGTGAGGCCTATTGATTTAAAGAGACGAAATTATTAAATTAACTATTATCAGTATGAGCTGTGGAACATTGGTGGTTCCCATTACTCATTAAATATTTGGTATATACCATCATTAGAATCATCGTCGTTGTTGGTGTGCCGTGCTGTATGACATGGTCAATCATGGTCTTTCCATGACCTTGGTTAGTCTTGACAATTTTTTTCTACAGAAGTGGTTTGCCATTGCCTTCTTCAGGGCAGTGTCTTTACAATACAGGTGACCCCAGCCATTCTCAATACTCTTCAGAGATTATCTGCCTGGTGTCAGTGGTCACATAACCAGGACTTGTGATATGCACCAGCTGCTCATACAACCATCCACCACCTGCTCCCATGGCTTCACGTGAACCTGATCGGGGGCTAAGCAGGTGCTACACCTTGTCCAAAAGTGACTTGCAGGCTAGTGGAGGGAAGGAGCCTTACACCTCCTTTGGCAGAGACGTATCTCCACCTCAGCACCCAATCATTAGAATAAGCAATTGAAATAATACAATTTAAAAATAGGTCTTACTTTGAAATGAGAATTGTCCTGATTCATCATCTCTGTGAATCTTTTCTCTGCATGTTGTTTTATTCTCCATTTGACGCTACCTATAAGAAATATAGAAGGTGTTTCAACATAGTGTGGAGCAGCCATTTTGGTAATGTCAATTTATCTCAGACGTGACAGCCTCTCAGGTGCGCAATGTCAAATTGCAGGTCTATGAAATATACTCCAGAAAATTGATTAGATCTTCAAATGCCAAGCCAATCATTGTCTTGTAGTTGATACTTTACCAATGGGTTTAAGTTGACAAAAGAGGCTTGCTGCATTTACCAGAAATCTTTGACATGATGGATAACTGGCTTACTTACTTTCAGCTGTGGCATTAAAACTGAAAGACCTTGTCAACCAGATATGAAGAGCGCTGTCAAGTTTAGTAACTGGCTTCTCCAATTAGTGGAGGCCCAGAAATTTTATCAGCCACTTCTCCTGATAAGTTTGTATGTACATTAAACAACTTGCTCTTAACATTTGTTGACAAGTCCTAATTTTAATTATTGAGCAGAAAACAATTCGTCCTGCTACACTGAATGTTCCTTTGACCTGTGATGAAAAAGAATGGCTCCTGTCTAGAATTTATCATTCTTTTGGCATGTTTAAGTATGTTACAATGCACAGGAGATTATACAGAAAATACACACAGTGGCCACTTTATTAGGTACACCTGCTCGTTAATGCAAATATCTAATCAGCCAATCATGGGGCAGCAACTCAATGCATAAAAAGCATGCCGACATGGCCAAGAGGTTTAGTTGCCGTTCAGATGAAACATCAGAGTGGGGAAGAAATGTGGTCTATGTGATTTTGACCACGGAATTACTGTTGGTGACAGACAGTGTGGTTTGAGAAACTGCTGATCTCCTGGGATTTTCACATACAATAGTCTCTAGAGTTTATGGAGAAAGGTGTAAAAAAACAAAAAAAGATCTAGTGAGCAATGGTTCTGAGGCTGAAAACACCTTGTTAATGAGAGGGCCCAGAGGAGAACGGTTAGACTAGTTCAAGCTGACGGGAAGACGACAGTAACCCAAATAACCATGCATTACAACAGCTGTGTGCAGAACAGCATCTCTGAATGCACAACATAATTGAACCTTGAAGTGGATGGGCTACAGCAGTAGTTGACCAAGAACATACACCTAGTGGCCAATTTATTAGGTACAGGAAGTACCTAATAAAGTGGCCACTGAGTGCATACTTCATTTTTACTTGAATACTGACATTGCAGACTTTAGTTATCCAAAGCAATTAGATATACAAGGCAAGGGTGAAGCCAAACTAGTCAACCCAACATTAACATCTTGTAGGATCTGTCGAAAAATGTACTTAATTGACACTATTTTAAATAATTCTAGCAGATAGTTATTTAAATTGGTTTAGTAATGTCAATTTGAGGAAAGTATTCCTCCACCTGTCTGATTCAAATTGGAAAGTCTGTCTGAAGCCTTCAGGATGTGACAGTCAGGCATGGTAGCTTTCCCTGGACTATGAGCGAAGCAACCCTCCATGTAAGAGGCACTGATATTTTCAACTTATTTGAGAGTATAATTAAGTCTAATAATTACCATAAAATCCAGGTTGTGTCATTGCTGACAACGACTTATTCTTATTCATTTACGCCATTGCCCCAAGGCCTTCATTAGCCTCCCACCTGGAACTATAGCAACCGAAAACCCCAGAGAGTGCCTGTGGAATTTTAGGCCAACTTCGCATTTTGCAGGAACTGGACTCATATGACTATGGCCAATAAGCATTGGGAAGTTATTTGAATGTTGAGCCCCGATTTGAATTGACTTGGTCTTTTTCAACACCTGGCCTATCTCTCAGTGATTAATATCAGAAGTGGAAAACATATCCAATCCCACAGATGAGACCGGCAGAAGAGCCATAAACTGCTGTCTGGCTGCGATATATCAGCCAGAGAAGTGCAAAGATCTACTTCTGATCAACATTGATCTCTCACTGTGAAGGGATGGAGGAAGCGATAGCTGGGATTGGATTTTAATGACGAGTATTTACCATCATTATATTTTGAAAACAATATCAATGCTTAAGCTTGTATGACTTAAAGTAGAAATCCATAGGTTATTGCCTGTGACTCTTCATTCCTCCATTGACACTCCACTGGAATCAATTAGTTTAGCAAAAAAATTCATGTACTTTAAAGCAGGGTTCATGGTAAAATATTCCAATTTTTTAATGTTTTGCTGCTGTATAAGTGAATTTTAGTTGCGTAAAGCAACACACGCAAAATGCTGGAGGAACTCAGCAGGCCTGGCAGCATCTATGGAAAAGAGTACACAGTTGCCATTTCGGGCCGTGTCCCTTCATCAGGCCTTGGTGCAGGTCTCGGGCCTGAAATATTGGCCCATAGATGCTGCCAGGCCTCCTGAGTTCTGTATGTGTTGCTTTGGATTTCCAGAATCTGCAGATTTTCTCGTGTTTTTAATTACATAAATACTGATCAAATGTCTAGGGTTAAAAATATCAATTTTGCACACATTCTGTAGCTTCCTCCACCTCCTGTACCTTATCAGCCACCTCCTGTACCTTATCAGCCACCTCCTGTACCTTATAAAGTGGCCACTGAGTGTATGTACCTGATCTCCTAGCTGTAGCCCATCCACTTCAAGCTTCAAACGTTTCGCATTCAGAGATGTCCTTGAGCACACCACTGTTGTAACTGTTGTATTTGAGTTACTGTTGCCTTCCTGTCAGCTTGATCTAGTCTGGCCTTCCTCCTCTGACCTCTCTCATTAACCATCAAGGCATCTTCACCCACAGAACTGGATTTTTTTTTTGTTTTTTCACACCATTTGCTATAAACTCTAGAGCAGGGGTTCCCAACCTGGGGTCCACGGACGTCTTGCTTAATGGTATAGGCCCATGGTATAAAAAAGGTTGGGAACCCCTTGCACTAGAAACTGTTGTGTGTGAAAATCCCAGGAGCTTGGCAGTTTTTGAGATACTCAAACCATCCTGTCTGGCACCAACAATCATTCCATGGTCAAAGTCACTTAGATCACATTTCTGATGTTTGATATGAACCTCTTGACCATCTGTGCCGGCTCTTATGCATGAGTTGCTACCACGTGATTGGCTGATTATTTATTTGTACTAACAAGCAGGTGTACAGGTGTACCTAATAAAGTGGCCACTGAGTGTATTTAAATTGGAATTCTCTTCAACAAATAATACAAATTATAATGGATTTTTTAAAGTTTGGATTTATGACCTTACAGTTTTTCCCATAATGTTAAGTTCAATCTTAACAGTGGGGGAGGGGAGGGAACGTCGACTCAGACCATGAGAGGCCTGCGTCAGGCATTTTCATGCCTTACAAGGCGCAGATTGGAAGTCTGTGTGGGGCACCACTCCTCGCACAGACACTAGAACAATGTGTGGTTAAGTGCCTTGCTCAAGGACACAAACACGCTGCCACAGCTGAAGCTCAAACTAGCAACCTTCAGATCACTAGACGAATGCCTTAACCACTTGGCCACATGCCCTCCCCTACCCCCACTTAACTTAGTGCTCTGTAATGTTTAACAATTTTATCCAAGAATTTACTTTTTGGCTTGTTGTTGGTGAGAATTCTTCAATATGATTGGTTGCACAGGCAGATTAATGACATCACTGTTACTGGAAGGCAGGGAGCTCTGGAACTAAGTCTTAACTACAACCAGGGAGTGTTTGCACCACAGGGATTGGTAGACCATTACTGTCAACTTCCTTTGAAGTCAGTGCTGAACAGCACTGGCCAGCTGCTGACTGCAAATCTGATACCTGTCACCTGCTGGATTCCCTTTATCTTGAAAACCGTTCTCATTCGTAAATTTCTTTGCAAAATTACTCCATAAAGCATTGGAAGCAAATATACTTGTGAGCTTAGAGTGCAATGTGTAAGAGCCGGCTTTCTCTGGGATCGGGACTGTTTTGGTTTGGAAAACTGAAGTCAGAAACTCTTGGCAAAGGAAAAGGAAAACTGGTGAATCTCTAGGTACACGATTCAGCAAGAACAGAGTTTGAGGTCTAGCATTCAGGGTCCTCACTTATCATCATCAGCGAGTCCTGGCAACGAAATCAAAGACAGGTCAATGGGAAGTCAGGAAGACTGTGAAAGCCTAGGACTACGAGTCCGCTGGGGAAATCAAAACCACGAGTCCCCTGGAGGCTGAATACGTCCTGTCCAGGGGGTTGGAGGATCATCCACGTGGGCAGGAGGGAGGAGCTGACATTTTGCTGTCATTGATTTGTGGCTTGTTGTGTTCAGTTTTGTAGTGTTCTGTGTTGTTCGGGTGAATATCGTGGGCATGTTAGGTTGGCGCCAGAATATGTGGTGACACTTGCGGACTGCTCTTATCAAATCATTAAGTTTTGTTGGTTGTTGATGCAAATGATGCATTTCACTACATGTGATAAATGAATCTGAATTTGAATCTGAGATAGCTTGTCTTGACCACTCTCCGTCTGCTCCTTCCAAATAGTATGTGTCCTTAGGTGCTTATTGTTGTGTATTTAATATTTCAGTTATATTGTAAATATCTTGTTTGATTAAGCATTCTTTGTTGTTTACATAATCCATTGCAGGTTATATGTAAAAGTATGTAAATGGCATACGTCATTACACCACCGTGTCATACATGTGCACCTCACTTAAAGTAGACTCGTGTTCTGGACTTGCTTGTTTTTCTTATAATTAGTTTTATGTTTTGGAGTTACAAAACATAACACTAGTGCGTGGGGACTTAATTAAACCAGGCTATGACATTGCACCAATCCTTCCACCTCCTCCGGCAGTCAGATAGACTGCCGGTACTTGCCATCTCGTGGCTGTGCAAACTCACCTCTGGGTCAGGAGTCAGGGTTTTAAGACCCTTTCTGGAGAGCCGAGGACAAAATCTGAGCTTCGCCATCCCTGCTGGGTGTGGCCGTAAGCAGAGCACCCTGTCTGCCTGCTCGTGAGACTGTGTCGACGCAAGGCTCCCACGTGACGTGCGCCCGCAAGGCCCGGGAGAGCTGTCACTGACTGCCTCTCAAGCCCAAGATTACCTTTTGCAGGCTGTGAACCGACAGCTCATCTGCATGCCGGAAATCAGAACTCACTGCAGCTCAGTGGGGGTGTGCTGTGTGCCAAGTCCAGGAACACCCTATTGTCACTGTGGAGTGACATTAACATTTTATTACGAGAGCACAGTGCCTTCTCTGCAGGATCTCCCTTTAGCCTTTTTTGAGGGATGAAATTGAGTGCTTATCAGGAGGGTGTCACACAATTTAATTAAATGTTAATGTCACTTAGAGCTGCCTCAGCTAAGAACCCCTTGGCTGAGCATCTATAGCTCTCACGTGGTTCCGGAGTCCCAGGGTCTTCTGAAAATGAGCAACATGAGGAGGTCATGTTTGCAGACTCCTTGAGTGAGAAGCATTGGATTATTTAAAAAAAACACAATTTAACATTGTAAGGATCTCTGCATATATTTTCAGCTCAGGGCTTTGGAGAAGTTTTACCAAAGCTGTGTCCAGGCTTTTGGGAAATATTCTTTAATAATGTCAATTTTTTTTTCTTTGACCTTATAATCAGCCCTTGGAGTCAGTTTTTTTTTACTGTTTCTGTTGAGTGAGCACAAAAGAGTGTATAAAATGCTGAGAAAAAGATCACTACAGAAACACAAGAGATGGTGGAATCTGGAGCAAGATAACACATGCTGGAGGAACTCACTGGGTGAGGCGGCATCCGTGGAGGGGAATGGACAGTCAGATTTTTCAGCTGAGACCCTTAATCTGCACTGAACGTTCATCATTGCTTATGCATTTTAGGAGAATCTGTTTAAGGATCTGAGGGCAGAAGGAACAAGTCCAGAAGACTACAAGACACAGGAGCAGAATTAGGCCAATCAGCCCATTGAGGTTTCTCCACCATTCGATCATGGCTGATTTATTATCCCTCTCAAGCCCACTCTCCCACCTTCTCCCATTAACTTTGATGCCCTTACTAATCAAGAGCTTACAAACCTCCACTTTAAATATACCCAATCACTTGCCTCCACAGCCATCTGTGGTATGAGAGGGTACGGCTATCCCAAAACCAACAGCTGGACTTAAATGTGCACAAATATTTCTGCAGCGACAGTTCTAGGAAGTGGCGGTTCTTTTGTTCAGTGCGTATGTGTCACCACATACTGGATCATCAGACCATTGGACATAGGAGCAGAATTAGGCCACTGAACACGCTGGGTGTGCTCCAACATTCTCCTGCCTCCTTCCCATAACCTTTGACACCCTGACTAATCAAGAACCTATCAACCTCCACTTTAAATATACCCAATGATGGCCTCTACAGCTGTCTGTGGCAATGAATTCCACAGATTCACTGCCCTCTGGCTAAAGAAATTCCTCCTCATCACTGTTCTAAAAGAACATCCTTCTGTCCTGAGCCTCCTGGTCCTAGATTCCCACGTATAGGAAACATCCTCTCCTCTAGGCCTTTCGATAGGTGCCAGTGAGACCCTCCCTCATTCTTTTGGACTCCAGTGAGTACAGGCCCAAAGCAATCAAACTCTCCTCGTAGCTTAACCCTTTCATTCCTGGGATATTTCTTGTGAACCTCCTTTAGGTTAGGCTGAATGGGTTAAATTGAAGTAGGGTTGTAGTAAACCCTTGTAGTATATGAACATAGTATAGATCTGATGGGTTGAATGGCCTGTCCTGTAAACTCCATGTAATTTATTTGCTACAGTGCCTCTTCCAGCATCTTCTGGATAAGTATCATAACTTGAACCACAATAATAGTGAACCTGAGATCCACAGGAACTTCCTCTGTGGTAAACTTTCAATCCTTGGTAGAGAGAGTGCTAGGTCACTGGGAGTATTTAAAAACAATGTAAATAAATTTTTGAAAGGTCCATCATTAAGGACCTGCATTACCCAGGACATACCCTCAATGAGAAGAGGGTATTTGCTACAGTGCCTCTTCTCATTCCTCCCATCAAGGAGAAAGTACAGGAGCCATCAGATTTCTGAACAGTCAATGAACCGTCTCATGGACACGACCTCACTATTTTTGCTCTTTTTTTGCACTACTTATTTAATTAAATTTTTATGTACAGTATATTTCTTTATTGTAATTTATAGCAATTATTTATGCATTGCAATGTACTGCTGCTGCCAAACAACAAATGTCACAACATATGCCAGTGAAGTTAAATCTGATTCTGATTACAGGCTATGACACATTGGCATAGCAGGGATGAGGTTCGGGGCAATGTATCCATGGTCATATTGAAGAGCAGGGCAGGCTTGAAAGGGTGAATTGCCAATCCTGCTTCCATTTTAACACCATAGATCACTACAGCACGGTACAGGACCTTCAACGCATGATGTTGTTAACAGATTCCACAATCAATCTAACCTTTCCCTCTGCTTTATATACACTAGAGGTTCTACAGATGCTGGAAATATTGAGCAACATACACAAAATGCTGGAGGAACTCAGCAAATCAAGCAGAATCTATGGAGGGAAATAAACAGCCAATGTTTCAGGCTGTGATGCAGGACTTCAGTGAAAAAAAATCTCGACTGTTTATTCCTCTTCACAGATGTTGCCTGACTTGCTGAGTTCCTCCAGAATTTTGTGCATGGCCCTCTCTCTGGTTTATAGTTCTCCATCTGTGGGAAAAGGACTGTGTGCATTCACCATGGTTTTGTACACTTCTGTAAGGTCACAAGTTCCTTAAGGTTGTCATAGCTGGGGGTGGTGGTTAACCCACCCCACAACTATGACTTTATCATTTCTGGTCAAAGTCACCTTATGTACAGATATTCCTGTATCTAGTGTCCCCTTATATACATGCAATCTGTCTACGTATATAAACTAATCTTATGTATTTATAGTGATTGGTTTAATTGTGTTCTTTATGCTTATTGTGTTGTGTTTTTTGCTGCATCGGATCCAAAGTAACAATCATTTTGTTCTCCTTTACACTCACATACCAAAAAATGACAACAAACAGTCTTGAATCTTGAGAATAGGTCATCTAGACAGGCATCTGATCTCCAGGTCATTCCTGATTTCTGCTACAGAAAATTCTGCTACAATACTTAGCATGAACTGCTTATCTCAGAGCTGACATTGTACAAGATTAGTGATTAGTGTATACAAACCCCCTCTGCTCCCATTCCAAGAATAAGTCTTGTAAGTACAACACACAAAACGCTGAGGGAACCCATGCATCATCTATGAAAGGAAGCTGCCTATCAGTGTTTTGGGTCGAGACGCTTCATCTGGACTGAAGGATAGAGGGGAAGCAGCCACTGTCAAAAGGTGGGGGTAAATTATGGAGTTACAGCTGGCAGGTGAAAAGTGGATTCAGGTGAGGGGAGTGATAGGCAGAAGGGGAGGGAAACTGGGAGGTGATAGGTGGATTCAGGTGAGGGGAGTGATAGGGAGATGGAGTGGGAAACTGGGAGGTGATAGGTGGATTCAGGTGAGGGGAGTGATAGGGAGATGGGGAGGGAAACTGGGAGGTGATAGGTGGATTCAGGTGAGGGGAGTGATAGGCAGATGGGGAGGGAAACTGGGAGGTGGTAGGTGGATTCAGGTGAGGGGAGTGATAGGCAGATGGGGAGGGAAACTGGGAGGTGATAGGTGGATTCAGGTGAGGGGAGTGATAGGGAAATGGGGAAGGAAATTGGGAGGTGATAGGTGGATTCAGGTGAGGGGAGTGATAGGGAGATGGGGAAGGAAATTGGGAGGTGATAGGTGGATTCAGGTGAGGGGAGTGACAAGCAGATGGGGAGGGAAACTGGGAGGTGATAGGTGGATTCAGGTGAGGGGAGTGATAGAGAGATGGGGAAGGAAATTGGGAGGTGATAGGTGGATTCAGGTGAGGGGAGTGATAGGGAGATGGAGAGGGAAACTGGGAGGTGATAGGTGGATTCAGGTGAGGGGAGTGATAGGGAGATGGGGAGGGAAACTGGGAGGTGATAGGTGGATTCAGGTGAGGGGAGTGATAGGCAGATGGGGAGGGAAACTGGGAGGTGGTAGGTGGAGGTGACAAAAGGCTGATAGGTGGAATATGGAATAAAGGGAGGGAGGTGGAGAGGGTAAATAGGAACCTTAGGACAGTGGAACCAGTGGGAGGAGTGTGCTGCTGCTGAGCAGATGGAGAGGCTGTGGAGTGGAGGGGGTGGGGGAAGAGACATGGTGATGGTGGCCTGCTGGATCAGGAGGAGTGAAAAAAAGGAAAAAGGACAGAAAGAGGATCCTCTCTGTCACTCAGTTCAGGTGAAGAGACTCGACCCAAAACATTGACTGTCCCTCCATAGATGCTACCTGGCACGATGAGATTCTCCAGTATTTTGTGTGTTTCTCCAGATTCCAGCATTGGCAGCCTCTGTGTGGCTCCAGCCGGTCTTGTAACATCTGCGTGCTGGAGAACAGCTTACCTTACAGCTCAACGTGATGGCTATTATGGGATTCAGCACCTCATGCCACCTCTGTCTCTCAGCCTGTCTCTAAGTTTGTGTACATCTGCCTCCTTTGAAAATTACTATTGAAAGAAATCTCAGTTCATCTGTAAAATCTTTATGTCTTTGCACTGTACCGCTGCTGCAAAACAACACATTTCATGATATATGCCACATCGGTGTAGCAGTTAGCATGACACAATTACAGATCAGCGTTCAGAGTTCAGGGCTAAATTCCAGCAACATATAGAAGTAATTTGTATGTTCTCCTCGTGACTGCGTGGGTTTCCTCCGGGTGCTTTGGTTTCCTCCCACAATCCAAAGTCTTACCAGTTAACAGGTTAATTGGCCATTGTAAATTTTCCTGCAATTCATCTTTATTATCATTGTGGGTCATGTCGTATGATGTGGGCAATCATGGTCTTATGACCATAAATGTTCTTAGCAAATTCTATAGAAGTAGTTTGCCATTGCTTTCGCCTTTACAAGACAGGTGACCCAGCCATTCCCAATAATCTTCAGAGATTGTCTGCCTGGCGTCAGTGGTCACATAACAGGGCTTGTAATATGCACTGTCTGCTCATACGATTGTCCACCACCTGCTCCCGTGGCTTCACCTGACCCTGATCGCGGGGGGGCTAAGCAGGCGCTATACCTTGCCCAAGGGTGGCCTGCAGGCCAGCAGAGGGAAGGAGTGCCTTGCACCTCCTCTGATAGAAACATACCTCCACCTCTCCACCCAGTCCTGCGATAGGACTGGTGTTAAATAGGTGAGTTGCTGGGTGGTGTGGTTCATTGGGACTGAAGAACTTGTTCTGCGCCTCCTCTAAAAGCAAATACATAAATATGTCAGTATAATAAACCTGATTTTGATCCTGATTCAAACACATTTTCCTTCGTTGCATCTCTTAACCTCCCTCATGCCTACTACCAGCTAACCTCCTGCATAAATCCCATCTCCAGCGTCATTGACACTATAGGGTGAATCAGATAACTCTTCTAAGGAGCTGGCATCGACATGATAAGGAGAACAAATAATCTTCAGGAAGAACTCAGTGGGTCGTACAGCATCTGTGCTCGACCTGCTGAGTTCTTCCAACCAATGTCTTGTGGTTCTCAGTTCTGGCACCTGCGATCTCTTCTGTTTCCACTGACAAGATAAGGCTTCAGCCCCTTTCTAAACTAAGTGATTTTTTTTTTTTGGTTCTGCATTCCCAGAGTGAAATGTTTGCTTGAACGCAGAAACAAAAAAAAATATGAAAGAACTGGAGCTGAAATGAAACAGAGCTTTGATAACTTCTCAAAATGCTAAACTGAACTAATTTGTCCCACTTCTGATTTAGCAAGACATGTTCAAGATGGGATGATAGGGCCTTCATCAGCAGTCAGCCCGGTCTTTTCAAAGCTGCAGTTTCCTGATGATAAACTGCTTTGCTTTCAAGATGAGAGCTTCTGTTTTCAAATGCCTTTTGCGGAATAAAAGATGACAAGAGGTTCTCATTCTTAATTTCAGGCCTGAAAGGAACGAACTGAATGTAATCATGTACTTGGCAGCTAATAAAGGCCCATTTTGAATGGATAAAAGGAGAAAAAAGAACTTCCTGACCTTTCCTTTTAACCAGAACCATTTTTTTGAAGTGGCATATTCCTGATCAATCGGATTATTTTGTAATAGATGGCAAGCAAGAATTAAGAATTAAGAACAGGTTTCGGTTCATTGATGTTATCACAGTATGTCGTGATAAAGAAGCTTCAGTACAACTGTGCAGCCTTCATAGACTGTGTGATGAGCTTTTCCAAGACAAAATTAAGTCCTCGTACAAAAGAGCAAAGATTCATTCAAAGAAATCGGTGCAAATTTCAGATCTTACTTGCAAAGGACATCAAAGGCTAATTTATTTGCATCCAAAATGGGACTGTACGAGCATTTGAACAGATATAAATTGCACATTGTGCTGAAGTAATTACTTAATGTCCCCTTTAACCATTTGTCTTCACTGAAAGATAAAATAAATTCCCTAATTTTCTCTGTAATTTGCACATTAAACTGTTAATATTTTGTTGGGTTTGATACAGCTTTGTAAGATAAGATCCACTCCCAATTGACCATTGATTTTACAAGCCAGGCACCAGCATTCTATTCCTTCAAGTAGAGTTACTCCCGGTATACCATACAGAAGCAGACCACTTCGCCCCACCAATCCATGCTAACATTTACACTGCACTCAAGCTTTCTCCTTTCCCTCCTCATCTGCAGCTCAGTGGCCACTTTATTAGGTACCTCCTAAACACAAAAAAGTGGCCCTGATTGTACGTTTGTGTCTTCTGCTGCTGTAGCCCATCCACTTCAAGGTTCGATATTTGTGTGTTGAGAGTGTTCCACTGTTCCGCACACCAATGTACCTATTGAAACACCTTCCTGTCAGCTGGAACCTGTCTGGCCATTTCCCTCTGACATTCCTCATTAACAAGGCATTTTCGCCCACAGAACTGCCACTCGATAGATTTTTTTTTGTTTTTCACACCATTCTCTGTAAACTCTAGAGACGGTTGTGTGTGAGATCAGAAGTTTCTGAGATACTCAAACCACCCCATCTGGCACCACAATCATTCCATGGTCAAAGCCACTTAGATCACATTTCTTCCCCATTCTGGTGTTTGGTCTGAACAATAACTGAACCTCTTGACCATGTCTGCATGCTTTTATGCATTGAGTTGCTGCCGCCTGATTGGCTGATTAGATATTTGCGTCAGGTGTACCTAATAAAGTGGCAACTGAGTCTATATCCATCACATTGCACATCTCTCTGAGAAGATCATCATCAGCCTTTAAAGGCTCACGTCCCACAGCATCAACACATATTTTGTCTCCCAGGGAGGAAAGGGGGAAAGAGCTCTCAGATTTTGTGAATGATCTAGTGTCATCACCAGAGAGAGGAGTGCCAGGAGGAAGTTCCTCTATGCCAGGGAGCCAGGAGATGTGTCAGTAGCTCCTGAGGAACCTAGTAGCAGATGGCTCCAGGACATCTCCTTCAGGTTTGAGAGTCTTTGCTTGCTTGGACAGGTACTTGGATAAGAAGTATATGGAGCAAAGTCTGGCAAATGGGACGAGCTTGGATGATGCATTTTGGTCAGCATGGACCAATTGGACCAAAGGACCTGTTTCAATGCTCTATGACTCTATAATCCTCCATTCTCCTCTCCTTCATTTACCTGTTGAGACCCCTTTTTAAATGTTTCTGCATATTCATTTCAACCGATCCCTGTTATAGCAGGTCTACATTCTTACCACACTTTGAGCAAAGAAAGTTCCTCTGAGTTCCCCATTGATCTTCCTGGCGACATTCCTCTAATAATATCTATGGGAAAGACAAGAGATTATGTAGGTGCTGGAGATCCAAGACAACGCACACAAAATGCTAGAGGAACTCAGTAGGTCAGGCAGCGTCTACGGAGAGGAACAAGCAGTCGACGTTCCAGGCCGAGACCCTTCTTCAAAAACATCAACTCCTTATTCGTCTCCATCGATGCTGTCTGACCTGCTGAGTTCCTCCAGGGTTTTGTCTATGATGCTTATAGATATCCTTCAACTAACACGTGGAAACATTTCCTCCACAGCCACTCTACCAAAACCCTTCCTGATTGTAAAGGTCTTTGTTAGGCCATCCCTCAGCCTGTCATTCTCAAGAGAAAATGCATTTAAGGTGAGAGAAGGGAAGATTAAAGGAGATGTGTGAAGCAAGATTGTACATAAGGAGTGGTGGATGTTAGATCTGGTTGCCAAGGACAACGGTGGAAGCAGATAACATTAGCTTGTGGCATCTAAGAGGCATTTTGATAGGCACATGAAACCACAGAGAATAGAGGGATATGGATCATGTACAGGTAGAAGAGATTTAGTTTAATTTGGCATTGTGTTCAGCATGAACATTGAGAGCAGGAGGACTTGTGCTGTGCTATGTTCTATGTTCTTTAAAGGGACCCAGACAGTTCACTTTTTTCTGATTGGTACCAATCCTCACATTCTGATAGAATTCTCATAAACTTTATCTGCAGCCTGACCAGATTTTCTCCTTCTTAATCCATTATTGCTATCTCTTCTTCTTCATTGTTGCTCCTCAAAGAAGTTTGTGTTCAATTTAAATGTTTTGACTCTAATCCAATTTTTGCATTTCTGAAATATTTGCCTTTTGATCTGTTCCAAGGCTTGAGCAATCACTTTCAGTAGAAAGCTCTCATTTTACAACTGTCTCAAAATAGCCTAGTGAGTCTAGATTTGGATTTGGGTTTCACTTCAGGTTCTGGCTTTAAGTCCACTTTAGGAAATACTGATTTGTATGCAAAACTCATAACCTCCGATGCACAGGGTCGCAAGAAGCTGCAGAGGTTTGTAGACTCATCTAGTTCCATCACTGGCACAATCCTCCCCGCTTTGAAAGCCATCTTCTAGAGGCTGTGTTTCAAGAAGGGGGCATCCATCACTGAGGACGTTCACCATCTGGGACATGAGCTCTTTGTGTTACTATGATCAGGAAGGAGGTGCAGGAGCCTGAAGACCCACACTCAACTTTATTTAACAACAGTTTCTTCCCCTCCACCGTTAGATTTCTGAATGGTCCACGAACCCCTCAGCAGAACCTTTACCATTCCTTTTTTGCAATATTCATTTATTTTGTTACTTGAAGTAACTTTTATGTCCAGCTTTGTACTGCTGAGGGAAAAAAAAAACACATTTCATGATGTACGTCAGTGATAATGAACCTGAATCTGATTCTGATGCATTGTTTAAAGGACCATGCACCTGCTCAAAGGTGAATTGTGTATGAAAGAGCCTAGACATATTACTCAGTAGATGTGATTTCACCCAGAGGTGAGAGGTAGCATAATTTCACTCAGACAAAATTGTTTTCAGATGTGATTTTCGCAAGAAAAATGGATGCTAATGGATCTTGCCTTTTTAGGGTAGATATAGTGACCAAACTAATTGCAGCTGAGCGCAGATGATTAAGCAATTTTCCTGTCAATCACGACCAGCGACAACACTGACGTAACTAACTGAGAGTGACTTTATCCACATAATTTAAACACTCATTGCATTTCTCCATGCATTGTATCCTCTGGAGAAATTATCTTGTTATTACTGGGAGAAGTGGTTGTAGTTTTTTTTTACACATTTTATTTGCTCGGTTGTTGAGATTCCAAGCCAATTTCAGAGGACGGTTAGTAGTCAGTCACGAGACTGAGATTTTGGAGTCAGGCAAGCGCAGGATCCTACAAAAGATAGTGGATTCTGCCCTGCACATCACAGGTAAAGCCCTCCCATACACTGAGGGCATCTACATAAAACACTGTTGCAGGAAAGCAGCATCCATCATCAGAGATCCCCACCACCCAGGCAATATTCTTTTATCAGTGCTGCCACCAGGTAGAAGGTACAAGAGCCTCAGGACTACCCTTCAAGTTCAAGAAAATTTACCACCCTTCAGCCACCAAGCTTTTGGACAAAACAGGATAACTACACTTATTTGCCCATCCATTGAGATGTTCCCACTATCAATAATCTGACTTTAAGAACTCTTTATCTCATTATCTCATTTTCTCATTAAATATTACTATTTATTTATATTTGTATTTGCATAGTTTGTTGTCTTCTGCACTCTGGTTGATCTTTCATTGATCCTGTTTACAGTTACTATTCTATAGATTTGCTGAGTATGCCAGCAGGAAAATGAACCTCAGGGTTGATAATAACAGTTACTTTGATTTTGACTTTCAAACTGCTAAGGATATTGGATTTTTCCCCTAATGGATAGTAATGCATCAGATAGTTTTATGGTCACCTTTGTTCCGATGTTTTGTTTTATTTTAAAATATTGAATTTAAATTTCTCAGTGGCAACAACTGAGGACTAGTAAACAACAAGTGGGCTTTGTTAATCCAGTAATTTGACCAGTGAGCCACCACACCCTGAGTTCCTGTTATCATTATGCTCATGACAAGATCTTGCAAGTAGCGATGAGATGAGGGTCTGAGGGAGAAATGCTAACCAGGTTTGAGGGTGAAATGCTAACCAGGTCTGAGGGAGGAATGCTAACCAGGTTTGAGGGAGGAATGCTAACCAGGTCTGAGGGAGGAATGCTAACCAGGTTTGAGGGAGGAATGCTAACCAGGTTTGAGGGTGAAATGCTAACCAGGTCTGAGGGAGGAATGCTAACCAGGTTTGAGGGTGAAATGCTAACCAGGTTTGAGGGAGGAATGCTAACCAGGTTTGAGGGTGGAATGCTAACCAGGTCTGAGGGAGGAATGCTAACCAGGTTTGAGGGTGGAATGCTAACCAGGTTTGAGGGAGAAATGCTAACCAGGTTTGAGGGAGGAATGCTAACCAGGTTTGAGGGTGAAATGCTAACCAGGTTTGAGGGAGGAATGCTAACCAGGTTTGAGGGTGAAATGGTAACCAGGTTTGAGGGAGAATTGCTAACCAGGTTTGAGGGAGGAATGCTAACCAGGTTTGAGGGTGAAATGCTAACCAGGTTTGAGGGAGGAATGCTAACCAGGTTTGAGGGTGAAATGCTAACCAGGTTTGAGGGAGGAATGCTAACCAGGTTTGAGGGTGAAATGCTAACCAGGTTTGAGGGAGGAATGCTAACCAGGTTTGAGGGTGGAATGCTAACCAGGTCTGAGGGAGGAATGCTAACCAGGTTTGAGGGTGAAATGCTAACCAGGTTTGAGGGAGAAATGCTAACCAGGTTTGAGGGAGGAATGCTAACCAGGTTTGAGGGTGAAATGCTAACCAGGTTTGAGGGAGGAATGCTAACCAGGTTTGAGGGTGAAATGGTAACCAGGTTTGAGGGAGAATTGCTAACCAGGTTTGAGGGAGGAATGCTAACCAGGTTTGAGGGTGAAATGCTAACCAGGTTTGAGGGAGGAATGCTAACCAGGTTTGAGGGTGAAATGCTAACCAGGTTTGAGGGAGGAATGCTAACCAGGTTTGAGGGTGAAATGCTAACCAGGTTTGAGGGAGGAATGCTAACCAGGTTTGAGGGTGAAATGCTAGCCAGGTTTGAGGGAGGAATGCTAACTAAGGTACAGAAAGAACACTTACCATCACACTTTTTCAGCAACTTCTCAGCCCAGCTCTGCATCCTATCAAATTCCTCTCGACACTATCCACAAAAACACCAAACTCGGTGTCATCTGCACTCCGCAGTGGTAAGAAACCACTCCAGCAGGGGACTAGATCAGGGCAGATCATTCTGAGGTATGTATGAGGCTTCTTCCCCCTTCCAGTCTTGATAAAGGGACTCAGCCCCAAACGACGACTCTTTCATCCCCTCCATAGATGCTGCCTGACGTGCTGAGTTCTGCCAGCATTTTGAGTGTGTTCCTCTGGATTTCCAGCCTCTGCAGAGTCTCTTGTGTTTATTATATGTAACTTACTAGTTTTTCCAAGAGATATTAAGGGGTAGTTGTATATAAACATGCAGTGCATACTTGTCAGCTCCTGGGTTCTTAAGAGAGTTCTGTGTCATCTCGAAATATCCCTCAGTTTTATTTGAAACTTGGCTATTCATTCACAGGATAATGTTGATGTTTTCAAACATAACTGGCCAGTTAGAAGTGATCCGCAATGGTTTTGAAAGGCAGTTTACAAGGACACTGTTCAGTAATTCTTATAGTTAACATGCCAGGAGTTCCAATAAGCAAAAGGAACCAGCAGATTGTTTTCTGGCAGTCAGCCTGACCCCTGGTTGGAGCAGTGGGAGACCAGTGTCTGATAAGCACTACTCGTTTAATTGCAGGCTACGCATGAACAAGGTGCTGACCCCAAGTTCAGTAATCTGAACGCTTTTTCCTGTTTCAATCCATTTTGAGCCTTTAATGAAACAGACAAATGGATAGCAGAGCAGATGAAAGCATATCTTCAATGGATTTAACTCGCGCCAGAAGCTAGACCCAAAACCTAAAGATGGGTTTGTTTAATTGGTCTCAATATTGCAAATGCATTGAAATCACTGGCTTGCAGAGCTGACTGGAATCCAGCTCTTCCACTACTGCCTTAGGCAGACTTCTAGCTCACACAAACCCAAAGGGACTTTCCTTTCTCAGGTTTGTGCTTCCAGTTTTTCCATCTCCCCACCCCACCACAACCCCTTGCCCCGACCACTGATCCCACCACCCCCCTCCCGACCCTGACATATCCTGGGGAGCATCTCTGAGCTTCTTCAGGAGCCGTATCGGTTGCCCAGGATCGCTGGAGATCGCCTTTCATACATCCTCCTGCATCCTTGCAACAGGCACATACACATGTAATACAGATGTGGCACTTTCTCCGGCCTGTCATATTGAAAACAAAGCAATAACGATGCAACGTAAGTAGCAATTTGGTGCAATACTGTTCCGTGTATTGTGTAATGATTCAAAAGCCTGCTGTCCACATCGCTGTAATGTGCATCATTGTTGTCTGCATGTGAGAGCAAAGGGGAATTAGAATCGAGCAAATGTGTGGGAATAAGATCCATATACAGTGTTATTCACTGACTGGATGCAATACATCAAATATATAACACAAAAATTGCGTTGCTGTGTGAGGGGAAGAATCACATTGTATATTGTTACTGCATTTTGAAATGTTCAGTACTGCAGTGGAAAAAGCTAATATGAATGGCTTTTCACATTTGTGATTTACATTCATATATAGAGAAACCAACATTCATAGAACCTGGACAATTATGCACCTTATGTACTTTCAGTGGCCACTTTGTTAGATCCCTCCTGTACCTAATAAAGTGGCCACTGAGTGTAAGTTCATGGTGTTCTGCTACTGTAGCCCATCCACTGCAAGGTTTGTTGTGTCGTGTGTTCACAGATGCTCTTCTGCACACCACTGTTGTAATGTGTGGTTATTTGAGTTACTGTCTTCTTCCTGTCAGCTTAAACCAGTCTGGCTATTCTCCTCTGACCTCTCTCATTAACAAGATGTTTTCGCCCACAGAACTGCCACACACTGGATTTTTTTTTTTGGTTTTTTCATCATTCTCAGCAAAATCTAGTGACTGTTGTGCATAAAAATCCCAGGAGATTAGCAGTTCCTGAGATACTCAAGACACCCTGTCTGGCACCAACAATCATTCCATGGTCAAGGTCAGTTAGATCACATTTCTTCCCCATTCTGATGTTTGGCCTGAGCAACAACTGAACCTCTTGACCACGTCTGCATGCTTTAGTGCATTGAGTTGCTGCCGCATGATTGGTTGATTAGACATTTGCATTAGCAAGCAGATGTACAGGTGTATCTAATAAGTCAAAGTCAAAGTCTGTCCCAAGCCTTTGTGGCCCGTCAGGCCAGTGCTTAGTCTGTGAAGCGACTGAGAGTATGAGACTCCCCCCTCCCCCCCAGATAGGACGTCAGTCTATCGCGAGGTTAACCCCCAGCATTTTGCCGGTCCCCATTTTCAGCTGGGTGGACTGGAGCAGTGTGTGGTTAAGTGCCTTGCTCAAAGACACAACACGCTGCCTTGGCCAAGGCTCGAACCCACGACCTGCAGATCGTGAGCCCAACCCCCTAACCACTTGGCCACATGCCACACGTAATAAAGAGTCCACCAAATGGAAAGTGAAACAAACATCCATAGAACCTGCACATCTATGCACCTTATATACTTTTCAGAAGCTCGTTCACTGTGGTGAGAGCATTGGTCACCAGGATGTGCGAGTATTTTTAGTGTTATTTGTCAAACTGTGGCAATGATATAAGAGACTGTCACCAGACTATCTAGTCAGCTAAGGGTAAACAGCATGGGGAAAAGGTAAGGGAAGGAATAAACACCAAAACGTGGTAGTGATCTATTTTTGCTTTATCATAAAATTCCGGAAATCTTAAGCAACGCATGCAAAATGCTGGATGAACTCAGCAGGTCAGGCAGCATCTGTGGAAGTAAATAAACAATCGATGTTTCAGTCCGAGTCCATCCATTGGGACTGGGAAGGAAGCGGAAGAAGCAAGAATAAGAAGGTGGGTGGTAGGGGGAGGTGATAGGTGAGATCAGTGAGAGGGAAGGTGGGAGGCAGGGGGAGGGGAAATGATGTGAGAAGCTGGGAGGTGTTAGGTGGAAGAGGTACAGTACTGTGCAAAGGTCTGAGGCACATATGTATAATTAGGGTACTAAAGACTTGCACAGAACTGTATTTGTCAATGTGGAGCAGAGAGAGAGTTTGTAACTCTGGCAGGAGCAAAGGATGTTGGGAATAGCAAGGGTTGAGCGCCACAGGAAGGGTGTGGGACAGGTGGCAGAGAAGGAATGCCAGGGGCCAGGGGTTGGCACGGGTGCAGTCACACCCAGCCCTGAGACACCTAGCAAGCTCATTTGATTCCAAACAATTGGCTTATTGTTCTTTATAGAATCTCTCTCTCTTGTGCTTTCCGGTCCCTTCCCATTTTCCCAACCATGACTCTCCTCTCCCTGCCCCCTTTCCACTCTCAGTCCACAGTAGAGACCCATATCAGAATCAGGATTATCATCACTCATATATGTCGTGAAATTTGTTTTTCTCGACAGCAGTACAGTGCAATACATAAAATTACTGAAGAATTATGCACCCTAGCTATATATATGTGCACAGTACCATATGTGTGTGGCAAGTGTGTATTGAAAAGTGTTATAGAGGAGATGGTACTGAAAATACCATGAACTTGGCTGGTTGCTCTTCACTTGGCATTGAGTTTGTAAAGCTAATGTTTGTGATGCCAGCAGATTTGTATCTCATGGCAACATCACCCATCCTCAAATAATCAAGTGCTGTGCCAACTCCATTTGACTCTCCACGGATGCTGCCTGACCTGCTGGCTTTACCTGGCTGTTTTTGTTTTTATCTCAGACTTCCAGCATCTGCAATACATTGCCAAGCTGGAAAGGGTGCTGAAAAGATTTACAAGGATACCGACTGGACAAGTGGGCCTGTGTTACAAGGAGAGGTTATTCAATCTAAATCTTTATTCCTTGAAGCATAGAAGAATGAAGAGTTGCCCCATAGACATTTATAAAATCATGAGGGGTATGGATAAGGTGGAAGGTCATAATCTTTCCCCCAGAGTCAGGAACTCCAAAATTAAAGGACACAGATACAAGATAAGAGAGGAGAGATTTAAAAGGGATCTGAGGGGTAACTTCTCTACAGAGAGGACAATGAATACCTGGAGTGAGCTGCCAGAGGAACTGGTCGAGACGGGTACAAACGCAACATTTAAGGAGCAGTTGGATAGATACGTGGAGTGAATTGGCTTGGAGGGTTATGGGCCAAATGCGGGTCACCACGACTAGCAGGGAGGATGCTGCAGTCAGCATGGCCCAGTTGGGCTGAAGGGCCTGCTGTTGCACTCTAAATTTCAGTTTTCAATCACATCACTTGGATTTCCTTGTGTGTAGCGATTTTATCTTCTTCGCCATTTGGGGCTCTGATTCTCCCTCTCTTCTGCAAATAGACGCCCATGATTCATACGACGTCTGTTCCAGCTGCTCTTTCTCAAATCCATTTGTAATGCTACTCTCCACTCAGTGTCCATGAACACAAACACGGAAAGTTATAGTAGATAATCAGCAAGCCAAGTTTACTGTTGTTTAGCTACATATATGGTATAAAATGCATATAACCATATAATGTATAAAGAAACGAGAGAATGTTTCACGAACCGGGGAGTAAAGCACAGTAGTACACATAACTCACGATAACTTATGAAAGTAAGGATAAAATCTACTGATGAATCACACATAAATAACAAACAAAAGTGCACTAATATTAAATACTGGACTGGAACAGATTAACCAGTGACACTTCAAATATGATGCGGCCGGGAGATCAGAAGCCTAATAGCCTGAGGGAAGAAACTGTTTTCCATCCTGACCGTTGTTGATTTTATGCCTGGTGGTAGAAAGTCAAAGAGAATGCTGGATTGATGGGTAGGATAATTAATGATACTAAGAGCCCTGGGTACGCTGCGCTCCTAATAGATATCCCCGATGGATGGTAGGGAGACTCCTATGATCCTCTCCGCTGTTCTCACTGTAGGGGCTTCCAGTCCGATGCTCGACTGTTCCCATACCAGATGGAGATGCAACTTGTCAGGATGCTCTCAATGGTGCTCCTGGAAAACACAGTTAAGAAGGGGGTGGAGAGCCTTGCTTGCCTCAAACTTCTTAGGAAGTGAAGGCACAGCTGTGCCTTCTAGTCCAGAAGAATTAAATTTTTTCCCATTAAAGTTAGCATTATGAATACGATTGTATTAGGTGAATTGATAAATTTCACCATTTGACGGATAGACAAGTAACATTCAGGAACTTTAAACCAAGTTAATTAATTGGGAACAGAATTCAACCAAGAAGAACATTTTAGTTGGATTATAGCACCTCCAATCACTTGCACTGGCTTTTTCCAAATAAATGAGGTCAAGAAGCCTTTAATTGCTTATTGTAACAGAGAACATGTGTTTTCTATGAAGTTTATGTTCTGTACTGTATTTTTTAAAAAAATCCAACTGTCTCTGTAAATCAGAAGCAAATGAGAGGATAAAAGAGCCATTGTTTTTTAAAATGTAAATATGGAAAACGCATGACGTTCTGCATTGGCCACTTCCCATACAGCAGTCAACAGTCATAGAACTGGGGCACTAGCCAGACCAGATTCATGTTACAAAACGAACAAAATAATGTGTCTCCACCTCTTCCTCTACTGAGCTGGGCAGGTACACTCAGTGGCCACTTTATTAGGTATGGGAGGTACCTAATAAAGTGGCCACTGAGGATACGTTCGAGGTCTTCTGCTGTTGTAGCCCATCCACTACAAGGTTTGACGTATTGTGCATTCAGAGATGCTCTTCGGCACACCACCATTGTAATACCTGACTATTTGAGTTTCTGTCGCCATCCTGTCAGCTTGAAGCAGTCTGGCCATTTTCCGCTGACCTCTCTCATTAACAAGGCATTCTCACCCACAGAACTGCTGCTCACTGGATGATTTTGTTCTTTGCACCAAATTCTAGAGACTGTATGCGTGAAAATCTGTAGGTACAGGAGTCTGAAGGCACACACTCGATGATTCAGGAACAGCTTCTTCCCCTCTGCCATGAGATTTCTGAATGAACATTGAACTCATGTACCTCATCACATGTTTTTAATTTTTATTTTAGCACTAATTTAATTTAACCATTTAATACATATATTTGTACTGTAATTCTGTTCTCTTTCTCCATTATTGTGTATTGCATTGCACTGCTGCCACAAAAACAAAAAAATTCATGACATATGCCAATGATTTTAAACCTGATTCTGATTTTGATTGAGATTCAGATTCTGAGATACTCAAACCACCCCATCTGGCGCCAACAATCATTCCATGGTCAAAGCCACTTAGATCACACTTCTTCCCCATTCTGATGTTTGGTCTGAACACCAGCTGAACCTCTTGACCACGTCTGCATATTTTTATGCATTGAGTTGCTGTCATATAATTAGCTGATCAGATATTTGCATTAACAAGCAGGTTTACTGATGTACGTAATAAAGCAGCCACTGAGTGTAAACTATGGTGAGGGAGAATTCATAGCTTGGGTCTCTTCAAAGGGTTGATACAACAGAAACTTAAATGGACTGTGAAAATGATCAGATGACAGCATCATCATTTTCTGGCTCAGCGAGCCCTGTATCTTCTCTGTGTCGCTGGTGAACAGAATAACATAAGCCATGCACTTCCGATTAGGGTCGGGGAGAGTGAGGGGAAGGTGTGGCAAGTGGATGTTCACACAATCATGAAGTCTTAGGGTATGGATGTTCTATAAACTCAAGCTGCTCCTGGCCAAGTTCAAGTAATTGTAATACTGCCATAGTGACAATCTCCCTGAAGTAGAATGTACAGAAATTTGTATGAAAAGGACTAACATTCCATATCACATACAGTACCTATAAAAAAGTATTCAACACTTCCCCCCCCCCGTAAGTTTTCATGATTTATTGTTTTACAACATTGAATCACAGTGGCTTTAATTTGGCCTTTTTTGTCATAGATCAACAGAAAAAGACTCTTTTGTGTCAAAGTGAAAACAGATCTCTACAAAGTGATCTAAATCTTAATTACAAATATAAAACACAAAATAATTGATTGTATAAGTATTCACCCCCTTCAAGTCAGTATTTAGTAGATGCACCTTTGGCAGCAATTACAGAGTCTGTCTAGATAGGTCTTGATCAGCTTTGCACATTTAGACACTGCAATTTTTCCCCATCCTTCTCTCCAAAACTGCTCAAGCTCTGTCAGGTTGCATGGGGATTGTGACGGAACAGCTCTTTGCAAGTCCAGCCACAAATTCTCAATTGGATTGAGGTCTGAACTCTGACTTGGCCACACCAGGACATTAGCTTTGCTGTTTTTAAGCCATTCCTGTGTAGCTTTGGCTTTATGCTTGGGGTTATTATCTTGCTGGAAAACAAATCTTCTCCCACGTCACAGCTCTCTTGCAGACTGCATCAGGTTTTTCTCCAGGATTTCCCTGAATCTTGATGCATTCATTTTACCCTCTACCTTCACAAATCTTCCAGGGCCTGCTGCAGTGAAGCATCCCCAAAGCATGATGCAAGCACCACCATGCTTCACGGTAGGGATAGTGTGTTTTTGATGATGTGCGGTGTCTGCCTTATGCCAAATGTAGCATTCAGTCTGATGGCCAAAAAGTTCAATTTTGGTTTCGTCACACCATTGAATCTTCTCCCAGCTGATTTCAGAGTCTCCTGCAGGCCTTCTGGCAAATTCTAGCCAAGATTTTATATGAGTTTTTTTCAACAGTGGCTTTCTCTTTGCCATAGTTCCACCAAGCTGTGACTGGTGAAGCACCCGGGCAACAGTTGCTGTATACACAGTCTCTCCCATCTCTGCCACTGAAGCTTGTAACTCCTCCAGAGCTGTCATAGGTCTCTTGGTGGCCTCCCTCACTAGTCCCCTTCTTGTTTGGTCACTCAGGTTTTGAGGAAGGCCAGCTCTAGGCAGATTTACAGCTGTGCCATATTCTTTCCATTTCTAGATGATTGACTTAACTGTACTTCAAAGGATATTCAGCGACTTGTATCCATCTCCTGACGTGCTTTTCAATAACCTTTTCATAGAGTTGCATGGAGTGTTCTTATGTCTTCATGGTGTAGTTTTTACCAGGATACTAACTCACCAGCAGTTGGACCTTCCAGATACTACATTTTTTTACTACAATCAGTTGAAACACCTCAACTGCACACAAGTCTCCGAAAACAGATCTTCATTTAACTATGTGACTTCTAAAACCAATTGGCTGTACCAGTGATGATTTGGTGTGTCATAGTAAAGGGGGTGAATACTTATGCAATCAATTATTTTGTGTTTTATATTTGTAATTAGTTTAGATCACTTTGTAGAGATCTGTTTTCACTTTGACACGGAAGAGTCTGTCTGTCTGTATCTTGTTTTACGGCGGTTGGCATCCAGCTTATTGGTGCATTACCGCCACCCTCTGCTCCAGAATGTGCACTAGACATACATTCTAAATCCCTTCACCCAATCGCGCACGCGTACACACACACACACACACACACATATATATACAAACCTACACTTCACCCTCCCATCTTTGACCATCCTAGTAGCCTATTCCCGTTTATTTGTCATATTCTATAAAAAACCCTTGTACCCCTTAAAAACGCTAAAAATACCCGGACTTGTGCTCTCTCACCCATGCCCAGCAACCCTTTTAATGTGAATTCCTGCGTTCCCCAACTCCCTTAATTTATTTCTCATCATCTCTCTCTGTATCCCATACTTCCTGCAACACAAAACTACATGTTCTACTGACTCCTCTTCCTGACATTCCTCACACAATCCTGTCTGGTGTTTCCCTATCATTTTCAATGTTTTGTTTAATGCACAATGCCCCAGCCTTAACCTAGTCCACACAATTTCCTCTCTTCTGTTTCCATTACCTACCCTAGTAACTGCAACACTCTTTTGTATTTGATATAAATGCCTCCCTTTCCCCTCCCTGTCCCATCTTTCTTGCCACATTCGGTTGACTTTTTCCCAGATTACACACTTAACCTCTGCTTTACTGATACTAATGTGCATTTCCACATTTTCTTTCTTTAACGCCCTCTTTGCCAACTCATCCACCCTCTCATTCCCTTTCACCCCTACATGTGCTGGAACCCATAGAAATTTTACCTGACCTCCCTGATTTGCAATTCTTGTAACTAACTGAAGGGCTTCATAAAGTACATCTTGCCGACTGTTTGTGTGAAAAGACCTTAAACTTGCTAGAACTGAGGATGAATCTGAACATATCAATGCTTTGGCTTGTCTGGCTTTCTGCACCCATTGCAACGCAACCAACACTGCCAGCATCTCCACTGTAAACACCCCTAACTTATTAGATGTTCTTCTGCTGATTCCAATTTCTTTTGCTGGTATTACCACCCCAAACCCTGTCACTCCTGTTTCAGGTTCCTTCGCACCATCCGTATACACGGAAGAGTCTTTTTCTGTTGATCAGTATCAAAAAAGCAAAATTAAATCCACTGTGATTCAGAGTTGTAAAACAATAAAACATGAAAACTTCCAAGGGGGTTGAATACTTTTTATTGGCACTGTATGTTCTCTTTGTGCTTTTTTCCCTAACCCACGCCTGAATGTACCTCTACTTCCTCAAGATGCTAAAGAAATTCGGCATGATCATGTCAACTCTTAGAAATTGTAATCAAAGCACTATAGAAAGCACCCTACTTTGGCTTGGTATTGCAGCTGCTCCGTACGTGAGTAAAAGAAACTGCAGGGTTGTGGACACAGCTCAAAATATCATGGAAACCAACCTCACCTCTATGGACACTTTACACTTCTCGCTGCCTCAGTAAAGCAAGCAGCATAATCAAAGACCCCACTCACTCTGGATCTTCTTCCTTCTCCTCTATCCCATTGCGGAGAAGATACAAAAGTCTGAAATCACATACTGCCAGGCTCAAGAACAGCTTCTATCCCACTGATATCAGACTCCTGAGGAGATCTCTTGTACGAAAAGATGGACCCTTGAACTCACAACTTACCTCAATATGATCTTACACATTATTGTTTGCACTTCCTTTGTAGCTTTTACACTTTATTATGCATTGTTACTGTTCCACCTCAATGCACTGTGTAATGAGTTTGATCTGTATGGACAGTATGCAAGACAAGCTTCTCACTATATCTTGGTACATGTAACAATAATAAATCAATACCAATACATTTCCTTCATCTGTACTCCAGCTTCCAAATATATAATTTTTTTTAAAATCGAAGATTCATTATCAACTGTTTAACTTCTGTTTATCCAGGGATATTTGTGAAAGATTGCTCTGTACAGAAAGAAAACTATTACAAGACGGGCATGCTGATATGAAATTCAAAAGTGGTCTTCTTCTTTAATGTCCAAACAACAAAAGCGGTGACACATTTTAACTTGCTTCTGGGAAGTTCTTGCGCCGTGTAGAGGTTCCCTTCCAATGTAGGCAGACAAGAAGTGCATTATCTGCCTCAGGACAGGCTCAGATCTTTTTGTCATCATGTTTGATCTTGACCTACTGAATGGGGTGTGAAAACAATTGGTCCGTGCCGCCTAAACTGTTGCTGGAAGCTGATTAACCACCCTGATATCCGCGCCGTTTCCAGATTCAACCTCCCAACGTCATGACTGCCAAATCACCTTGTGGGTGGTAACAGGTCTACGATTCACTATCTCTATTGTCCCGAGGGTGTTCCTGAATAATGTCTTGCCTCAATGTGAGGGTGCAGTAGATGGCCGGTGTCCTCTCCTAGCCTTTCCTTCTCTGTTGGGTTGGCCCAACTCTCCAGATATCTGGTGCTACTTGTCCAGTGAGTATATACCAGTTGAGAATAAAGACTTAAAGATTAGCTTCATCTGTCACATGTACATTGAAACATCGAAGCACACAGTGAAAGTTGATGCTTGCGACAATTCGGAATAACGGGGATCGTGCTGGGGGCTGCCCACAAGTGTTACCACTCTTCCATCATCAGTACAGGACGCCTACAAGTCCCTAATACTGACCGTATGTCTTTGGAATGTGGGAGGACACCCAAGCACCTGGAAGAAACCCACAGGGTCATGGGCAGAGCATATAAACTCCTTACAGGCAGCGATGGAAATTGAACCCCAATCGGTCATCACTAGCACTGTATTAGCTAACCATTACACTACCGTGCCTCCTCAAGTTCAGTCGGTCACGTTGTCAGCCTTGCTAGACTGAATGCAGCCTATAGTGATTCAGTAGCTGTCAGTCACCACAGGTCGAACGCCCAGGAAACAGCCTGAAAAAGTAATCAGCTCCTCTGTCATGAAATGACGAAGGATATAACGCTGATGGCCTCATAGAAGTTATGAGGGATAAAGATAAGGTAGGTGGTCACAGTCTTTTCCCCAGAGTCCTGGAGTCCAAAGGTAAAGGGCACAGACATAAGGGAGGACAGATTTAAAAGGAATCTGAGAGGTAACTTCTTTAGAGAGAGGGTAATAATTAGCTGAAATGAGGTGCCAGAAGAAATGGTCAAGGCAGTACAGTTACAACATTTACAGGCATTTAGATATGGACATGGAGGGAAGGGGCTTGGAGGGTTATGGGCTAGATGTAGGCAACAGGAACTAGCAGGAGGGAGATGCTGTGGTCAGCATGGAGCAGATGGGCTGAAGGGCCTTTTTCTGTGTGGTATTGCTCTCAAGCAACCCACACAAAAACCTGAAGGAACTTCACAGATCAGGCAACATCTGTGGAAATTAATAGACAGTCGACGTTTTGGGCCAAGACCCTGCTTCGAGACTGAACATTAAATGTTTGATTTTCAATCAAATCAATTAATTTTCCTCGTGAGGAAAAATGAGTTGTCAGTCTTGGTAGACTGAACGCTGCCTGTGGTGATTCAGCAGCTGTCAGGCACCGCAGGCTGAACATCCAGGTAACAGCCTGAAAAAAAATTAACTCCTCTATCTTGAATATGACAAATGGTATAACACTGGAACACTGCCTGATTGATGAGACTCATTTGGGTCTCAGTAAACAATAAAAAAACATAACAGGAAAGCTATCAAAAAAATGATTAGAGGTTGGTTTCTTCTCTTCAAAAATGACAATAATTTGCATTTAGATAGCACCTCTAACATTGTGGAAATGTTCCACATTTTTTTTGCTGGTCATGTTATCAGACAAAGCATGAGATGCATGAAGGTGATCAAATGCTCAGTCAAAGGAAAGCCAAAGGATTAAGTCCAGGTCTGTTGTTGATTTGGGTGATAGCGTAAAGTGAGATATACAGTGTTGGTAATGCTCATAATATCATTCAACTGACCCCTTTCCCTCCACCAGAATCCCTCAAAAATATCAACGCAACTTGCTTTTAATTTCTGACAGCCATCTATTTCTAGTTTTGAAATTTCATATCAAAATAACAGGAAATAGGATGGGAAACATTTATCTGAAATTTTGACTCAGAGGATGTTTATAGCTGCAGTTAACCATTTATATGATCTGTGATCTAAGCAACTATACAGCCACTGATAAGGTCATATAAACAAGGCCACGTTGGAGCAGAAACGCAATTCTTTTGATGGATTCTGGTTAAATGTTACAATATTAGCCAACAGCATTTTGTTATGGAAGCTATAGCCAGATTAGCATACTTTATGCATGTGTCATTGCCACAGATCTTGTAAATGTTAAATAATTATGATGGTTATATCCCTTTCTTTCTATCTATATCTGATCTAACAAATACCTCGCCTTGAGGCACAGTCATTTCTTCCCAACGCAACTTAGTCCGAAAACCTGCAACTGCTTCTGGCATCTTAATCCACCTCCAGTAGTTTAGCCATTTCGTCTCCAACTTTCTCACAAGCACACAGTGACATGAAAGGTTGCAAAAGAACTTTTATCTATGTCGCACCTTTGGTGAATGCAGGACATCATAGTCTTTTACAGCCAATTAAGCACTATCTACTACTTTGAAGCACAAATCACTATCATAAAGAGAATCATTTGGGAGTATGGCTGTTACTAACCAGCAAGGCCCATCCTTGATTGCCCTTGGGAGAGTGGAGTGAATCACCTTGTGGAGTCACTGAAGTCCACATAGCAAAGGGTCACGGACAGGGAGTTCCAGAGCCTTAGATCAACCACAATGGAGAAACAGCAATTTATTTATTAAAGCGGCGGGAGGAGAAGATGGCAGCGCGATGCAGCGCGCGCAGCCTCTCCGGTGAAATGATATCGTATTTGTTAAATAGGGTACCGTGCACAATTCTGATTTGATGGAGACAGTCATGAGAAGCACGGAGGAACATCTGGAGTAACTTATGAAATGCCCGGTTTGCTGCCGTTGCTACTGTGCAATCGAGAATCACCAGAGGGAAGGCCCCAGGTCCTCGGCTTTGCCTGATGCTGACGACCACGGCTGGGGTCGAAGCGTTCGGCAGAGATGGTGCTCGGTACTCGGTGTCGGAGGGCTGGTCGGAGGCTCGAAGTTTTCGGGTGACCCAGAGTTGGACTGTGGTCGGGCATGGCAGGGAAAGTTTTCTTCCTTCTCCCATCTGCGTGAGATGTGCGACTTTCGAGATACTTTGAACTTTTTTACCATGCTTATGACCTGTTCTTCATCAAGTTACGGTATTGCTCGCACTGTTGTAACTATATGTTATAATTATGTGGTTTTTGTCAGTTTTTCAGTTTTGGTCTGTCCTGTGTTTCTGTGATATCACACCGGAGGAATATTGTATCATTTCTTAATGCATGCATTACTAAATGACAATAAAAGAGGATTGGGTGTCCTCATAATCTAATCTAAAAACTAGTTATGTTAATTTTATTTTAATTAGAGATATAGCCAGGTAACGGACCCTTTCAGCCCACCGAGCCATGACACCCAGCAACCCACTGATTTAACCCCAGCCTAATCACAGGACAATTTACAATGGTTAATTAACCTACTAACCACCATGACTTTGGAGTGTGGGTGGAAACTTGGCACCTACGTGCACTCGGGAGGAATGCACAAAATTTCTTACCGAGGATGCCAGAATTGAACTGGGAACTCCAACACTCCAAGCTGTTATATTGTTATGCTAACCACAATGCTACTATGGCGTTATACAGCCACATGACCAATTAACCTAGTAACCCATACGTCTTAGGAATGCAGGAGGAAACCAGAGCTCCGGGAGGAAATGCAAATCGTCATAAGAGAGAACAGACAACTCCTTATAGATGGTGGCGGGAATTGAACTCTGGTTACTGGCGCTGTAATAGCCTCTACGCTACTGTGCCACCAGAGCCAACCTTGTTGTGTTGAATCAATGGACAACAACTAGAGATACATAATAAAAACAAGACTGAATTACCTCAACTGAAACTACAGATTAGAAAATGATTCTGTCATAAGACGATTGAGTTAATTAACATTATCTGATGGTTAGTTGAAATGATTAACCGATTTCAATTGGAGATATGCATTTATCTGACAATGAAGAACACTGAGAATTAATCCACTTCATGAACTAAAATCCAGCCTCTTTACTGAATGAGAATCCCACTTATGGAAAATTAACCATTATATTCACAGCACCTGTGATTTTGCTCAATGGTATTTATAAGTCAAGAGAACATACACACAGTATTCCTTTCTTTGTGGGAGATCTCACTTCCCGAACTAATTGTATTCTAGTATTTAAGTTATCTTTTAGTTCGGAATATATTCTCAAGAATCAAAAATAATTAAGTCAATTATATGGCACCTGTAAGGCAGAGCAATCAAATGCAGCGGTTCTTGTGCATTTCCATAGCATTGGACTTTTTTTTTTGTGATGGAAAACACGCAAGGAGCGGCCAGATTCGAACTTAGGACCATTTGCCTCAAAAGCTGGTGCTGGTGCCACTACAGCACCAGCCAGCGGGAGGAACAAATGGAGATCATTAATCTTGGATGAAAGGAAAAACAAGGCTCAAATGTTAGCAAGTGGGCTGAGTGGACTTTCCACTTCATTCTCCACATTGCCTCAGGACATTACAGTTTTACAGCCAATTAAACACTTCAGTCTGAGCCACTTCCTTATAAAATCTTTCTGCACTCATGCTTAACCACATCCTACTATAGTATGGCAGTCAGAGCTGCACAGGTGTAATCTCCAGGCGTGGTCTCACCACCATCTTGTTCAGCTGTAACCATATGTCCCAACCCTCGTACTCATTGCGATGTCCGATGAAGGCAAGTGTGCCAGACTCCTTCTTCCTCATCTTGTCAATCTATGTTGCTATTTTCAGAAAACTATGTATTTATAGGCCTAGGTCTTCCCAGCGCCCTACTGCAGGGAAGTAAGAGAACATGACCTTGCAAAAAGCACACTGCTTCAATTGCCCCATAACTCCCTTCACCATTGGTATTTCAGTAGGTTTCAATAGGTACATTTAACATCAGAGAAGTATATACAGTATACATCCTAAAATTCTTCTTCACAAACATCCACAAAAACAGGAGTGACTGACACCCAAAGAATGAATGACAGTTAAAGTTAGAACCTCAAAGCCCCCCCCAGCTCCCCCCTCCCACACACAAGCAGCAACAAAGCAACGACCCCCCCACGCCCACCAGCAAAAAAGCATCGGCGCCCACCACTGAGCACTCAAGTGCACAGCAAAGCATCAATAAAGACACAGACTTGCAGTACCCCAAAGACTACTCATTCACCAGGTAATTAGACATACCACAGACTCTCTCTCTCTCTCTCCCTAAAAAGGGAAAAAGAGCTGTCCCCGTTTCACAGCAAGGGGAAGACATAACAAAAGCAACTCGCTGATTTATCGTGTTAAAAGTCTGTTGCGTCGCTTCTTCTTCCAAGCTCTGTGCCCAAAGGACTCGGGTCTCTGGGCACACAGCAAGCAGCCACAACCAATGTCCTCCCAGATATTTACAGGATGTACCATAGAAACTCATCTATATTTCTTTACCACTGTTTCCTATTCCTGGTGAGCGCTACCATCACAAAGGCCAATTCATGAGAGCAACATGGTGGCACAGAAGTTGATGCTACTGCCTCACATCTCGAGGAACATTAGTTTGACCTTGAACCTTGGGTGTTCAAACTTCAAAGTAAATTTATTATCAAAGTGCGCAAATGCCAGCACTAAGATTGATTTTCTTGCAGGTATTCACAGTAGAACAAAGAAATACAATAGGCTCAATGAAAGGTTACATACAAAGACTGACAAACAACCAATGTGGAAAAGAATACAAACTGGGAATAACTGTTCCTGACCCTGGAGGTGTGGAACTGAAGGCTCCTGCACTTTCTTCCCAAGAGAAGCTATGATAAGAGAGCATGGCCTGGAAGGTGGGGTTCCTTAATGATCAATGTTGTTTTCTTGTGGCAGTGCTCTTTGTAAATGTACTCAGTCATGGGAAGGGCTTTTGCTGTGAGGGACTGGACTGTATCCATTATTTCATGTAGGCTTTTCCAATAGTGTTTTCATACCAGGCCATGATGAACCAGTCAGGATACTCTCCACCACATATCTATAGCTGTTTATCGAAGTTTTAGATGACATGCCGAATGCACGTAAACTTCTACGAACGCAGAGGTGCTGCAGTGCCTTCTTTGTAATGGCACTTACTTGCTGGTTCCAGAACAGATCCTCCCAAAATGATAACATCAAGGGATTTAAAGTTACCGGCCCTGTCCATCTCTGATCCCCTGGTTCGTGCACCTCCATTCTCTTCCTCCTGAAGTCAACGATCAGCTTTTGGTTTTGCTGACGTTAAGTGAGAGGTTGTTGTAGCACCTTTCTACCAGACTTTCAATCTCATTCCTATTTGCTAGTACATCAGCACCTTTGATTGTCTGTCTGGAGTCTTCATGTTCTCCCTCTGACAGTACCAGTTTCTCCTGAATGTTCCTGGTTCACCCCAATCACACAGGGATGCTGGTCGGTTAACGGGATACTCTAAGTGATCCTTTAGTGCAGGTAATTCACAAAAGAATCAAAGCGGGAGTCAATGGACACATGAGAAAGAATCATTTGCAGGGCTGCAGTCAGAGTGGCCAGATTGGTTAGCTCTGATAGGAGCTGGCATGGATGCGATCAGCTAAATAGTCTCATCTTGTGTTGAAATAAGTAAGAGATTCTGCAGATGTTGGAAATCTCGAGCAACACACACAGAATGCTGGGGGATCTCAGCAAGTCCCGCAGTGTCTACGGAGGGGAATAACCTGTCAACGTTTCTGGCTGAGACCCTTAATCAAAACAATGTTCGTCACAATCTCTTCAAGCCAAATTAAGAAGCGACTACAAACATTAACTTTTTCCTTTTCATGGCTATGAATTTAAAAAATAGCCATTATTTAATCCAACTTCCAATGTTTGATAAGAAATCAACTACATACACGCACAAAATTGGGAACATATTTGTGGAACGGAGTCCTAAAAGATGTTCTGCCCATAACTTCCACGGAATCATTACAGTGTATTATAATGGCACAGCAGTGACAAAAGCATAGCAGAAGGAATGGTCTCTGTTGTGTATTTCATATTTCAGTCATATTTGAGTAATATTGTTTGATTAAGCGTTTTGTTCCATTAAGTAATTCATTCCAGTTTATATGTATAAATAAGTGAATTGTTTACATCATGATGCTTCCACATGATGCATGTGCATCTTGCTTAAAGTAGAACTATGTTAGGCTCACATTTTGGATCCCATCTTTTCCTTTTTAATTAGTTTAGTGTTTTGCAGTTACAAAACATAACAGCCTTCATCCCATGTGCTCCACACAGAGACACTACGCTAAGGGTGTAAGGGTGAGTTATGTTGGGAAGTACCTGTCAATTTCTCATGGGCCACAATATTGTGCCGGCTTTTAACCAATTTCAAGACCAATCTAAACCTTCCCTCCTACATAGCCCTCCGTTTTTCTATCATCCTTGTTCATACCTAAGCATTTCTAAATAATCCCTAATCTGTCTCAACCACTATCCCTGACAGGGTGTTAGGGTGTTCCATGCTTTCACCACTCTTTGTTTCATGGCTGTCTGGAGAAGGTGAGTCTCCAAGTTGTATACCACATAAATACTTTGATAATAAATGTACCTTTAGCCTTGAAAAAGCTTACCTCTGACATCACCCCCCCATGTTTTCCTCCAGTCACCTTAAAATTATGCCCCTTGATCTTAGCCATTTTCACTCTAGACAAAAGTCCTTGGCTATCTATTCGATCTATGCCTCTTACCATTTTGTAAATGTCTATCAAGTCACCTTCACTCTAGAGAGAAAAGCTCTTCGGTATAAGACGACACAACGCGGGAATGGTTATGGTATTTCACTGTGCAAAAATTTTTTAAAATCTCAGTAGTATTACATTTAAAAAGTTATGCATTGGATTTTTTTTGGTAGCTATACTATTGATGTAATGCACTGACGATAATAGAACATATGAAATAATTTATGTTATAGCTTTTCAATTGTGGTGTAGAGTATTAGTTTGAATTTGGGTAATCACAACATGGAAAAGGTTTAGGGCTTCGGGTTTTCACTTAGATTCTTGCCAAGAAATTGGTCTAGAAGGCTGTTAACAATCATATGAAGTATTTCCATTGAATTTTCTTGAATCTTCTGCCAAAGTCACAAAAGGAGACCAGGACAATCCCTATTTGAGCTTCAGTGCATTCAGAAAGAGCAAAGAACAGAGCAACAAAATTGATGCCAGTGGTAAAAGGAATAAGCTTTGTGGAAAGATTACAGAAGCTTAAGTTTAACAGGCTAGACAGAAGGTAGTTAAGAAAATCCTCATTGAAGTGTTTAAAATGTTCAATAATATGGATAGACAGAGTAAACCTAGGTTATTACTTCAAAGTTAACCACAAATGTAAGACCAGAAAACATAAATGATAATTCCTGAAAAACGAAATGATTAGATTGGCCTGAAAGCAGTCCGCTTCAGGCAGATCACAGTGCCAAGATTTAAAGGCCAGACAGGATGAGGAATGGTTGGGTCTGTACTTTAAGCCTCACACATACACCTGAGGGGGTACTCCTTCACTCGAGAGCATGGAACAATCTGCCTGCGGAAATGATGGATGTGGATTCAACTTCAGCGTTTAAGAGAAATTTGGGTAAGTATGTGGGTGGGAGGGGTATGTCAGGATATGGTCCAGGTGCCGGTTGATGGGACTAGGCAGAATAATAAGCTGACACAGACTAAATGGGCCAAAGGCCCTTTTTCTACGCTGTAGTACTCTACAACTCTGTGACTTTTGGACCTAATCACTACAGTTTAGCAACACTATGAACACCTTTACACTAAAATCAACTTTTCTTTTTGTTGTAAGTATGTTTTCTTGTGTATAACTGATGTTTAATTTAATGCTGCTTATATGATGCTGTGTACCTGTGATGCCAGTGATCCCACCACTGCCTGTAAGGAGTTTGTACGTTCTCCCCGTGACCACGTGGGTTTCCTCCGGGTGCTCTGGTTTCCTCCCACAGTCCAAAGACCTGCTACTTGGTAGGTTAATTGGCCATTGTAAATTGTCCTGTGATTAGGCTAGGAATAAATTGGGGATCTCTGGGTGGTGTGGCTCAAAAGGGCTGGAAAAGCCTGTTCTGTGTTGTATCTCAATAAAATAAAATTAAAAAAAACAAAAATATGTTTTTCATTGCACCTGTGCATACATGCACATATGATAATAAATGTAACTTTGACTTTGAACCCTCAGAGAGGATAGCAAGATAAATATTTCTGTGTAACACTTTTAATAACAGGCAGTTCATCTGATCAACTGTTCTAGTTAGCCCCCCCCCCCACCCATATCACTGCACTATAGACACTTTAAACAACTTTTTGTAATGGTTTACATCGTAAATACATGCAGGTATTTATTTATTTATGCACATTTTATTCCATATTCAGAATCAGAATCAGGTTTTTTTATCACCAATGTATGTCGTGAAATCTGTTGATTCATGGCAGCAGTACAGTGGAATACATAATATATAAAATATGCTATAATTTACAATAAAAATATATTTCAACAACTAAGTAAGTAGTGCAAAGAGAAAGCAAGAATAGTGAGGCGGTATTCATTGACTGTTAAGAAAGCAGGTGGCAGAGTTGAAGAAGCTGCTCTTAAAATATTGAATATGTCTTCAGTGTGTCCTCAGTTTAGCAATCAGTTCTTTAACTTCTAAATTTATTAGATTTTTAATTTATATATAATTCTTTATTTTTATGTAATTCTTTATTCTTTTTAACTGTTGAATATTATCTCTTGTTGCACGTTGCTCCCAGACCAATACATGAGAGCAAAAGTACTAAAACATGTAAAAGTATATGATGAATAAAGCTGATCTTTATTGCTAAAGCAACATGCCACTATGCAGATTCCTAATGCAATGTACACCAGTTTGCCATGTTCTTTCTTGAATTCTATTTCTAAAAGATGTTCTTTTGGACAAGGCAGGTGTGGAAGGCTCCGCAAAGGGTCATTTAAAGACTTACTTCCTATATATCACTTAGAATTATGTTATGCACCAGGAATACTTTGGTCCAATTACATCTACTGGAGCAACAAATGATGGACCTTTGAACTGTAAAGATAGGCAAAATAATGTTCGTTGTTGCTTGAAGGGAAATTTCTCTGTTATGATGGGTCAGAGCCAAACAACAACTTGCATTTATGTAGCATCTTTCAAAAAAATCATCCTTCTGGCAAAATAGGGGGGAAAATGGCTTGCTCACCCATAACTAAGCTGCCATGATTAATTCAATTTATAAAGGTCTCGATTAAAGACAGATTCTGTTGTTTTTGACACTTCCAGCTATATTCATTTACAGGCTGTCAAGTGATTGCCTCCTCTAAGGAGCCCAGTAACTGATATGGTTGCATTTTTTCTCAATTGTGGCAGAAGATGCATTACCAAAAATGCAAAGGGGGAAGAAACTTACAATAATCAATGAGCCAAGAAAAATTCTTCCGATTTCAAACTTAGAGATAATATTTACTTTAATTTTGAATATCTCAGGATTATCTTCCCATTCTTGCTTACTTCACAAAATAGTTATTACACCTATTTTACACAATGCTTTCAATAGATGACTTTTAACTTTAGTAGTCCATTTTCTTTCAGAGCCAGAATTGTACACTGAAGTCACAGCAGGTATACAAATAAAATTGCCCCTGCCATTCAATGACCAATTATTACTACAATCAACGTGATTGACTTTGATTCATAGTTTTTCCTCTTGTTGACATGAATTCATAGTCCCAACCTGAATGCTGTTCCTACATGTATGCCCAGACCATGCTAAAAAGCAGAAGCTGTAGCTGGTAAATCTGATGGAAATTTCTTCAAAATGTGTTGGACATTACCTTGATTTTGGATCTCCCCCTCCCCCTCCAACTTTCAAATCCCTTACTAGCTCTTCCTTCAGTTAGTCCTGACGAAGGGTCCCGGCCTGAAACGTCGACTGTACCTCTTCCTAGAGATGCTGCCTGGCCTGCTGCGTTCACCAGCAACTTTGATGTGTGTTGCTTGAATTTCCAGCATCTGCAGAATTCCTGTTGTTTTTGGACATTACCTTTTTCCCTTTGTATGGACAAACCAATTCCCCCCCGGGATTAATAAAGTATGACTATGACTATGACTATTGCCACTATTGTCCATGTGGGTTAGGTGCTAGAAACTGAACCATAACAACTTTTACCCCATTGAGAGTATCATGCTCCCGTTCAGCCCAGAACTGATGTAACTTGCCCCAGATAAGTTAGTTTGAGTAATAGGCAGCTTTAAGACTTTTACTTGAGCCGTGCATATTATAAATCAAACGTTCTTCTCTATCGTCATAAATTAAGACCATAAGATATAGGAACAGAATTAAGTCATTCAGCCCATCAAGTCTGCTCCACTATTCCATCATTCCATCAAATTAATCCAAGTATTCAGATTAAAAATTTGGAATGTATCTTCATCATTATGAGATCTAAGTTAGCAGAATCAATATGAGGTTTAGATCAGCTCCCTTTTTACATTTTCTGAACATTTTAAAACACAATTTGAATAATTAATAGATACTTAGTTGAATAAAAACAAACTGCTGCTAGTAAGGCATCCTGTATTTTATCTTCCAACCTATGTTTGCTCTTCAGGACCTCATCCATTTTCCAATCTATGTTGTTAGTACCAACGTGTACCACGACTTCTGGCTGCTTTCCCTCTCTCTTAAAAATGAGGATGTTAAGAAGGGGAATGTGCTGGAACTTTTGAAAACATTTGGAATAGTCCCTGGGGCTGGAAGGAATGTACCCCACATTGCTATGGGAAGCAAGGAAAGAGATTACTGTGCCTTTGTGTCCGTACTGGCCTCAGAAGTGGTACCAGCAGATTGGAGGGTGGCAAATGTTATCCTTTGTTCAAGAAAGGTAATAGCAATAATCCTGGGAATTATTTACCAGTGGTGGGCAAACTTGGAGAGGATCTTAGAGGCAGGATTTGTGAGTATTTGGAGAAGCATAGTCTCATTAGGATAGTCAGCATTGGTTTTTCAAGGAAGTGACAAAACAAGTTGCTTAAGGTAGAGTAGGTGTGGTTTAATGGACTTTAGTAAGGCGTTCGACAAGGTTCCACATGGTAGGCTCATTCAGAAACTCAGGAGACATAGCACACAGGGAAACCTCACTGTGTAGTTTCAGAACTGGCTTGGGTGGTAGAGGGTGATAGTAGAGGAGGGTATTCCACCTGGGGGTTGGGTACCAGTGGTGTTTCATAGGGAACTGTTCTGGGACCACTACTCTTTGTGAGTTTTATGAATGACTTGGGTGAGTAAGCGGAAGGTGGGTTAGTAAGTTTGCAGATGACACGAAGGTTGATGGTGCTGTGGAAAGTGTGGAAGGTTGTTGTGGGTTACAACGAGATGTTTTAGGATGCAGAGCTGGGCTGAGAAATGGCAGATGGGGTTGACAGTAGAGAAGTGTGAAGTGATACACTTTGGAAGATCAAACTTGAAAACAGATTAAAGGGTTATTGGCGGGATTCTCAGCAGTGTGGAGGAACAGAAGGATTTTGGAGTCCACATCCATAAATCCCTCAAAGTTGCTGTACAAATTGATAGGGTGGTTAAGAAGGCATATGGTGTGATGGCCTTCATTAGTCGGGGAATTGAGTGCAAGAGCCTTGAGACAATGTTGTAGTTCTATAAAACTCTGGTTGGACCACACTTGCAGTATTATGTTCAGTTCTGGTTGCCTCATTATAGGAAGGATGTGGAGCTTTAGAGAGGATGCAGAGGAGATTTACCAAGATGTTGACTGGATTAAATAGCATGTTTTATGAGGAAAGATTGGGCGAGATAGGGTTTTCCTCCTTGGAGAGAAGGAGGATGAGAGGTGACTTGATAGGGCTGTACAAGATGATAAGGTATTGTTAGAATGGGCAGAATATCTTTATCCCAGGGTGGAAACAGCTAATACAAAAGGGCATAATTTTAAGGTGACTGAAGGAAAGTATAGGGTATCTTTCTGAGGAGGGTTGTTTTTTATCATCTGATGCCCCACTGTATCAAGTTGGGCTGATAGAAGTTCATAAAATTATGAGAGGCATTGATGGGGTTGGGGTGGCGTGATGGAGATACGTCTCTACCAAAGGAGGTGCAAGGCTCTCCTTCCCTTTGCTAGCCTGCAGGTCACCCTTGGGCAAGGTGTAGCACCTGCTTAGCCCCCAACCCCGATCAGGGTCACACGAAGCCATGGGAGCAGGTGGTGGATTGGTGTTTGAGCATCTGGTGCATATCACAAGTCCTGGTTAAGCGATCACTGATGTCAGGCAGACAATCTCTGACGAGTACTGATAATGGCTGGGGTATTAATGCCCAGAAGAAGGCAATGGCAAACCAGTTCTGTAGAAGAACTTGCCAAGAACAACCGTGCTCATGGACAGAGAAAGTAAGCAAATTAAGGACAGATGGAAGACCACGATTACCCATGTCATACAACATGGCACATAATGATGATGATGATGATTGATAGAGTAGTCTGCCAGTATCCTTTTCCCACAGTCAAATTATTTAATACTAGAGGGCGTGCATCTAAGGTGGGAGGGGGGAAACTTCAGAGGAAATGTGCTGGATGAGTTACTTTTACAGAGGGTGGTGGGGTGCCTGGAATGCACAGCCAGTGGTGGTGGTGGGGGCAAATAAGATAGTGGCATTTACAAGGCCCTTGGATAGGCATGCGAATGTGCAGAGAATGGAAGAATATGGACCTTGTGCAGACAGAATGGATGTGTTTAATTAAGCATCATTAGCTTAATTACTTTGGCACAGCATTGAGGTTGAAGGGCCTTAACCTGCACTGAACTGTTCTTTGGTCTATGTTTCCATCCTTTTTTTCTCTTTGACTCTATTTAAAAATCTTACTGTGACTACTGTAATTTATTTTGGGTGAAAACTAACGGAAGTGTTGGGGTCAAATGGCATGCCCGTTAGGAGGGGAGTGCTTCGATCCACCTGTCGTGTAACACTCTGCTGCAGCAACACTTGATCAGCCCAACTTGTTCTTCCAGAATCTAACTGGAGGAAGCAAATAGTACAGCAAACAGTGCAAATTGGACCTCTCTCATTCAAACTGGCTTTCTCTCCCCCACCACCAATCAAGTTATTGATCTCTTCAGTGTAATATTTTTATATTGTTTAATGGCATCCATGTTATCTTCGTTGAAGAGGGCCACTTAAATGTAAATAGAAAGAGAGTGTTCAATTTTAGTGTAAACGTTATTTTCATTTTAAAAGCAAGTGAAGAATTACAGCAATTGGAAAACTTCCTCAAAAACATGGTGAGAATTCCAGACCACATCAAATTCCACTGGTAATTTTGCTACTGATTGTAATGCAAATAAAATAAAGATATCATGCTCACAAAGAATAATAATCAGAACCTTAAAGATCTTATAGATCAAGAGAAACTTGATGAATATGCTGCAAAAGTACACTGAAACCACTGGTAATTTTTGTTGCTGGAATAACAATATAGAGCTGTGGCCATTAATGACAATGTGAAACTGGTTTTACACCATTAAGTGCATGAAACATTACAGACTTATTTCTAATTGAAGCTTATTAAAGAATGTAGTTGTGCATTTGATTAGTGCATTCCAACAGTGACTACATTGCCAAAGCATCCTGGGATATCCTGAGGCCAAAATGGGAGTCAGAATCAGAATCAGGTTTAACGTCACTGAAACGTCATGAAATTTGTTGTTTTGCAGTAGCAGTACAGTGTAGTAAGTAATAATAAATTACAATAGAGATATAACATTGAGTTCAAGACCCTATACCTCTTCTCAGTACAGAATATAGTATATAGTTTAAGGCATCCGTTAGTCTTGCAAGACCATGGATCTGCGCCTGGAAAGTGTTCACACTCCAGGGCGCAGGCCTGGGCAAGGTTGTATGGAAGACCAGCAGTTGCCCATGCTGTAAGTCTCCCCTCTCCATGACACCAATGTTGTCCAAGGGAAGGGCATTAGGACCCATACAGCTTGGCACCAGTCTCGCCCCAGAGCAATGTGTAATTAAGTGCCTTGCTCGAGGACACAACACGTTCCCTTGGCTGGGGCTCGACCTCACGACCTTCAGGTCTCTAGTCCAATGCCTTAACCACTTGGCCATGTGCCCACACAGTATATAGTACAGGGTGCTCTATTAATGCCAGACTTCCTGTTTACCTGACACATCTGAAAGGTTTTAATCACTATTCTATATTCTTGTATGTTGGGTATAAACTCCTGCTTTTCAAATACATGTCTTCCATAATTTCTTTATTAAAATGGAATTCCAGCTGCTAGTCCCTAAGTTCTCTAATTCCTTCCCTAAACCTTTTGCCCTCTCTATTCTTCTATCTTTTTGCTTAAAACTTAATCTTTAACTAAACTCTTGGCCGGGTATCTCCACATGTTGTGTGGTGCTGAATATGCTTCCATGAAATAATTTCAGATGTTTTTCACTGTTAAACGAGCTGTATTGCAAGTTGTAGTTGCAAAATAAAAATTCCTTCCATCTTCTCACAGCCCTTTTCCTGCTATGAAAAGATCGAGTGGAAAATAACTTGGTTTTAATTGGGATTTCTCCAAATAACCTAGCCAACTATAAAAGTTCACACTTCCAGCCTCCAAACCCATGTCCTACTATTTCATGGTTCAAAACACTAGTTACTTTGACTTCTAATTTTCTGTGTATCTTCAAGCATCTCTGCTGAATTCAGAAACATTTTTATTGAAATATTCCTCATAGTAACAACCTAGTCTCTTCTGGATACCAATTAAGCTTGAAGCTGAGTGAAAGGACCTTTTTCTGAGATCAATAGACTCAAGTCGCTCCCGATCCTCTTTCGACACAGCCAATCACATAATAATGGAGCTGCAGTATTGTGCGAGATCCTGTACAAAAATAGTATCACAAACATATTATTTTCATTTCCCCACTGCTGTATTTGGCAGAGATATTATATGTTTAAAGAGCATTAATCAACATTGTTGAAGAGAGCTCATGTAACAATGAATCACAAAAATCGTATAGACCATAATCCATGACAGCAGGCCTCCATCTGTAGGATATCAGAATTGAAATTTCCCTGTCATGTGAAAAGTTTTCTTTTTGGCACTTCAATTGGATTTATTCTTTGAGAAAGGAATAACAAAAGTCTAAAGAATCCAAACCTGGCAGAGGTAACATTTCCATGCCAGTAACCTGTGGTAAACAAATGCTTACAGTTTTTGCCTTATTCAGCGTATATCTGCCAATCTTATTGCATTAGCAAGGTGAAATTCTATGATCACAAGCAATGAGGTAGACATAACTGGAAAACTGAGCACTCAAAATTCTCATTGCAAAGATCAGTGATGAAAAAAACATCGCGGAAAGAATTCAAAAGAAGTAGTCACAATATGAGACATACAAGTGACACCGTGTACTGAAAATATGCCAACTATATGTGCCAATGGTTTGCTTTCATTAAGCCTTGAAAAGCTTTGTTTGTCAGTGCAGTATTTGGAACTTTCTCCCACCTGCAAAAAAAGTTAGACGTGGAAATTTGTCCTCAAGTTGCTTGCTTTCATCCGATACATACAGCAATAGCTGAGAGCTGCACTTAGTTTATGGAATTCACTTTCTTTGAAGTCAATGGTCTAGAGTATGATTGGTAATTTATTGGCATTTTCTACTCATACGTTATGGATCATTGTGAACACATGGTTTGATGTGGAAATCCCAAATTTGTTTCTAGAAATCTCGCATGCTTACATGGGCAATGTTATTTACTACCCTCTTCAAACCATTCAAGCTGAAATCACGGAGAATTTGGGGCTTTTACAAATTTGTACAACCATAATATAACCTGAAAAATCTTACACTAGTTTACTTGAGGTCTAAGTTTAATGATGTGCTAAATAATAATTAGCTGGGCTGAGGTTAGACAAACCTGGGTTGTTTTCATTGTAGCATCGGAGATTGAGGAGAAACCCGATCACAACCAAAATCAGAATCAGATTTAATATCATCGGGATACATCGTGAAATTTGTTAACTTTGTGACAGCTGCACAGTGCAATAAAATATAGAAAAAATAGATAAATGAATTGCAGTAGGTATTTGCATATTAAATAATTAATTTTAAAATAGTGCAAAAACAGAAAAAAAAGTGAGATAGTGTTCATGGGTTCATTGTCCATTTCAAAATCAGATGGTAGAGGGAAAGAAACTGTTCCTGAATTGCAGAGTGTGTGCCAATCACATGTCATCACATAAACAGAGATCCAATACACAAAAAGAAGTTGTCCACCTTGTGCTGTAGAGGAACGTCCTCCTTGTCCATCACTTTAATGGACTTCTTGAGGGTTTGTCTAAACCTTTCAGCTAACCCACTCGTTGCTGGGTGGTGAGGAGCTGACTTGAAATGTCGGATGTCATTTTTCTTCATGAACAGTCAGAATTCTTCTGAAGTCTATTGTTACCTGTTGTCACTCACGATTTGTTGAGCCATTTCTGATGAAGGTAGCCCTCAGAGTGGAGACAGTCTTTGCTGAGGTGGGTGACTTCATTGGTATAGCCTCCGGCCACTTCGAACCAGTATCCACAGCAATCAGAAACATGGAGGCCATGAATGGCCCAGCAAAGTCAATACATACTCTTTGCCATGATAACGATGGCCAATCCCATGGATGTAATAGTACCTGTGGGGGTGTGTTTTGAACTTTTTGACATCTCAAACAGCTTTTGGCCAAGTCTTCAATCTGTTTATCTATTCCTGGCCACCACACATAGCTCCGGGCAAGGCTCTTCATCTTGACTGTACCCAGGTGACCTTCATGCAGATTTTCTAGCACTCTGGTGCACAGTTTAGAGGGAACCACAACATGAGATTCACACATGTGTTCTTTGACATACTGATGGTCTCATCTCAGTGAGAACCCTGGAAATATAGGGTTACCATGAGATGACCATCCTTGCATGGTGATTTCATAACCTTTTGACAATGTCGGGTCATTCCTTGTTTTTCTTTGTATTTCGGAATTTATTACCAGCAACTGGTCCACCAATGCGGTGTGGAACACTTCTGCTGAGTCACAGTATGAAGACTTTTCTTCTTCAGTTGCCAATAGTGGAAGACGCAACAAGCCATCAGCATTGCTGTGTTATTTTGTAGCCTTGAACTCCGTGTTATAAGTGAGGAATAGTGCCCAATGTTGAAACCGGGTAGTGGACATCACTGGAATTCCCTTCCTGGGATTGAAAATGAACACAAGGGGCTGGTGAGCTGTCACTAGCATAAACTTTTGTCTGTAGAGATGGTGGTGGAACGTCTTTAGTCCCCATACTAGACTAAGGGTCCCTCGGTCGATCTGTGCGTTGTTGCATTCTGCACTCGTTAGTGATCTTGAAGCAAATGCAACACACATAAAAGTTGCTGGTGAACACAGCAGACCAGGCAGCATCTCTAGGAAGAGATACAGTCGACGTTTCGGGCTGAGACCCTTCATCAGGAGTCCGGACGAAGGTTCTTGGCCCAAAACGTCAACTGTATCTCTTCCTAGAGATGCTGCCTGGCCTGCTGCGTTCACCAGCAACTTTTATGTGTGTTGCTTGAAATTCCAGCATCTGCAGATTTCCTCATGTTTACGTTGAAGCAAACGCAACCAGGATTTCAGATCCATCTTTCATAGTGTGTGACAAAATTGCTCCATTGCCATAAGGGGATGCATCGCACATCAGTCTGATGGACAAAATGGGTCATGATGGGTGAGCAGTTCATCAGATGTTATTGGTCTCTTTGTTTCCATGAATACTTTTTCACATCTTTCTGACCATTCCCACTTCGCTCCTGTCTGTAACAGTGCATTCAATGGATGCAGCACTGCAGCAATGTTTGGGAGAAACCGGTGGCAGTAATTTACAAGGTGCAAGTATGAGCTGAGTTGTGACGCATTTTCTGCTTTGGGTGGCTGTAGCACTGCTTCAATCTTCTCTTGTGACTTATGTAAACCATGCTTGTCAATGACATGTCTGCAATATGAGACTTCATCTTGAAAAGCTCACACTTCTCTCTCTTTACTCACTCAGCCTGGTAAGCACTGTACCAAGATTCATCATTTTTGCCAGTCACAATGCTGTTATTAAGGTAACACTGTGTTTCTGGGATATCTTGGAGCAATTGGTTCATTGCACTTTGCCAAATTACTGAGCTGATGTGATGCCAAAGACAAGACATTTATACTGGAATGGTCCCTTGTGAGTATTGATTATGAGGAACTTCCTGCTTGACTCCTCAATCTCCATTTGTAGATAGGCTTGTGATAAGTCAATCTTTGAAAACCAGCCCCTGCCTGTCATAGATGCAAAAGTGTCTTCTATTCACGACAGGGGATACTACACAGTACACAGCACCGTGTTGATACTCGCCTTGAAATCCCCACATATGCGAATAGCTCCAGCCTTCCCTTTCTTGATCATCGGGACAATGGGTGTGACCTAATCGCTCCACTCAACCTTGGAGACAATTCCAGATGCCTCGAAGCTCTGCTGTTCAGCATCAATTTTAGGACATAGTGCATAAGGCACTGGATGTGCTTTATGGAATCTTGATGTTGGCTGAGGATGTTCTACGAGTCTGTGGTGGCCAGTGCTATCATGCTTGCTGTTGTGTGCTGGGGCAGCAGGCTGAGGGTAGCAGACAGCAACAGAATCAACAAACTCATTCGTAAGGCCAGTGATGTAGTGGGGATGGAACTGGACTCTCTGACGGTGGTGTCTGAAAAGAGGATGCTGTCCAAGTTGCATGCCATCTTGGACAATGTCTCCCATCCACTACATAATGTGCTGGGTGGGCACAGGAGTACATTCAGCCGGAGACTCATTCCACCGAGATGCAACACAGAGAGTCATAGGAAGTCACTCCTGCCTGTGGCCATCAAACTTTACAACTCCTCCCTTGGAGGGTCAGACACCCTGAGCCAATAGGCTGGTCCTGGACTTATTTCCTGGCATAATTTACATATTACTATTTAACTATGTATGGTTCTATTACTACTTATTATTTATGGTGCAACTGTAACGAAAACCAATTTCCCCCAGGATCAATAAATTATGACTATGACTATGACTACTATGACTATGTTGTTGATTCATCCAGTTCAATTCTGGCCTTTATGACTTTGAGTTTACCAATCCCCTTCTAAAACTCCTTTTCATAAGCATTAAGCATCTGTGCCATTCTCTGATTAGTACTGCCATTTTGGCTGCCATTGCCTGTTGCTGTCACACGGAGAACTTCGATTGAGTGCCAGTCTAGTTGGATTTTTCTCAACCATTCACATCTGAAAAGTGCTAGCCCTCCACTTTTCAATGCATAAAGCTCTAGCTGTTGTGCTTGGCCTCGACACATCACCTTTACTTTCAGTTTGCTTTTGGAGGACACTTTTTCGCCTGTGTAGGTCTTTAGCATCACTAAGGTCTTCTCTGATGGTATCTTAGAAAACAGTCTGTTGTAGTCAGCCTCTGGAATTATAGACAAAGGTGACCTTGTATCCAACTCCATTTTCAGGTTACAGCAGAAATATCTATTGTGATCCATATTATATTTAAATCTGCTTCAGTCATACTATGCAGTTCTAGGCATTACAGTTGACCTTTGTCAGACTCTATGTTGTCTGATTCTGTTTCACATTCGGTAACTTTTAGCCTATGCTTAGTTTTGTGTTTGAGACTTTTCACTCGGTTGTGCTTTTGTCTGCTTTGCACACTCACTCTATGTGACTTTGTCTGTGACACTTTCTGCAGACTTTTTCTTTGAACCAACAGTCATTTGCATCATGAGGGGATTTGCCACATCGATAACATTTTTGGCTTTTTGCACCATTCAGGGACATTTTGTGCATTTCACATTCTAACCTGCTTTTCTGTAGTTCTGCTGTATCCTTTGCTGCAGTCTCTGATGATATTACAATAATTAATGCCCGTTCTAAGGTTAGATTTCTTTCTGCCAGTAGCTTCATTTGAGTGCTTTGACTATGCATGCCACATACAAGCCTGTCCATTAATATGTCAGAAAGTTCATCTCTGAAGTCACAATACTGGGAAAGTTTGTGCAGTTCTGCAATGTATTCAGAAAGGCTTTCATCTTTTGACTGGTTCCCTTTGTAAAATCTAAATCTCACAGCTATTACCAGTGGTTTATGGCTCAATTGATTTTGCATGTTGTAACAATTTCATCGAACATCTTTCTTGCTGGCTTTTCAGGAGTTACTAAGTTGGCCCAAGACTGTATGTTCTTGGGCCAATTAAGCTAAGAATTGTAGGGGCTTTTTTTTGCTCCTCCACATTGTTCATGTTACAATACAGTTCAAAACATCTTGATGAACAACTCCCAGATTTTATTAGTGCTATCAAATTTGTCAGCTTTCCAGATTGAAGCCATTGCCACGTTATTTTCACTTTAAATTCAGCACGTCTTATACTGTTGCTTTGCTCTGTACTCACGCGTTTGTTAGCATCTGTCCTTCTTGTGCTGGACACCCATAACTGTCAGTGCAGTTTGTGAAATTTTCTGATGTTCAGGCTTGTACTCATCATCAATTTGTTGTGTCCGCGCACAATTACATATGTATTAAATAAAAGCATGCATGCGGGAGATGGCTTTAACTGGTTTACTGGCGCGAGAGAGAGAGAGAACAATGTACATTACATGCATAGACAACAGCGCATGCGTAGATAACAGATCAATACATAGAGCTAAGGGGAGGATCATCAGAATCTGAATCAGGTTTATTATCACCGGCATGTGACGTGAAATTTGTTAACTTAGCAGCAGCAGTTCAATGTAATACATAATCTAGCAGAGAGAAAAAAAAATAATAATAATAAATAAACAAGTAAATCAATTACATATATTGAATAGATATTTTTAAATGTGCCAAAACAGAAATACTGTATATTAAAAAAAGTGAGGTAGTGTCCAAAGCTTCAAAGTCCAATTAGGAATCGGATGGCAGAGGGGAAGAAGCTGTTCCTGAATCACTGAGTGTGTGCCTTCAGGCTTCTGTATCTCCTACCTGATGGTAACAGTGAGAAAAGGGCATGTCCTGGGTGCTGGAGGTCCTTAATAATGGATGCTGCCTTTCTGAGACACCACTCCTTAAAGATGTCCTGGGTAAAATAGATCCATACATTACAGTACCCATGATGGAGATGACTAATTTTACAACTTTTTGTAGCTTTTTATGACCCTGGGAATTAGCCCCCCCCCCCACCATACTAGATAATGTTGCAAGATTGTAAGATTATGAAAGGCCTAGGTAGACATGGTAGACAGTCAGAATCTGATGTATATCCCAAGAAAGAAATGTCAAACACATAAAAAATAAAAAAAGCAAAAAAAAATAGTGAGGCAGTGTACATGGGTTCATTGTCCATTCAGAAATCTGATGGCGGAGGGGAAGAAGCTGTTCCTAAAACATTACGTGTGTGTCTTCAAGATTCTGTACCTCATCCTGATGATAAGAAGGCATGTTCTGGGAGCTGGGGATCACAGCTATTCAGTACCAGAGATTTCAAGTTTTGAAAGTTTCAGAGTGCATTTAATATCAGAGTATATATACAGTATTCAACCTGAACTTTAACTTCTCCTCATCTAACATCTGCAAACACTGGGAAAAGTAAACAAAATTAAGTGCAAACACGAGGAAATCTGCAGAAGCTGGAATTTCAAGCAACACACATCAAAGTTGCTGGTGAACGCAGCAGGCCAGGCAGCATCTCTAGGAAGAGGTACAGTCGGCGTTTCGGGCCGAGACCCTAATAAAGTGCAGATGCTGTAAATCTGAAATAAAAAGAGAAAATGCTGGACACTCTTTGCAGATCAGGCATCAGCTGCGTAAACTGAAACAGAGTTAATGTTTCAGGTTTGACAGCCTTCATCAGACCTGGCAGGAAAAGGATCAAGAAGAAGTTCTTGCAATGTTCTTGCACTTTACCTCTAAGCTTTATCCCCAGTTGCTGACAAAATTCAGGGCTGTTGGAATTGAATTTTGGAAGTGGCATGCAAGAAGCAAACAAGCATATAATTCTATTCCAGTGATTTTCAAAAATAGCTGGACAAACATGCAGTATTTGACCATTGTAAGACCTGAATATCACCAGTACAAATTTTGTTTTCTTCATTCACTCTCCAACTTACAAATTGCAACTCCATTCATGAAGGTTCCTTGTAAGGTTAAGTCTTGAGGTTGAAGCATATTTGTGCAGCAACTCTCTTAGTTCTTGAATTTTGGCAAACTGTATCAATCACAACCCTACACACCATTAGTGTGTCAATATTTCAGCGCTGCCCTCTGGCAAGTGTCTGTAGACTTCTGTGTATTATTCACAAGAGACAACATGATTTCAGCTGCATAGGCATCATGTTCTCCCTCCCTTTGCCCCCTCCATCTTTCTCCATCTATACTTCCACCAACTTTTATAATACTCTAAGATACTTCTTAAACCTATTTCTTAACTAAACTTTGGCCATCACAATTAGTTTCTCCCCTGTGCCTCAGCTTTACTTTGTGCCTGAATAGTACAGATGTAACATGTCATCTAAAACTTTAATAAAGTTTTATGGATGCGAGTGGAGATTATCCTAACTAGTTGTATCATGGCCTGGTATGGAAATATCAGTGCCCGATATGGAAAAGCCTGCGAGAAGTGGTGGACGCAGGCAAAGCCCTCCCCACCATTGAGCAGATCTATGAGCAGCTATGTAACAAGAAAGTAACATCCATCATCAAGCAACACACATCAAAGTTGCTGCCTGGCCTGCTGCGTTCACCAGCAACTTTGATGTGTGTTGCTTGAATTTCCAGCATCTGCAGAATTCCTCGTGTTTGTGCCCATCATCAAGGACTCACTTTCAAGGATTCTACAACTTATGTTCTCAGTATTATTTATATACTTACTTTGTGTTTGCATCATTTGCCTTCTTTGGTTGCTTGTCCATGTCTGGACCTAGTTTTTCATTGATTCTGTTTTATATCTGCATTCTACTGTGAATGCCTACAAGCAAATGAATCACAGGATAGTACCAGGGGTGATTGATAACTTCATGGCCTAAGGTAGAAGGAGTCAATTTTATAAAAGCTAGCACATTTATTTTTCAACATAGTCCCCTCCTACGTTTACACACTTAGGCCAGCGGTCGTGGAGCATACGGATCTCGGACCTCCAGAAAGTGTCCACAGCAGGGGTGACTGATAAGTTTGTGGCCTAAGGTAGAAGGAGATGAGTTATTAACTTCCAACTTTCTGCATAATCACTCAAAGAGTTGAACTGCATGTGCATGTAACGAGAGCTGTATAACTCATCTCCTCCTACCTTAGGCCACGAACTTATCAATCACCCCTGCTGTGGGTACTTTCTGGAGGTCCAAGATCCATATGCTCCACGACCGCTGGACTAAGTGTGTACATGTAGGAGAGGACTATGTTGAAAAAAAAAAGTGCTAGGTTTTCTAAAACTGACTCCTTCTACCTTAGGCCACGAACTTATCAATCACCCCTTGTATATCAGAATCAGAATCTGAATCCGAATCCGAATCCAAATCAGGTTTAATATCACCAGCATGTATCATGAAATTTATTAATTTAGTGGCAGCAGTTCAATGAAATACATGATAAATACAGAGAACAAAAAAATTAGTAAATCAACACAGTAAGTATATATATGTATAGTAAATAATTAAATTAAAAATAGCGATATAACAGAAATAATATAAATTTTAAAAAGTGAGGTAGTATTCATGGGTTCAGTGTCCATTTAGGAATCGGATGGCAGAGGGGAAGAAGCTGTTCCTGAATCACTGAGTGTGTGCCTTCAGGTTTCTGTACCTCCTACCTGATGGTAACACTGAGAAGAGGGCACGTCTTGGGTGATGGGGGTTCTTGATAATGGATATCGCCTTTCTGAGGCACTGCTCCTTGAAGATGTCTTGGATACTACAGAAGCTAGTAACCAGAATGGAGCTAACTAATTTTACGACATTCTGCAGCTTCTTTCGGTCCTGTGCAGTAGCCACCCCTACCCACCCCCCCCCATACCAGACAGTGACACAGCCAGTCAGAATACTCTCCACGGTACGTCTGTAGATGTTTTCAAGTGTTTTAGGTGAACAACTATACCTCCTCCAACTCCTATTGAAATATAGCTGTGATATTCCCCTCTTTATAGCTCCATCGATATATGGGGACCAGATTAGATCCTCAGAGATCTTGACACCCAGGAACCTGAAATTGCTCACTCTCTCCACTTCTGATCCCTCTACGAGGATTGTTATTATGACATTCATGTACTTTGACAATAAATTTACTTTGAATATGATGCCCCATGCCAGCTCAAGACAGTTTTTGATATATCATAAACGTCATTCAGATCCAAAGACACCTGTGTCAGTCTCCTATTTGCATGTCATTCAAATCCAATGCATTGTTATTGTAATTTTGACTGAATCTCTAGTCTTTCATTGAGGTTATGTGGTGGTATTCATGTGGCTTTGTTTGCCTGCTTCAGTGGATTGTGTTTTCATGACTATTTCTTTGGAGCAGAAGGAAATAGGAAATATTACAGAACATGTGGATATGGAAGAGCATTTGATAGCTCTGGGTCTGGTCTTGCCTAAGTTTAAAAGACTGTGGATGGGACCTCATTAAAACCTATCGAATATAGAGAGCCCTAGAACATGGTGGCATGGTGCAAAGACAATAACCTATCCCTCAACATCAGCAAGACGAAGGAATTGGTTGTTGACTTCAGAAGGAGTAGCGGACCGCACAACCCAATTTACATCGGTGGTGCGCAAGTGGAACAGGTCAAAAGCTTTAAGTTCCTCGGGGTCAATATCACAAATGACCTGACTTGGTCCAACCAAGCAGAGTTCACTGCCAAGAAGGCCCACCAGCGCCTTTACTTCCTGAGAAAACTAAAGAAATTTGGCCTGTCCCGTAAAACCCTCACTAATTTTTATAGATGCACCATAGAAAGCATTCTTCTAGGGTGCATCACAACCTGGTATGGAAGTTGTCCTGCCCAAGACCAGAAGAAGCTGCAGAAGATCATGAACATGGCGCAGCACATCACACAAACCAATCTTCCGTCCTTGGACTCACTTTACACCGCACGCTGTCAGAGCAGTGCTGCCAGGATAATCAAGGACATGGCCCACACAGCCAACACACTTTTTGTTCCTCTTCCGTCTGGGAGAAGGCTCAGGAGCTTGAAGACTTGTACGGCCAGATTTGGGAACAGCTCTGTGATAAGACTGCTGAACGGATCCTGACCCGGATCTGGGCTGTACCCTCCAAATATCCGGACCTGCCTCTCGGTTTTTTTTTGCACTACCTTACTTTCCATTTTTCTATTTTCTATTTATGATTTATAATTTAAATATTTAATATTTGCTATTGATTTGTAAACCAGGGAGCCGGAAGCGTAGAATCAAATATCGCTGTGATGATTGTACGTTCTAGTATCAATTGTTTGGCGACAATAAAGTATAAAGTATAAGGAGTGGACATGGAGAGGATGTTTCCTATCATGGGAGAGTATAGTACCAGATGCCACAGCCTCAGAATAGAATGATGTCCCTTTAGAAAAGAGATGAGGAGGAATTTCTTTAGCCAGAGGGTGGAGAATCTATGGAACTTATTGCCACAGACAGTTGTGGAGGCCAAGTCATTGCGTATATTTATATGTTCTTGATTTGTAAGTACAGCAAAGTTTACGGGGAGAAGGCAGGAAAATGGTGTTGAGATGGATAACAAATAAGCCATGATCAAATGGCAAAGCACTAAATGGGCTGAATGGCCTGACTCTTCTCCTATTTCTTATGGGGCTATAGCTGTAACATGAATAGCCTTATGTAAGGAGGAGGACAAAATAACAATGTTCCATTGAGTCAGTAATTACAGGCGAGCAAAATTGAAAGGAAATGCAAACAAGAATGACAAAGCAAGATGCAGGGGTGCAAAAGAAATATCATTAAAAGAAGCACACTATCAGAAATCAGTTGCAAGAGTCTATTTTTGCACAGATTAGAAAGAGCTCAGTCCCAAAAGTAAAAGTGAAATCAGCGGGTGTTCACAGAAAACAATAAAGAGAAATGTATTTTATTCCTGACAGTAACTAACTTTTTCATCTTGGTTACCTGCCTAGCATGATATTCAGGATTTAAGTAATGCAAAGGACTCTGGTGGTTGCAAGTTTGATCAGTTGCTATATGTCAATATCTTGCAGAGTCTGCGAGCCTTGTTGGTTACCTAAGTTACGGTATGCATTCAAATTGAAATTAAATGTAAAGAATAATTCAGTGATAATCCACTGTAACCTACAAAGGCAATTCAGAAAATTCAGAATAATCCAATCTATGTTTCAATAATTAATTACCGGTATGAAATAAAACTCTTTAACAGTGACATTAATCATTATTGGCTCTTTGAGTACTGACAACTGACTATCCTGACAATCTGCATTAATCAGCTGGGTGCAGTGTGATGTGGAGGCGAACCTGAAAACACATCAGAAAAGTAGTGGATACAGCCCAGTCCATGACAAGAAAAGACTTCCTTACCATTGAGCATGTCTACAAGGAGCACTGCCACAAGAAAGTAGCATCCATCCTCAAGGACTCCCACCATCCAGGCCATGCTGTCTTCTTGCTGCTGCCATTGGGAAGAAGGTACAGGAGCTTTAGATCCCACACCACCAGGTTCAGGAACAGTTATTACCCTTCAAGCATCAGGATCGTGAACCAGCGTGGATGACTTCTCTCAACACTGAAACGATTCCACAACCAACGGACTCACTTTCAAGGAGTCTATAACTCATGTTCTCGGTATTATTTATTTATTTGTATTTGCATAGTTTGTCTTTTTTGCATATTGATCGTTTGTCAGTCTTTGTGTGTAGTTTTTCATTGATTCTGTTGTATTTCTTTGCTCTGCTGGTGAATACTTGCAAGAAAATTAATCTCAGGGTAGTATATGGTGACATATACATCTTTTGATTTTAAAAAGAATTGCTTTGCACTTTGAACTTTGAAGGCAGTGGTATTTCCAAGTGATTGCTGCGCATATTTTTTCTCAGTAGGGTTGGGGAGAGGTTTTAAAACTACGCCTGCCAAATGACGTGGTGGGACACTGCACTGTGGAGCAATCATCTGCGCATGATCTATCAGCTTACAGCTTCCCACTCATGCAGCAGTTTCAATCAAGAGAGCAGTAATATTCCGGGATCATTTTAAAGTTACCATCTCTTTGGAAAGAGCTAAAAGTTCTGATGCTGAGTAACCTTGTTTTCTTTTGTATCAACTAAATACCATTAGAGAAAAAAATATTTACTAGACTCTTGGGGGCTGTAGCCTTCCCAATGGTTGAATTCTACCAGGGGTTCCCAACCTTTTTCATGCCATTGACCCCTACCATTAACCAAGGGGTCTGTGGACCACAGGTTGGGAACCCCTGAAGTCTGGTGTCAGTGTAGGCCATCTACTGATCACAAGATATTTCAGTTGGCTGTTGCTGTTCAGTCTATTTACTCCTGTTATTCAGAAACAAGAACTAAGGGGTGAAGGAAAGCAAGCATTTGCCACCAGCTGTAAACTCACCTTTAAGCCCCATCTTAATCTGGAATTATATTGGTTTGCCTTCATTATCGCCAGGTCATATATTCAGGAATTCCCCTATCTAATAGCACTGTAGAACAACTTTTACCAGATAAACTGCAGCTGTTGAAGAAAACAGCTCCCCATCACTTTCTGAAGGATAGTTGGGGATGAATGCTAAATGCTGTCCTTGCCTCTGGTGTCTACATCCCATGAAAGAATTATAAACTATCCACGTCCCTCCGTTGCCTACCTATTCTGTCTGTGATGCTTGCTTTTGTTGCTTTGAATACCCAGGTCATTTTGAACATGAAAAATAAATCCCTGAATATGATCTTAAACTCTTCTTTGACAACAGGAACCTGTACCTTCCAATCCTGCTTGGCTACCTCTCAGTACAGTGAGACGCACCCTTCCTTCTGTTCTAAGCAAAATCAAATTAATATTTCGACTTACTCTTGCTCCTTTATTCCAAATCTGCCTGGATTTGTCAACTAGTTCAAGTCATACTTAATCATTTGATATTTGTAACAACTATATTTTTACAGATTTGAGAATTCAGTGTGCTGTTGAGCACCATGTGACATATTGCATTCTGAACTGCAGCTTGATTTTTGCTTCACCTCTGTACCACAAATACTTCTACTAATCCGAAGAAATTGACCTAAAACATTGGGTTCCTACTGCAGAAATTTGGCTCCAATGGCTAAGACAATGAACTCCAACTCAGATTATATAAATGGATCAAATATTAATGAACGAATCCACAACGTAATGCAGTAGTCAAACCTTTTTTTTTTCCATAGGAGAGTATAGGAGCAATTCACTGTACCCATATCTAACTAAACTATAACATTCTGCTTTGCGTTCATAGCAGCCGATTTTTGGTGTGTAGAACACTTTTGGAAGTGATTAATAAATGGTACACTGTCGACAATGATAAGTTCATGGCACACTGTTGGTTGTGATTTGCATTTCATGCACTGTTGGTAGGCTGCATCACCATCTGGTATGGAGGGGGGTGCCATTGCACAGGACCAAAAGTTGTAAAATTAGTCAGCCCCATCTTGGGTACTAGCCTCCATAGTATCTAAGACATCTTCAAGGAGCGGTGCCTCAGCAAGGTGGCATCCTTTATTAAGGACCCCCATCACCCAGGACATGCCCTCTTCTCATTGTCACCATCAAGATGGAGGTACAGAAGCCTGAAGGCATGCTTCTTCAGGAACAGCTTCTTCCCCTCTGCCATACGATTTCTAAAAGGACAGTGAACCCATGAACATTACCTCACTTTTTAAAATTATTTCTGCCTTTGCACTACCATTTTTAATTTAACTATTTAATATGCATAGACTTACTATAATTTATTTATTTTATTTATCTTATATTATGTATTTCATTGTACTGCTGCCGCCAAGTTAGCAAATTTCATGACAAATGCTGGTTATATTAAACCGATTTTGATCAGTATATAGTTCACATGGTACCAATCAGTGTTGATATACTGTTGATAGTGGTGCACTGATGATGGTGATCGGTATACAGTACACTTGATAATAATTAGAATATGTGCAGTGGTTTATATATGGTAAATGAAGCACATTTATAACATGTCATACACATTTGTAAAGTAGCCTTTATATATCAAGAAATAAAATGCCAACTCAGCAGGTCAGGCAGCATCTGTGGAAAGGAATAAACAGTCAATGTTTTGGGCCGAGACTCTTCATCAGGTTCTGTTTATTGCTTTCCGTAGATGCTGCCTTACCTGCTCATTTCCTCCAGCATGTTGTATGCGTTACTCTGGATCTCAAGCATCTGCAGAATCTCCTGTGTTTATTAAATGCCAACTGGCTGAAACAATTTTTCTCTAATCCGGCATAGGCAAGATCGTTTCAATTCAAATCTTTGATCCAATTTGTTGAGAGACAAATACGAAACATAAATCTTAGATAAAATGGTATTTTAAAATCATTTTTAAACACAGTTTTTTGCATATTCTAAACATGCTGCGACCAAAAGCCTCTGATAACATTAACATGAATTCACCTACCACTTTCTTAATACACTAGCGAACAGGTAATTTAGCATTCCGCAATGCTGCAGAGAGCCATTATATATCTGACTCAAATCTACAAGAGGTCTGAAAAAAGCAGTGTACCATTTAACAGCATATATACAGCTTATGTTGTTGCCTGATTTTACTCACCTCTATAAAACCAAGCAAGTAATGAAAACAATAATTCAAACCATCAAAAAAAAATGTAGTAAACTTTCCAGCTTTAAAATGCTTCCATTGGCTATAAAAACACATGGACAGGCCATAATATAGCCGCTTTGCAAACTTTTTCTGCATTCCTTGGTTGCCTGCCAGATATGCTTTATTAGAGTATTAATGAAGTGTCACTTGTTATTGTTGTAAACATCAATATATTTGATACTCAAATTATTCCATATTATGCTTTTATTTCTATGTTAGCATGGATCAAAGATTTTAATTGAAATTATCTTCGCGTATGCCAGATTTTCCCAGAATCTCATTAATTCCGCAAACATAAAGGGTGATTAAATAAACACTCTGTCAAAGTTGAAACTCTGCTCTACTATTGGTAGAATGCTGTGAAGTAATGAGAATAAATCACTGCCGATATTAGCAAGATAAAAATAAGAACATTTACGTACCATTAACAGAATTTAGCACTGCAATATCCAAAGATTATGTTAAAATCAAGCATTTAAGTACTAAATTAATTACCTGTGTCTCTTATTGCACACTATTTCTTTCTAAATCTAAAATTGCAAATAGTCATGAAAGATATTAAATGTAATATACTGCTTTGAAGCAATGTTGACTTTCAAGAAATTATGAGAAAACCACTGCTGATATTACATAAAAATAAAAATATTTAAATACAATTAACAGAATTTGGTAGTACAGTATCCAAAGAATATATATGAATATCATGGGTTTTAAATCCTAAATGAATTACCTGACTCAGTTATTACACAACCTGAAATTCCAAATACATGTGAAAGACATTAAATGCAATACCCTGTTTTGAAATAATACAGATTTTCAAGAAATTTGTGTGGTTTTAAAAGAGAGAAACATTCATATTTGCAAGATTTTTTTGATCAGAGAAGAACTGTTTCAGCTAGTTTGACACTTAATTTCTTGATGCACAAAAGCCATTTTACAAATGTGCATGACACACTAAAAAACATGCTTCATTTACCATATACAAATCACCAACAATAGGAGACTATATACTAATCATTATCAAGTGCACCATATACTGATAACATACCAGTCAATCATAAGACCATAAGATATAGCAGCTGAATTGGGCCATTTGGCCCATCAAGTCTGCTCCGCCATTTCATCATGGATGATCCATTTTTCCTCTCAGCCTCAATCTCCTGCCTTCTCCTCATATCCCTTCATACTCTGTCCAATCAAAAATCTATCAACCTCTATCCTAAATATACATAAAATCTTGGCCTCCGCAGCTGCCTGTGGTAAGAACTTCCACCGATTCACCACTCTCTGGCTAAAGAAATTCCTCCTCATCTCTGTTCCAAAAAGATGCCCCTCTATTCTGAGGCACTATCCTCTGGTCTTAGACTCTCCCACCATAGGAAACATCCTCTCCACATCCATTCTAACAAAGTCTTTCACCATTCAATAGGTTTCAGTTAGGTCACCCATCATTCTTCTTAATCCTGGTGAATACAGGCCCAGAGCCATCAAATGCTCTTCATATGACAAGCTGTTCGATCCTGGAATAACTTAGTGACCCTCCTTTGATCCCTCTCCAGTTTCAACACATCTTTTCTAAGATAATGGGCCCAAAACTGCTCACAATACTCCAAGTGAGGCCTCACCAGTGCTTTATGAAACCTCAACATTACATCCTTGCTTTTATATTCTGTTCCTCTTGACATCACACCTGCCTTCCTCACCACTGACTCAATCTGCAAATTAACCTTTAGGGAATCCTGCACAAGGACTCCTAAGTCCCTTTGTGCCTCAGATTTTTGAATTTTCTCTCCATTTAGAAAATGGTCTACCCTTTTATCTCTTCTGCCAAATTGCATGACCATACACTTCCTAATACTGTTTTCCATCTGGCACTTCTTTACCCATTCTCCTAATCTGCCAAAGTCCTTCTGTAGCCTCTCTACTTCCTTAAAACTACCTGCCCCTCCACCTATCTTCTTATCATCCACAAACTTTACACAAAGCCATCAATTCCATCATCCAAGTCATTGACATATAACATTAAAAAAAGTGATCGCAACACAGGCCCCGGTGGAACACCACTAGTCACCAGAAGCCAACCAGAAAAAGCTCCCTTTATTCCCACTCTTTGTCTCCTGCCAATCATCTACTGCTTTATCCATGCTGGAAGGACATATACTAAATCTGACTGCTCTGATCTGGGAGTGTGACAGTATTGTCCTAGTGGACTCCACAAGTTCCCTACTGGCTTGTACTGATAGATATGCCCACCCTAATATCAGTGAAACCTCTTCCCTTGCAATAAATCTGGCTTAACCATCCTCTCCTTTCCTGACACCTGACACCTGAAAAACGATAGGAACATTGGCTTTGGTCCAAAGTTATTTGATTCAGAGTTGAAACCAGGAGGGTGCAACATGCCTATTTGAGAGATGCTGCTATTTGAGATTGCATTCATCTTAAACAAAATATGATGCTGGTCTCATATCTGCTCTCCTGCTAGTCACAGTATATGTTGTGGTAAGATGCGAAAAGTTTGAAAGTAAACGAAACGTAGCAAACTTTCCATTATAATATCTCAAACAAACTAAGTCACCTGATTACATGAGAGCTGCTGGTTTCAACTAAAATATGAAGCTACAGTTATTTTATTTCTAAGGCATAGACAGTGAGTTATTTCTCAAAATACTCCATATGTGTTAAACCAAAAAAATCCATGAAACGACTTTTTCAACCAAGCATTTACTTACTTATTCTTATGTAAAATATAAAGCATCAATATTCAAGCATCTATTGAGTCCAAATAGGAATTTTTGGAATTGTTTGAAAACTATAATATAATGAGTACCCATGCCTCAGCAAGATTGTACACAGTATTACCCATGCACTTTTTATATTAACTGACCATAAAAGTGCACTATTGCAATACATGCCAGGACAACTTATTTCATATCCAATTATAAACAGCTATTTCAAAAATATGACAGCAACATTCATTTACTGCGGTCATGGCTTACAGAGTCTCATGCTGAACATGTGCTCATTATTTCTGCAAAAGGAGAATTTGAATTTAATATTGATAAATTCAAGAACAGATTTGTGAAGGCCTGATACCCATGGATATTATTTACCATTCTATGTTTTGTTTTGTTAACGTTAGAAGATTAAAACTGGATTGTGCTTTTGAACAGCGGGAGTTTATTCAGACTACACAAGAATATAGAATAGTGATTATAAACTTTCAGATGTGACAGGTGAGCATTAAGTCTGACATTTATATGGCACAATGTAATATATATTAATTCTATACTGAGAGGAGCTACAGGAACCTGAAGACACACACTCAGCATTTTAAGAGCAGCTTCTTTCCTTCCTCCAGCAGGTTTCTAAGCGGACAATGAACCAGCCCCTGAACACTCCCTCACTAATTTTGCTCCCTTTTCAAACTAATTATATATATATATATATATATATATATTTCTTATTGTAATGTATAATTTTTAATGTATTGAACTGTACTGAATCTGAATCCGAATCAGAATCAGGTTAACTGTCACCAGCACATGCCGTGAAATTTATTAACTTGGTGGCAACAGTACAATGTAATACATGACAGTAGAGAGAAAAAAAAACAAATTTCACTGCATTTGTCAGTGATATTAAACCTGATTCTTAAGATCCTGACTATTGAAAATAGGGATTGGGATGACTAGAAGAGAGCTAGTGGACCATTTTCAGTTACTTGTATCCTCAAGGTGCTTCCATTAGGTGATTGCACTCATTTTGTGCTTTCCCCCATTGCAACACGGCAGCGTTCAGCATAGCTTGGACCCTGTGGTATCATTCTGTCTGAGCATCGTATTGATACCAAATGGGTGAGCTCTTGAAACCATTCCAGCAGCCACATATCCAGCTTCAGTTTGAATTTCAGCTTGTTTTAAATTCAAAGCATTTGTCTCTGGTCACACGTGTTCGTTGTAGTTGAGCCTTTGAAATTCTGTCCCTTCTAAAGTTCAAGTCCACAGAAGATGTGATTACAGTCTATGTAGCATGAAACCATTGAAAATAAACACACACAGCATATGCTGAGCAGCATTCAGATTTCATGAAAAAAGGGATTCATTCACATAGTTTTGTGAGGGCCAATTTTCCACCCCCCAACACATATTTTTCCTGATTTGATAAGATTAAAGTGTAAATATTTTGAGGACACTGGAAAACGTTGGTCTCGTTAGTGTAAAGGTGTTACCGACATTGGTTTTTAAAAACAATTGCCCCTTATCAATGCAGCAAGTGAAATGATTTATTTTGTCAGGTGTTGTATCACACTCAGTTCCTCCGGCAGCTTAATTTTTGTTCCAGATTCCAGCATCTGCATTATCTTGTGCCTGTATTTTTTACCACAATTGCCCAGTTAATGGCAATGAGGACACATTTTAAATAATTGCCAATTCATTTAAATCTGCTTGACTGGGAGTTGGACTTATGTCTAACTCTTACACTCAAGAAAAAAATAATAGATTTTTCAAAAATAATTTTCCATGATAGTCCAGTGTCCGCTTAAGCCACAAAAGCAACTGTATGTGGCACTGAAAGGGGTGTGCATGAGGAATAGTATCAAGTTTGCATGACATCGGGACAAGTTTCAAAGTTCAAAGTAAATTTATTAACAAAGTACATATATTTCACCATATACAACCCTGAGATTCATTATCTTGTGGGCATACTCAATAAATCTATAGAATAATAACCATAACAGAATCAATGAAAGACTGCCCAAACTAGGGCGTTCAATCAGAGTGCAGAAGACAATAAACTGAGCAAATAAAAAAGAAATAATAATGAATAAATAAGCGATACATATGGAAATGAAGGGTCATTGAAAGTGAGTGCATTAGTTGTGGACAAGTGGTGGCTGTGGAAGGGAAATGGTTCCACTCAAATCCTGGCATCAACAATACTCTATCTGAATGAATGGGCTTTGGAGGATTGCATTATAAGGAAGGGCTAGGTACATACTATTGATTAAATGAGGAGAAAACAAAAGCAACCATTGCACAACAATGGAAGGAACTTTTAAGTGCCGATGTATACATGTATGAAGCATTAAGGATAACATCAGGGAACTAGGAACACTAATTACTCTCTAATTACCGGTGTTATAAGTTTGACAGAAACTTGGCTTCCCTTGGGTCAGTAATAAGAACCAAACATTGCTGGCTATAAAATTTTCAGACGAGATAGAGAAAGCAAACAGGGCGCAGGGCTGCGTTACTAACCAAGCAGGCAATTACAGCATTAGAAAGAATATCATCAAAGTTTCCGTTCAAACCGAGTCTCCCTGGACTGAACTGAGAAATAATAGGGACTCGGAAGCAATGCTGTGCATTCATTGTAGACAGCCGAAGGACGAGAAGGATGTAGAGAAACGTGAACAATTCAAAGAGGTTTGCGGAAGTAATAGGGCTCTAATAATGGCAAACTTGAGGTAGTCTGCTGATGGCCTCGAGCAAAAGGGGAGACTGGGGGCTTACTAATGACAGCAATAGGGAAGAGGGGAGGTTGGGACTGAGGAGCCCAAAGAGGTTGGCTTGCTTCCTGCTGGCCCCCGAGGACTCAACGCCAGGCAAAGTTCTAAAACTTATCAAGGCTCCTGGCCAATCGGCTCCTCCTGCTCCGTTGCTGCTACGTAGGTTGAACAATGTAATGAGGTTTTCCTAAAAAATTAGTGCATGACCTTCGCGATGCTTAAGTAGATCCCAACTTGCTTTCAGCGAGAAACTCATTCAAGCCCTGTGCAGCCGCTGTGAAGATTAGACCGACCGAGAACGGAGACGCGTTGCACGGCTCTGGTGTTTCAGTCACCAAGGACCCTCTTAATAGGAAGGATTAATACCGAGACCCAAGCGTTTTATCATTGAACTAGTATCAAGGGAACTTAGATTTCAATTAGTACTAGAAGCATGAAGGGCAGTATTGAAAAATATTACGCTCCTGTTTTCCTTAGTAACTGATATAATCCTATTGAAAAAGGGATTTTCCCTTTTATCAATTGACTTTGTTGGAAGGCTGAAATCCTGCGATGTAACCATGCTCTGTAAAGGGCAATTTATTTACTCTCATTATCACGAATCTTATTCCGAGTGACACAGGATAAAGAGATCACATCCATCGCTGTAAAAATACACCGGCGTTGCAAAATAATAAAGCACTGAGGCGGCCGTTGTTGCTCAGATCATTTTTGGAAGTAATTTGTACCATAACGGCATCACGGAGTTGCCAAGCTACCCGGCTTCAACACAGAGCTCTGAACAGCTACTGTTGATAATGTAGGTACATTGATAATGCGGGTCGCGATAGCTTGTGATTGTCTTTTTCTCGGTGAAAATTGTTCCCGATAAAGCAATGCGGTGGCATGATAATTTATAACCTTCACTTGTATTACTGTTAGGAAAATGCTTTGCTTTATTTCAGGGAAACAGATGGTGCGTTTTCTGACGGATGTCTTCGAACTTTAGAGGAAAAATATTTCGCTATTTTCCGCACTTTTCAAGCCATGCATAATTCCATAGGCAGGAAAGCGTGCAAATGAGCTGTCCCAAAGTTGGTACCAATTTCTATTTTCCCCCTCCAAGGTGTGGAACAGCATTTTGAAGTGATACATTGTAATTGATTCCCCCTCCTTCCCCTGTGGGAAAGAGTATGCAGCACATCTCGGAGGCACTTTGTACAGAATCTCGCAATATAACAAAAACCGCGTTCGCGAATCTGTTCTGCTGCCTCGGCGCAGAAGCGTTTCAGTTTGTGAAGAAAATGATTCAGTAACACATTTTCTACAAAGGGCTGTGCGCATTCCCCTCGTTTGGCTCTGATCTTCCCCAAATCGATTGACTCCTCTTTTCCTACAAGGAAGTAGCCATCAGCTCTGCCACACCAGCCAAATGTTGAAGATTTTCTGAGGCAATTTTCAATGTTGTAATGAAGCGTGAAGCAGAAAACCTCCAACTCAGAACGCACCAGTTTATTGCCTAGCCAAAAAAAAAGCGAAGCGGCACGCTTGGTTGCCCATCCTCTAACCCCTGCGAGATATAGTATACAATTAGACTCTCCGATTTATGAAAAAGTAGGAAAATGATCGGGGGGAAATTGGAGCGCTCTGGGAAAGAATAGCGGAGCGGGGCCAAGAGCCCATTCAAAGAGCGGGCACAAGCATGAGAGGTTGCATGAACTCTTTTTGTGCTTCATCAGTCCGTGACTACAAAACCTTTGGATTGCATGCAACACGCATCCAAAACAATGCCCACGTAATTACAGGCTGAAATGTAATTGAGGATAGTCAGATGACAACATAAACCTTTTAGGAATAAATCCCCGTGGGTCTTGCCATCACTCCCTTCAAACTGTTCTTTCTAATAGCTGTCAGACATTTTTTTGTTTTGTCAGTACTTTTTGGTTTTATTGTTTATGGCTGTGGTTCCGTCTGGAAACCGTGGACATGTTTCCTGTCAGCAGTTAACAGGTTTTCTCAACAAAAGCGTAGAGTGTGTATGGCCCTTGTGTTATAACATTGAAACGGCTCTACCATCGTCAGTAACAATATTTTTTTTAAAAAAGTGGGTTGACAGATCCCGAGCTTTGTATTCCCCTGAAGGTTTCTAAGATGCTGTTGTTTTGGTTCTCCGTGGGTTTCTGCTGCAAACTGACAGCTGAGAGTGGAGTGGTGTGATTTTCAAGGAAGTGTTTCTGCCAATAACACAAGGGAATAAGCTGCAGAAAAAGTATCTAATTTGAAGAAAATAATGATAATTTAACTTCTAGTCTAAATTGGACTTGTAATCTTCTGTTAGAAAAGTACAGTCAGTTCTTGAGCTTTGAATGACATATTTAATGGGGGAGAAATAGAATAAGCTTCAAATCCTGCAAACCGAACATTGTATCTTCAAACCAACTTTGATGTGACCATAAAATATTAATGGTATTAAACAGTATCTGTTATGGGATAGAGAATACCTTTTAATAACCTCGCAACACTAAAGCTTTTCATATTTAGAACTTTTGAAGGCAGGTTTCCTTCATGTGATAGCTTGAGGTATTTATGCAAATAGATTCAGATCATCAGACATTTTAAATGAAAGACTCGAGATAAGTATTATCTCTAATTTATCAAAATAATATAAAATTTTTAAGGCGTGTATGTAATCGTGCACTAATGAACCTCATTTTAATAAGGAATTATGTAGTATTGTCCAACTGCAAAAACAGGCGGTCTCCATCAATCAACAAATTCTACGTTTTAGTGTAAAGGTTAAGATGTTTGTGGATCTTATTTATTTTCCCCGGAGCTATCCCTTTGACATTCCTTTATTATTTTAGTGAATTGGTTGTCTACGTGTTAACTCCGGAATTGATTGGGATCAGATGCTAAATACTCGACTGCGGCCTCCGCTTTCGAAGATAATTTCAGCACTTCGCTGACATAAATTAAGGACGTGATGTCCTCTCCGTACTGCATAAAATAAATACCAAGAGTGAAATGGCAGAAAGGTATGTACTTTACTGCCCGAGATTCTGCGGTAGGCAGTTTCCGTCAGGAGGCATCTTTATGACATCATCCTCTGTAGCGGCTGAGTACACTATGGCCAGCTTCCGTGAATGGGGTGATCTATTTGAGTTGACAAATATGTAGCTTTGCCCATTTATGTGATTTACATAACTTTATAAATGGCATTGGTCATTTTTAATTGACGGCATCACTGGCAGCCAGTGCAGAAGTGGAGACAATTCTTTTTAACAATAAATGCAATTTTGGACAATTACAGGAATCTAATCTTTTAGAAGATCTAATGTGAAGACTGTTAAAAGTGTCACATTTCCGTAAAAACAGCAACTAACCCACTTTGATCATTTTTTTTGATGAAATTAAGAAAATGTGTTTGAATGCTGTACAGTAACTAATCTGTAAGCATATTACAATCGCTTAAGGCGGTGTGGAGTTTAGGGCAATAATGGAATTCAGAGGCATTGTTGGGTGGATCAGTATTACTTTATTTCCTGTTTATTTTTATTTCAAATTACTTTGAAACAGCTTCAACGGCTTCATCCTTAAGTACTGAAATAAACAGGATTAGAAGTATTCTTACCATTTTAATACTTAATCCTTTTACATAGAAATTTTAAGATGGTAACCAGTCAGTGTGGAAAGATGTGAGACATGGTTTGGGTGAAATGATGTGCTAGTTAAAACACTTCCCATGCCTTAATCAGGATAGTGTGCAGATGGAGTGATACTAAAATTGCGATATATCTACTAGTGAAATGAGGCTATAATCTTAATGTGTAAATTAAACCTAATTTAAATTTGTGAAACCATTTGAAGTACAAGGATGCCAGAAATAGAATACTGGGTACTGGGCGGCATGGTAGTGTAGTGGTTAAGTAACCAACAATCAGGGTTCATTTCCTGGTGCTGTATGTAAGGAGTTTGTACATTCTCTCCATGACTGCATGGGTTTCCTCCAGATGCTCCGGTTTCCTCCCACATTCCAAAGACATAGGGATTCACAGGTTAATTGGTTACGTGGGTGTAATTGCATGGCATGGGTTCGTTGGGCCAGAAGGGCCTGTTACCGTGTTGTATCTCAAAATTAAATTAAAATCATATGAAAAATAGCACAACATGTACTTGCAATCAAAAGGCAAATTACTTTGGAATTTTAAGCTCTACCTATTGTATAACTTTACATAAACAAGTAGGATATCCTCAATTTATACTGGTTATGAGGTGTACTATCAGTGAAATTAGCATTGCAGCTCTCTAGGTTACTGTACTCCAAACAAAACCTTGAAATAACAACTAGACATTACAATGATACTTGGTCTCAGGACCAGCAATGATGGCAACAGTAGAAACTCCTATACTGTCATTCTGGAATTATTATGTCATCAGTATTTACGGCCTGCAACTTCTGTTGAATCTTCTGTGACTTTGTAAAAGGAATTTCTTTTTTTTCCTGTCACTGGCAGTAGGTTAGAAAAATTAAGATGTTTGATTTCGGTCCCTAGCAGATTCCATATGACTCTTTGGGGATATCAGAAGTTGTTTGTTCATGAATCATGCTCAGGCTCCTAGATGGATTAGCTGACAGGATGGTTACAATAAGATTGGTAGAATAAAATAAGAAAATTCAGAAATTGCCACATTATATATAGCATTTGTGAGTAAATGAGTAATCTTGTCTTTTTTTAATCAAGAAACAATCATTTTTAAATTACAAAATTTAGTTTAGATAGCATTTTAAAGTGAAAATTTGGATATAATGCAGTTTACATGAAGGCAGCCAGCTCTTCAGAAAAAAGTCAATATACTTGGAGTTGTTTCCTAGTTCTCTAAAATGTTTGCTAACAATATTTATAAGGTTATATTAGAGGAAATAATATATTTTTGTGATATAACACCATTTGGTTACTGCTTTTTATATATCAGTTATTGTCATCAAGCTGTTTAGATATCTTAGTTTCCAGCAGGAAAATGATTTTGTTTTCTTGGCTTGATGAGTTTTGTATATTTTCATCTTTAATATTGTGGTATTTTGGCAACATTTAGTCTAAAATAGGAACAACATAAGGAAACTATTAAACTTTCTACTGTTTCTATCAGGTTAGGATAGAGAAGAGTCCACATAAAAACAATTTAACAAAAGTGACAGAGGCAGAACAAAAATTTAAACCTAAAGAATATTGAAGGCTTAGATAAGTGGACGTTGGGAGGATGCTTCCTATGGTGAGGGGAGGGGGGAGTCTGGACCAGAGGGCACACCCTTGTAATAGAAGGGCATGCCTTTAGAACAGAAATGAGGAGTAATTCCTTTATCCAGAGGGTGGTGAATCTGTTGAATTCATTACTGCAGATGGCTGTAGAAGCTAAGTCAATGGCTCTAATTAAAAACGTAAACATGAGGAAATCTGCAGCTGCTGGAATTTAAAGTGGAGTTTGATAGGTTCTTAATTAGTAAGGGTGCCAAAGGTTACAGCAAGAAGGCAGGAGAATGGGGTTGAAATTGATAATAAATCAGCCATGATGGAATGCAGAACAGACTTGCTGGGCCAAATGGCTAATCCTGCTTCTACGCTCCTGCGTCTTATGGTTTGATGCTCTTGTTGCCATTGTGTGATTTAATTTGGGGCGATTTGTAAGTTCTTTTTGTGCTGGGTGAGGGAGTTTGATGTTTTTATTTTGAACAACCTCCATGGTTTTCTATGTTTCGTGGCTATCTGGAGAAGATGAATCTCAGAGTTGTACACTGTATACATCCTTTGATAATAAATGGACCTTTAAACCTTTAAAAGATGAAAAAGCATTCCATTGATGATATAGAAAAGAAAATAATTAATGTGTTGAGATGAAATAAACTCACAGTGGCAATAAGGTACATGTATGTTGTGTAGGACTCGATGTTAATATCCCTTATTTGTACTCCTGAGACATGCTGTCTAGAATCCGTGGGGTGGCCAAGTGAGTGGTGGCATCTTCTGAGTTATCGTGGGTGACCTCTTTGCTCAGTGTTTCGCTGATAGGCCCACGACACCTCCGAAGGGCTCAGCAGTGAATCCCGGCGTCCCGGGCTCACCCCCTAGGTGCCTTTCACTCACTTGGGGGCCCAGATGGAATCCTTTCTCTTCATCCGGAGCCACTGACTACCCTTTTCAGCAGCTCTGGAGAGGTCTTTGACTACTTGTCGGAGTGTCTTCCCTCGCACTCGCAGCTCCCAGAGTAGCCTTGATGTTGATGTGGCTACAAATCCTCTGCAGCCTACTTCGACCGGTCGGACCCTTGCTTTCCAGCCTCATTGTTGCGCTTCGGCTGCAAGCTCAGCATACCTCAGCTTCTTGCACTCGTAGGCCTCCTCCACTGCATCGTCCCAGGGCACTGTAAGCTCGATGATGTAAATGAGATGGAGTGAGGCCGACCATAGCACAAGGTCTCGTCTGACGTTGGTTTCCGCGATTTCAGTTGGGAAGCAGAACCTCTGGCCTAAGTCTGCCACCATCTTCCAATCACGTGCCCCGCCTAGCCGCCTGGTGTCTGGTCTCGATGTATCGAGTCTGGCTTGACCCTCACCTTCCCGAACAAATGCTGTTAACGGCCAGCAGGATGAAGTGGGAGGGAGAGCGTTGAGGCTCATACGCCGACTTTCCAGCACTGCTGCAAGGTTGTGCCGCAGGGTGTATCGGCCTTGAGTAAGGCTGGTCTTGCAGCCCACCAGAATGTGTTTTAGTGTTGCTGAAGTCGGGCAGAGGGAGAATGTGGGGTCCTCTCCATACCACTGGCTGAGATTCATGGGAGACGGCAAGACATTAATGGATGGACTGGTCGTGATCTTCTAAAATTCCGTGGAATCTAGAAAGGTTCTCACAGTTTGACAGGAAGCAAATAAAACCACAGTATCTAAAACAAAAGGAAGGAGAGAGATAACACAGAATTTCAGACCAGTTAGCCTGACATCAATAGCAAGGAAAAGGAAGTGGTGACAAGGTATTTAGAATATAACAGGAATGGGCAGAGTCAACATGGATTTGCGAAAGTGAGATCAAGATTGACAAACCCACTGCGAGTCTTTTTTGAGCTTGCAACCTCGGAAAAGATATGAGGAAATCAATGGATTCAGAAAGCCTTTAATAAGCTGCCAGACAAGATCTGATTAAACACGTGCCTTAGAGTAATATACTTATAGCAACTGAGACACGAGGAATTCTGCAGATGCTGGAAATTCAAGCAACACACATCAAAGTTGCTGGTGAACACAGCAGGCCAGGCAGCATCTCTAGGAAGAGGTACAGTCGACGTTTCAGGCCGAGACCCTTCGTCAGGTCTCCTCTGATACAGCAAGTGGTTTGGAAGGCCGGTGGTACAAAGGCTTTCAGTTTCAAAAGTATTTATATTCAAGAGTATTGGGCTTTAGTGAGGCGGCTGTTATTTGAACTGTGTACATGTTTGCCTCGCTACCTAAGAAAGGATATACTGTGGTAGAGAAAGTCCAACAGAAGTTCACCAGATTGATGCACAGAGAGATTCAAACTGGATATATATTCATTAGAGTTTAGAATAATGAGAGATGACCTCATTAACACAGAAAATTGCTACTGAGCTTGTCTGGATGGATGGAGGGATGATATTTCTCCGATTTGAGGAGTCTAGAGGTAGAGGTCAGGGTCAGGGTCTCAAAGTAAGGGAATCGATTGGAGTTTGAACGAGAAAAAAATTACTTCAGGCTGAGAGCTGTGAATAAATGAAACTCTCAGCCCATGAACATTGTGGAAGCCCAGTTAGTGAACACATTCAAGTCAAAAAGTGATAGACTTTTGGATATTAAGGGATATTTGCAGGTTATGCTGAGGTAAAATATCAGTCACAATCGAAATGGTACTGAAATGAATGTAGGATGATTTGAGAAATTTCTCAGTTTGGTTCCAGTCGTCTGTTAATCTCAGTTTAGTAATGGTAAGTATAACTTACAATTCCGTTAAAGGTAGAAGGAGATGAGAAGAAAGATGCAAAACTGTTCAGGAAAGTCATTGATCAGACATCATATATCAAAGTATCCAATAGTTTTAAGTCAAATGGGTAGGACGTTATGATTTAATATACGGCATTGTCTAGAGATAAAGATACTTACTTTTCCCAGGTGGAGGTCAGTACAGGAAGGGGGGAAGAAGACAGAAAAATATAGTGGTGGGGGGGGGGAAAGAGTACCAGCTGGCAGATGATAAATTGTCACAGAGGGATGACCAGTGAGAGAGGGTCTCACTGAACTCAAGTCGAAGAGAAGAGTTAAACTTCTTTGGGTTTGGCATACCTTTAGATGTGTGTACAACTTCTAGCAGAAAGGAAAGATATTTCTACAGCAAGTAGTGAGAACTATAACCATTTTCTTTATGATAGCCAACTATTATTTGATAGTTAAACATAGATTTTTGCTATCTCTACCTACAAATTCATTAATGTCCTTAATTTATTATTTTATTAACTTTAACCTCTCTAATTTAGGTTAAAGTTATTTTTAGGATTTATATATTCCCTTATGTGTACAGAAAATGATCATTAGGTTTACAATGGCAGATTGTGGAATTTGGTCGTGATTGTGAAATACTTCCATGAAAGGGTAGCATAACAGTTAGCAGTTAGCTTGGGGCATCAGAGTTTGGAGTTTAATCTCAGCGTCTTTTGTAAGGAATTTGTACATCCTCCCTGTGGAATGTATGGGTTTACCTCCAGGTGCTTTGGGTTTTGTCCCGCGGTCCAAAGATGTACTGGTTACAACTGGTCATTGTAAAATTGTTCCATTTGAGTAGGTTAGTGTTAAAGCAACAATTATTGGAGGTTGCCGGTTGGGGAGGCTCAAAGGGCCTGCTCCACACTGTATCTCTAAATTACGACAGGGTGCAGATATGTCTCTACTAAAGGAGGTGCAAGACGTTCCTTTCCTCCTGCTTAGCCCCCCAATCAGGGTCACGTGAAGCCGTGGTAGTAGGTGGTGGATGGTCATATGAGCAGCTGGTTCATACCACAAGTCCTGGTTATCTGACCTCTGATGCCAGGCAGACAATTTCTGAAGAGTATTGATACTGGCTGGGGTCACCTGTCTGGTAAAGACACTGCCCAGAAGAAGACAATGGCAAAGCACTTCTGTAGAAAAATTTGCCAAGAACAATCATGGTCATGGAACCAACAAGATCACCCATGTCATATGACATGGCACATAATGAATGAGTGATCTCTGAATAAAATAAAATAATATAAAATAATGTAGTAATGGCATTCATTAGCCAAAGATCCTCTAAAAAATCACGAGTTCTAATTTAAATACTTAAAGGGATTAGGACAGCATCCACACCAATAATTGTTGACTGTGATTATTGCTCGTTTCTTGCCAAGTCCACATAAAGGCTTGAGCACAAAAATCTAACCTGGCACTGGTGGAGAAGTGCACTAGCTTTTAGCTGAAATGTTAAACTTGGGCAACATCCATTCTCTTGGGAAGAGATAAAAGATTCCATAGAGAATTAAAATAAAAATGTTGGCCGATCTATTTTTTTAATCAACATCACTTAACAAATTGGTCAATATCACACTGTTCCTTACAGGAATTTTCTGCATACAAGTTAGCAGTTTGTTCCAAAATAGTGCAGTAATAATGGGAGCTATCCTCTCTGTCTAAAAAGTCGCAGAATTTGGCCTTTTTCCACCACAGAATGAGGAGCTGAAATTGTGATTTTTTTTTTCCTTTCCTACTTCACCTTCCGCGAAACAGTAGAAAAAATTTACACATTAATTCCCCTTTCCCTTCCCTGAATGAACAAGAGCTCACTTTCTCCCACCAAATATTGTGAGAAATTTGGAACTCTTTCTTCTCCCCACACATTCTCTCTACTGCAACACCCTTTCAGGTGGCACGCTAGCACAGTAGGTAGCGTAACACTATTACTGTGCCAGCGACCTGGGTTCAATTCTGCTGCTGTCTGTAAAGAGTTTTTACATGTGACCACATGGCTTTCTTCCAATTACTCAGTTTCTCCCACGTTCTAAAGACGTACGCGCTAGCAGGTTCATTGGTCACACGGGTGTAATTGGGTGGCGTCAGGGCCTGTTTCCATGCTGTATGTCTAAATAAATAAAGAGGTTCAATAATTGCAACTCTTCCTCCAGGACAGTGATGAGAATATGTTTGGAGTACAGTATTTACTTATTTAAGAATGTAGTGTAAAAGTTGATGGAGTAATACCTGAAATCAGTCAAAAACGTTGGATAGGTTAGGTTTCTGTATGTTGGGGTTTAGTAAGGTGAGAGGTGACTTGATTTAAACATATAAGATGCTGCTGGCTCTTGACAGGATGGATGTGGAGAGGATGATTCCTGCTAAGAGTCGATTTCAAACAAGTAGTAACTGCTTAAAATTGAAAGCCTCCATTCAAGGCAGAAGGAGAGAAAACCCTGTGCTAATATCACAAATAAAAGACGTGGCCTATTCTGAAAGAGGAGAGGACAAGTTTACCTCAAATTGTAAATTTCAATATTATGTCTAGAAGGCTATGACATGTCCAGATGGAAAATAATGTCCCTCAAACTTGCTTTGGATTTCGTTATGTAATAAGCCATAGGCATAGGTCAGAGTGGGACTGAGATGGAAAATTGAAGTGTCAGGCAACACTGGTGGACTGAAAGCAGGCACTCGGTTCTGCAAAGCTGAGACCACGAACGAATGGCTCAAAGCATTGTTGAGGATCCCTACCACCCACTGCACAATCTTTTTTGACCCATTTTCATCAGGAAATTTGTACAGGAGCATCAGGGCTAGGACTGCCAGACTGGTTAACAGCTTCTCTCCCCGGGCTGTGAGACTAATACTCTGCCACCACTAAGGTCTTGTCACTAGGACAGTGAGCTGCTTGTTTACTATACTGTTTGCTTGTGCTGCACACTTCATGTGCATTTTGAATTGTATTTTATTAATTTTTTGTGGTAATACTTGTTTTATGTGCTGTGTGTGATATATGTATTGTGAATGCACCATTGTGCAGAAGAACATTGTCTTGTTTGGTTGTGAATATGTACAGTCAGTTGACAAATAAACTTGAACTTGAGCACAGAATGTAATACAATAGATTAAAAGTGTGAGTATTTGTCACTTCACTCTGAAGGACTGCTTGGATCTGTAGATGTTGGAAAAGGCAGAGATGAAAGAGCATGTGTTGTATCCCCTGTGGGTGCACGGGAAAGTGGTGAAAGTAGAGGAGTGTTTAGTGAAGATGGAAGAAAGCAGAGTTGAAAGGACAAACTCCCCTGGAAATGCTGCAAGGGGAGTAGAAGATGTGTTGGGGAACCTGGGAAGGTGGCAGAAATTGCAGAAGATGGTTCTTTTAATACAGAGCGATGAGCAGGAGAACTTTATTATTCCTCCTTCCAGGAAGAGAAGTGGCGAGAGCAGAAAGGAGGGAAATAAATAAGATATGGTCAATGGTTCCATTCACTGTGTTGGAAAGAAAACTATGATTCAGGAAGAAAACTCACAATATACTTATGTGAAAAATCTCATCACTGGAGAAAATATAACGGAGATGAAAGAACTGTGAGAAATGGAATACAATCCATGTTGGAGTCAAGGTGGCATGAGTGATTATCGTGATAGCTGTGGGTGGCCGGGGGGGGGGGGGGGGGTCTGCAGATTTGCAATGGATCTTGTTTAATAACCTAAACTGAGACTGGGACACAGATCTAGAAAGAGAGGGGAAAGTCCAGAGGCAGCCTCTGTGACGGTTAGAGCAGGGTGGAACTTGATAGCAAAAGTAATGAAATTATGAGTTCTACATGAGTGAAAGAAGTAGCAGCATTACAATTGGTGATTATATTGAAAAAATAGCTGAGGCAGGCTCAACCATTCTGTGTATTTCACAAAGGTACAGGCATTGCTTGGGCCTACGTGAATTTCCATTGTGATAGCATTGTAAAAGTGGGAGCAGTCAAATGATTCAATATAAAAACAAATTCAGCCAAGCAAACGTCAGCTTTATTTCAACCTGTCATTGTTCAGGCTATGCCACTCAGGGTTTTGTGCTAATATTATTTTGTGACTCTGTGTGCGACTATATGTACTGTATTTTGGACCTTGGCCCCTGGCCCCAGAGGAACAATGCCTAAATTTGGTTGAATGTCAATGAACTTGAAGCATAAAGTTGCTACAAAGCTGGAAGCTGTGGAGGGAAGATCTCACAGGAGGTGTGAAAACTCGTCCTGAAGAAGGGTCTCGGCCCAAAACGTTGACTGTTTATTCATTTCCGTAGATGCTATCTGACCTGCAGCGTTCCTCTAGCATTTTGAGTGTGTTGCTTTGAAAACTGGGGAGCCAAGATGGCTTCATAATTAGCAAAAAATAATGCCAAAAAGGAAATAAAACTTTATATTGTGAGAAAGGAATTCCACTTTGTTAATGCACCAGTAGATGGGCCTGGGTTGCATTCAGCAGGTACCTATATTAGATTTACTCCTTGCTGTGTAGGAGACTGAGAGGTGAACTCATAGAGGTATGCACGATCTTACGGGGCAGAGATAGGGCGAGCAGTCTTTTTTCCCGGGATTGGGAAGTCGAAAAATTAAGTACATAGCTTAAACGTTAGAGGTGAAAGGCTTGATAAGAAACTGAGGTGCAACTTTTTCTTTACACACCAGGTGGTAGATATATGGAACCAGCTGCCAGAGGAAGTTGTTGAGGCAAGTACGTTAGATACACTTAAGAAGTATGAGGAAAAAATAATGTTGACAAGAGTTTAGAGCGATATTGGCCAAATACTCGGGAATGAAACTAGCTCTAATATACATCTCAGTCACGATGAACAGGTGTAGGCCAAAGGACCTTCATCCGTGCTCTACAATCGTTCGTAGAGGCATAATTACCTACAAAGTCAAACGTACAACCGGATAGGAAAATATGTATGTTCTTGAGAGGGAAGGAGGGAGTCAGACTGTTGTTCATCCAATACAGTCACTACCTACGCTCCATGAACAACCAAGCCCACTCTCCAAAAGACGCTGTTATGGAACTGCGCCTGCGCCTAATTCGCAATGCTCCCTGGGACCTTTAGGCCCCCCCCTCTCTCCTCATGCCTCCTCCCCCCTCCCCGTGTCGTAAAAACACAGACACATAAACTACATTTCCCTACATGCCTTTCGGACGCCGCTCGACCCCAATGAGCCAATCAGCAACCTGGGAACCGCAGGGCGTCGATGAGGTAATGGGTCGCCGAGCGCTTTCAGTAAGAGAATGCTTTGATGAGGTCCGACCTGATGAACAGATGGATTTTTTTTTAATTCGGGGGAGGGAGAGCGAATAGAGGGGGAAACTTCTCTTTCGCTTCTTCCCTTTTGTGGCGGCTGAAATATACGTGCTTGTCCTGTTCTCTCTCTCTCCCCCCCCCCACTGGAGAATGGAAAAGAAGAGAGAGGAGGAAAAGGGTGGAGGAAGGAAAGTAGTGAGTAAGGTGTGTGGTGAGCTGTCAGGACCTGGTGCTGCTGGCGGCGGCGGCGGCGCGCTTTGATGTCGGCTCGCGGTGCAGGGGCTTCGAGTTAAATCGTTGTAGGCGGTTAGTCGCGAGCGGGTGGGCGGCAGGCGCCGGGAACGGGAGGCAGAGGCGTCGACATTTCTCCTCAGCTCCGGGGGAAGAAAAAGACACATCAAACCCTCCCCCCTTCAAAAAAAAACCTCTCCTCTTCAAGATTAACGCCGTTCCCCGGAGGGTGTTTTTCAAAAAAAAAAATCTGGTTCGGTCTTTGTCTAAATTTTATTTAATCGTGGAGGGGGAGGGGTTTTTTAAAAAATATTTTTTTAAAATATACACACACACGTTAAAGTAAATCATGGAAGAGCCGGGGCGGAGGCGGCCGTCGCCGCCGTTTCTACCCGGCCGCCGCGGCGGATCGTCGTCCTGGAAGAAACTTTGCAACAGATTCGGCTGGGGCGAGGAGTTGTTGCCTGCCGCGGTGCATGTGTAGGATTTGGGGTAAGAGTGAACAGGTAAATCTGACCCTTTCTGTGTGTTCGTGTTTGTGTTGGGAGAGTGGGGGGGGTGGTGGTGGTGAGAGGGGCTGTGAAAGTGGCTTGGCCACCCTGCGGCAAGCTATTTTCTTTAGTGGCGCGGGGGGGGGGAGATGAGGTTAAAGCAACTGCAAAAGTAGTTGCACTGCTGCAAATTCTGAGGCTTGCACGTTTCTCAAAAGGGGGAAAAATCTGGGACTTGCACTTTTTCTCAAAAGTACAGCGTGTGACTTGCACTTGGCTCTGGGGGGGGGGAAGAGGATCGGGACTTGCAACTTTCTTGATCGGTTTGCACTTATCGGTTTTGTAATGGCACGTTCCCCCCCCCCCCTTTGAAGAGCAACCGCACTCCATTCTGGCGTTGTGTGCCAACTCTTTCTATTTTATCGCAGCGAAAAGAGGGAAGCCTGCAGTTCCTCCATAAAGGAAAACATTGCTTCTTTAGACAGGGGAGCCGCAGAAGATCCAGCCAGTTAATGGCTGGAAACTTTGCCCAACTTCACAGTTGTTGGTCCAAATAGTAGTGACATCTGTTCGCGTTCCTGAGCTGCGTTAGCTGTTACATTGCACACAAAAACATTAGCTGAACACAAAAGTGTGGTGCTTCAGCGTTTGTCCATCCGTCTTAATGTTACTCTTGTCAACTAAACGTAAGAGCGCTGACCTGCATCTTTTGAGCTTTTCCGGAGCAGTTTTTGGCAGGTGTACTCCATCCTATCTTTTTGCACTGATCACATTCAGTCTGTCAACACGCTGCCTAGATTCAAATATCTTTATTACCCGCAACTCGCCTCTTAATTTATTTTTAAATCAGCATTTTGTGTATTTTTTTTAAAGTTTGATGCGATGTCAGGACTTTTCCGCTCCCCGCCGTATATGTGGATCATATTTGGACGGGCCGGAGAGTTGAACGGTATTTCAGGAACTTGCTGCACAGTTTGGAAAAGGCAGTCCGTTTGTAATCAAGTAGTTTAATTAACTAGAGTAATTCCGAATTGAATCTTTTGCGAGCAATGTGCAACTGCGGTTTATTTTTAAGGGTGTATGCATTAGTGGGAAGTTTGACCTTGGCTGACCTTTGAACTTTTAATATAAATTACTCCTTTGCCTATCAAAGGTCGATCTAAAATCAGTTAAAATGTAAAAAAACAGACACATTAGGATGAAGTGCCTTTGGTTCTTTTAATCCCACTGATATTTTTAAAATTTTGAAAGACAATTTACAGAGGAGATGGATGAAAAGGTGAGGGATGTGAAAGCAAATATCTAGAGCATTTTGCCGTTGTTGATAAATATACACGGCTGTAATACGCACTACTTAAGTGGTTATGGTAACTTGGATTGCAATTGTAAATATGCTCATTGGGTTAAATTAATTATAACACTTATTGCATAGGTTCACTTTTATTGCTGAAGGAGGATACTTTGGATGGCAAATTGTTTCAAAGGATAATTAGTACCAGGTTTATAACATAACTAGTGTCATTAACAATAGAACATCTAAGGACTGCTGATGGTGTGTAGAGATAACTGCATTTTTTAACTTTTTTATTATGATTCGGTGGTTAAAAGAGAGATGGTAACATAGTTTAACTATTTCTGACCAGATCTAATTGCATATAGAGATCCATAAGTTGTTTTGCATTCCGGATTTGACTTTTCTTTCAAACTCTGTTATATCAAAACAAAAACAGAAAATAAAACACTGCTCAGTGGCGATTTTTTCCCCCTCAAATTGTCTTGTCGAAAAATATTATTGCCCCAAAACTGAGGTTGTGTGTGCGGTTGAAGCCCCAATAACGTAAACCCCAGTTTACACAATGCAGCATTTAGTATAGCAGTGTGAAAGTACCAAGAATTCATGTCATTTTCTATGGGAATGTAAACATCTTTGATGAATGTTTTCTAGTATTTTGGAAATCTTTAATGAATTAAGTACTAGCGCACATTGCGAGAATGACATCGTGTGGAATACAAAGGCATTCTGACTTCCCGAGGAATATTCAGATGTTATCGTGCCAAGTGCAAATCATCAGCAGCAGAAAGTGTTGATTTTACATGTGTATATATATTTTGCTTTTTTTTGGGCAAGTGTTTTTTGCCGTGTAGAATGGGTGTTTTTAGGCCGGTGGATTTTCAGGGTTGTGTGATGTTTGAACTCCATGCAAAGCAAATCCTTGGACAGGGGGCGCTATTCGGATCGTCTTTAGAGGAGCCAGGGAATGTGGATGTGTCTCTGAGTATGCGAGAGATTGAAAATAACAAAGAAAGTGTTTAAGTATTTTCCTGTTGTTAATCACCTTTGCCCATTTGGACTTTAAAGATCTCTGATGCGCGCATAAAACAGAGCACGGTTTTTTTAAAGGTAGGTCGTGAAGCTAGAAGCATGTTTAATTGCAGTGAGGTAGAGGTTCCTGAAAATGTGCGGGGGGGGGCGGTGAGTTGAATCGTACTTGGATTTTATGCCAATCATTTCTAGATCAAGTTTAGATAAGATTTGTTTCTAGCGGGATCCTTTCCAGATTGATTACTACAATGATATTCGATGTTAGAAAGTTGCATAAGCTGGAATGTTATTAAAGCAAGGGGCCTGAACAGTTTCTATTAGAAGCAAACGAGAACTGCAAGTAGCTAAAAGGGGTCTCGTTTGCACTTTCCCATCCCCCCACGTTGTCGGAGAGGCCAAGAAATGAATGTGATGCGGGCTGCAGACGCATCAGTCAGATCAAGAAGACTCATGCACAAACCTCTCGCAAGTGGAAGGTACACCGATTCTGTTTCAACCTGATCTGCAATCTCTGCAACTAGCACGTTTAGATAGATCTATTTGACTATAGTTTGAAGATGGACGATTAAAATTTTGCCCTTCAGGAAACGATTCATTGGTAAAAGTATCTAAGGAATAATAGCTTAAACATTGCAGCAGATTAAACCGCGATTGTAGGAGGTTTCAAAACATCAAACGGACAGGCTGCTTTAAATGAAGGTCGATGCCTGTGAGAGTAGAGTATCGTTTGTTATTTTTATATTTGCTATATGTCATTGGAACAGTGTTTTGAAGGTCTTTTAATTATTTAATTTAAAACATGGGCTAAATGTGGCTGGGTTTTGTGCAGATGATGGCTGTATAATTTGTTAACGCTTTTATTCTGCACCACGATTCGTTTTCAAGTAGGATTTTTAAAACAGAAAATGAATATATTTATCAGCAGTTGGTTCCCCTGTGGAGTGCATCATTGGAAAGTAGGCCACTCTGGATCTCGTGTAGATTGTTGTAACAATTCCTGATATTCTGATCTTTCCAATTAGCACAATGCAGAATTTTTAATTGGAGAATTTGATTCTGCACATATGCACACTTAGTTTCTATGTTATATTTTGAAATGCGCAAGGTGATTTTAAACTTGCTGGAAATTTACACTTCAAGTCTGTGCATACAGTTTAACTTGTGGAAATATGATTGTGTCCACTGCAACAAGCTATGTATATTGTAGCGCCACAATTGTAACGATTACTTTATGAATTATTAAACCGTTTGCATGAGGTATCTGGGATGGGCATTCCCCAACAACATGTTAGGGTCTTTCATCTAAGCTGCCCTTTCCCTCTTGTAGGAGGCAGAAGGTTGCTAAGTCTCTTACTCTATTAGAGATTCTCTCTTTTTTAATGGGATGTCTTTTGCTTCCCCTTCATATATCCTGTTCTTGTAAAGATACTCATTAGCATAGTACATAATAGTCAATTCTGGCAAAATACAGAATATATTTTATTATGTACATTGTAAATCTTCTTGCCTCTTTCCTAAAATAACAAGCAAATCTGATTTCAGTTGGAAGTCTAAATGGGCTGTGATTCCATTATACACAAACCAGTGTAATTCAGTTTAAGTTGAAGTGACAGCCAGCTTTTGGTAAAGGAAAATTTTGATTTACTATTCTATCTAGTTAGAAATAATTTCAATTCTAAAGGAAGCTATGGACTTATACTTTTATGGCACTTTGGTACCTTTCACAATTTCATAATTTAGGTGATTTAGCCACTTTACACGTAACAAGCTCTTGTATACGGTAATACAGAATTATACAGAAACAACAAGGGGGATAACCATGATTTAGTGTAAACAATGGTTTGTTAGCTTGCACAGAAAGAGTAATATTGCAAATATTCAATATGCTTGGGAGGGGGGTATGCAATTTATGGGTGTGAAGTGACTTTAGATCTTGGTTACTTGTGTTAACACACACAATGTTGGAGGAACTCAGCAGGTCTGGCAGCATTGATGGGGGAGGAATAAAGAGTTGATGCTTTAGGCCAATAGACCAAGATCCTTCCAACATCTGCAGAATCTCTAGTGTTTATGGCTGCTTGTTTCCTTTTTTGTGATTGTCATACGGCAAGTAGTTTTCAATTATTTCTAATACCTGTATTGGAAATCTTAATTTTTAATGGATGATGGTAACTCAAGGTCTTCTAATTAACTAAAGAAATTTAACAAATAATCAAATGATAAAACTTTTATGATTTATCAAAAATAAGGTTTTTGCTGAAACTGCAGTTATCTAGAATGTATTTATAATAGTGGATATGAAAACCATGAAATTAGTGCTAGAGCAATGTCAGATGTTTACCTATAAGTGAAATATGTAATGGAGTGAATTTTGGTAGGTAACAAATACTTCAGGGTTGGAAGCAATCATTTTTGGTCATATTCATTTTGTGAAATTTTGTACCATTGTGCATTGGTGATTTTGAGTTGGAAGAATGACAGAGCATAGCTCACAAAAATTGCAAACAATATCCTCCATCAGGGAAAATTTATCTTTTTAAAAAATATTGCTCAAGGCATTATCTTTGTAGCACCATATTATCTTAGGGCACTTCAAGGTAACTTAATTACTTTTCAGGTGTAGTTGTATTTGTAATGAGATATAGTAAGATCATTTGCATATCGCAAGAACTGAGGAACTGCTGTTTCAAATGATAAGATCTGTGTTAATGATCTTGTTTGAACTATGAATGCTATCAGAGTGGAGGAGAACACCCCTGTTCTTAATGGAATATTTAATATGCATTGATAGGGCAAATAGAGTTGGAGCTTAACAGCATCTTTGAATGTTCATACCTTGGTAATGTGCTGAAATGTCAATCTTAAATGTCCTCAAATTCATGAGCAGCCTGTATTGCGAGTTTAAAATGCAGGTGATAATGCTGCTGTGCAGCAAACTCCATTGCATAGGTTTTTTTCTTTTTAACTCAAAACAGCTGCAGTTATTAAATTGTAAATACATCTTTTTCCTCATTTTCTGTTCCTTGTGAAATGGAGCTTCTGTAAAAAGTCTGAGACTTCAATACAGCTACACTTTCTCATACTGCAATTTAACCAACAGAAACAACCCCAAATGGTACATAGGAGAAAATTGTGCCATTCCTTTATGGGGAAAATGGTGAAGTGAATGCTAAGTAAAATCTTTATAGAATTATCAAGAATGGTGTTCATCTTTTGTAGTGCAAAATACTATATTTCAGAGTTGAAAGTTTACTGTTTGCTTTTGATGCAATAATGGGATATGAATGTTTAAGATGAAGTGATGTTAAAAAATTATGGGAAAAGACGAATACTCATTGTGCTTTCATTTGTTCATAATATCACGGGGGAAGGGAAATCAGAAAAGAATGTTTGTTTTGACCTGATGGCTCTAAGTCGACATCATTTCTGATCGGTGGCTTTGAAATTAAGCACAATATTTCAGATGCTTTGTTAAAATATTACAGGAATTAACTTTTATTGTTTTTAATTACAGGAAGAATACAATACAACCAATATTTGTTTTCTGCTTGAATACTTGACCCTGGAAAGAATTGGGATTGTACTGGATTTGGTGCTGCGTGCGTGGTCGCTACAAAAATGAGTGCAAGGGGAAAGGCGTATTTGGCAGACCTAGGGGGAAGTTTTACTGAAGATGCACCAAGACCACCTGTTCCAGGCGAAGAAGGTGAACTGGCATCCACAGACAGTAGGCAATTAAACCACAGTTTCTACCCCATAAAAAATGATGGACTTAAAAGTGAGGCTTCAACAGCAACCCCACGGAGGCCAGATTTGGATTTGGGTTATGAACCAGAGGGGAGTGCTTCCCCAACACCCCCATACCTGAAATGGGCAGAGTCATTGCACTCTTTGTTGGATGATCAGGATGGAATAAATTTATTCAGGACTTTTTTAAAGCAAGAAGACTGTGCGGACCTTCTGGATTTTTGGTTTGCATGCAGTGGATTCAGGAAACTGGAACCTAATGATTCTAATGAAGAAAAGAGGCTGAAATTAGCAAAAGCCATATACAAGAAGTACATTCTGGACAATAATGGTATTGTATCTAGGCAGATCAAACCAGCCACAAAAAGTTTCATTAAGGATTGTGTTATGAAGCAACAGATAGATCCTGCTATGTTTGACCAGGCCCAAACTGAAATTCAGACAATGATGGAGGAGAACACCTACCCTGTATTCCTGAAGTCTGATATTTATTTGGAATATACAAGGACAGGTGGCGAAAGTCCAAAGTTGTTTAGTGATCAAAGCTCAGGGTCTGGGACAGGAAAAGCTTTATTAGGATATTTACCTACATTGAATGAAGATGAGGAATGGAAATGTGACCAAGACACAGAAGAACAAAAAGGGAGAGATTTGGCTACTGTAAGCAGGCTTACGCAGAAATTGCTCATGGAAACAGCACCACAACGTGCTGGTCCAACAAGGCGATTCGATGAGGCTCGAGAATACAGGTAAATGGCTTGGTACTACTGACTGCAGTAAAATCCATTGTTATTACTGGGCTTAATGATTTGTGGCAAAGCTATGCTTGAACATAAGTAGCCTCTTATGTTTTCATACTTGTTCTGTTATTTGGTAAGATGTTGATTTAGTCTGTTTTTATCTTCCAGTGAATGTTTATACAATCTGTTTATAAAACTAGCTACATTTTCCCTGCTAAAATGCTCCATGTAAGTGAAACTTGATTGTAATTGCTTTAATGCCAGAAATAACATTTTTTCTTGTTTTGCTAGTTACTTACTAGATTTGAAGTTAATGTATGCTATTGCTGATGATGGGATATGAATGTGTTAGTTAATCAAACTGTGGTCAATATGATGGAACAAAAGTTGGTTCTATCTTTTGCTTTTAATTTATTGTATTTATTGGTCATAATTAAACTATTTCAAAATATTCTGAAATCTGTGAAAACTGTGCTTTGCACAGTCTTAGGAATAGTTCAGTATAGATAGAACAAGAGTATTTTTATGAAAGTTAAGTTGGATACATTCCAGAGCAGACTTGCATTAAGAGATGTGCTGTTATTTTAAATCTCTATTCTACTCGTATAGTAAATCTAATATTGTAAATGGGAATGAGTTCATATCAGTAGTCTTGTGATCAATCCAAACTTTCTTCCAAAACTGCAAGAAGTAAATGAGAATGCATTCCAAGTCCTGCTGATGGCATACGAAGCTAAACTTTGCAGTTGTTCATTCAGTACCCCAAGAGGTACATGTGTGCAATTAAGCATATCCAGAAATGCAAAGTTGAAAACTGCTGCCACAGTTGAAAATTTTTATTCAGATTAACCCTGTTTTATCAAAGGTTTGAAGTGCTTGTACATCGACAGATTAATTAACTTTAAGAACATGGTTCAAATAAAGAAAAAGATCTGGTTTAATCCATTAGTCTACATACTTGCAACCAACAAGCTCCATTCATGTGATGGTAACTATTAAGAAACCACATGTGCTCTTAAATGTCATTTCCAAAGGAGGTATTAATTCAAACTGAAAGGAATTTGAGATTAGCATCGAGCTGCAAGATTGAGAAATTTTATTTGTACTGTTGAGCATATGCCCCTAACTGAGCTGATGTAGCATTGGCTTAGCTTGCTCTACTTGCAGCAAACATCTCGGATATCACAGCTGGGACAGAAAACTACATCAAATATTACAAAATGCTTTCAGTATTAAGCAAAATGTATGTTGTTGAAAAAGAAAACCTTGGCCTTGTTTATTTGTACTTAAACATTGTCAAATTGATTTTGTTTTGTATAAATTGCTTGCAAAAGGTGTGCATATAGATCCTTGCTAGTTCCCAACTGAGACTTTAAATGGTGGATGTATTAATCTGTGAAGTCCTTGCATTAAATCATATTGATTACATAAAGCACCGGTTTAAAAAAAAATAAACTTGTATGGAAAAAAATCTACGGTATTTCTTGTAAGATTTAGGGCTTTTTTAAGAAAAATTGAGTTCCTTATGCTTGTACGTTTTTGTATACAGGCAAACTTCCTTTCTTTTCCACTTGTTACTCTCACTGATCTCCTCCTAGCATCTACCCCGCAGGTGTGACAAGTGCTACATCTCCCTATACACCTCCCTCATTACCATTCAGGGCACCAAGCAATCCTTGCAAGTGAGGTGACACCTCACCTGCGAGTCTTTCAGGGTTATCTATTGTATCTGGTGGTCCTCCTTTAAATTAATGAGACACAATGCAGATTAGGCAACTGCTGTATCAAGCATCTTAACTTAGCCACAAGATGCAGGATCTCCCACTGGCTGTCCTTTCAATTTGACTTTCCATTCTGACATGTCTGTCCGTGGTTTCCACTATTTCCATAATGACACCAAACTCAGACTGGAGAAGCAACATCTCATTCTGACTGGGTAGCAACCAACCTGGTAGCATGAGCATCGATTTCTCTAACTTTTAGTAATTTCTACCCCTTCTCTCCTTACTCCTTCCCTCTCACACCTTATTAATTGAAAGCCTATTGGAAAAAAACTTGAGTGATACATGGTATCTTCAAAGTTAGTTACTATTCAAACTAATAGCTATTTTAAGTGAATCATTGTGGTTTAGTAATTCTGTAAATATTAATTTGGCTCTTATTTCCAAACTTGATTTTTTTCCTTAAATACTGATAACTTGTTATCACAGCTCCAAGTTTCAAAACTATACCAGGATTCATTCTTTGACTGCATACCTTTTGCATCTTAGGCTTCATCTTTGCTACATGTTTCTCTATAGCTTGGGTGTTGAGCATGGTTCTTCTGTCTCTGTGTCCTTCCTGTATTTTCCCAACATCAGATCCAATTTGCTGTAGCCACACCTTCCATAAGCCCCCCTCCCTGCCCAATTATACTGGCTATTTTGTTCCAAAGTATACACTCCATTTAATAAAGCTAGTGGGCCTATTATCATTCTTCCTGGTTGCTTGGCAGCTAGTTTCCATTCTGATTTTTATGCTTTATTTTCTTAATCCAAATGAAACCTTCGCTATCCAGCATGATTTTAATAAAGAACTATCAGGACTTCTGGTCCATCTCTCAAAAATACGTTAATTCTTCAAGCCCACAATATATAGAATTTGAAACCAGATGGCAGTATTGGAATCAAGTTTAATAACACTGGCATATGTTATGTTGTTTTGCAGCAGCAGTGCATTGCAATACATAATTTTAAAAAACTATAAATTGCAATAAGAAATATATATAAAAAATTAAACTAAATAAGTAGTGCAAAAATAGTGAAATAGTATGGATGGATTCATTGTGAATTCAGAAATTTGATGGCATTGGAGGAGGAGCTGTTCCTAGAAAGTTGTGTGCCTTCAGGCTCCTGTACCACCTCTTTGTTAACAATGAGAAGAGGACGTGTTCTGTGTGATGGGGGTACTAAATGAAGATGTCCTTGATGCTGAGTCTAGTGCCCATGATGGAGCTGGTTGAGTTTGCAACTTTCTGCAGCTTTTTCCCAATCCTGTTCGGTAACCACCCTCCTCTTCCCCCCCCACACCATACCAGAAGGTGATGCAACCAGTTAGAATGCTCTCCACGATATATCTGTAAAAATTTTTAATTGTCTTTGGTGACATAGCAGGTCTCCTCAAGCTCCTAATGAAATGCAAATGCTGTTGTGCTTTCTTTGTAATTGCATTGATATATCCAGGTAGATCACCAGTGATATTGACACCCAGGGGCTTGAAACTGCTCACCATTTCCACTACTGATCTCTAAGGATTGGTGTGTGTGTTCTATCGACTTCTGCTTGTTGAAGTCCACAGTCCATTCCTCAGTCTTACTGACATTGAGTGCAAGGTTGTTGTTGGAACTCCACGCAACCAGCTGATCTCTTGTTCTTGTCACCTCCTAGTTAACTGTCTGAAATTCTGTTAACAATAGTTATGTCATTGCCAAATTTATAGATGGAGTTTGAGCAGTGCTTAGCTACACAGTCATGGGTGCAGAGAGAGTAGAGCTGTGGGTTAAGCACATAATCCTTGACATGCATCGGTGTTGATTATCAGTGAGGAGGAGATTTTATTTCTGATACACACTGACTGTCGTCTCCCAGTGAGGAAGTTGAGGATCCAGTTGCAGAGGGAGGTAGAGAGGCCCAGACTTTTGAACTTGGTTAGTACTGAGGGTATGATGTTATTGACACTGAGCTGTAATCAGCAAACAGTAGCCTGAGGTAGGTATTGCTATTGACTAGGTGATCCAAGGCCAAGTGGAGAGCCCATGAAATTGCATCTGCTGTAGACCTGCTGCATCTGCTGTGGCGATAGACAAGTTGCAGGTCCTTGAGCATGAATTGACTTTGGCCATGACCAACCTCTCAAAATATTTCATGACAATAGATGTGAGTGCCACTGCATGATAGTCTTTGAGACAGCTCACTCTGCTCTTCTTGGGCACTGGTATGATTGTCACCCATTTGAAGGGCAAGAATCATACCTGCACCAACTAGAGCAGTGAGAAATTGAAAATGTCCTTGAACACTCTGCCAGTTGGTTGGCACAGGTTTTCAGAACCCTATCTTGTTTACCATCAAGGCCTAATGCCTTGCATGGGTTCACCTCATGAAAACTGTTCTGATGCTGGCCTTTGAGACAGATCACAAGGTTACCATATGCTGCAGGGATTCATACGGGTGTAGTTGTACTCTGCCTTCCAAACCGTAAAAAGCGTTTAGCTCATCTGGAAGCCATTCATGATATTAGGCTTTGCTTAATAGGAAGTGGTGGTTTATAAACCCAGGCAGAGCTGATGTGCTTCTGATTCTGTCTAACTTCAATTGGAATTGTTTTCTTCACCCTTAAAACAGCCTTCTGGAGGTCGTACCTGGACTTCCTGTACAGTTCTGGATCACCAGTCTTGAATGCCACAGATTTAGCCATCAACAGGCTACAAATCTGGTTCATCCATGGGTTTTGGTTTGGATATGTTCTCGAAGACGTACACTCATTCACACAGGTCTTGATGCAGTTGGACACAACTGTGGCGTATTCATTCATATTTGAAGGTGAATCCCTGAATATTGTTCAGTCCACCGACACAAAGCAATCCTCTGCCTCCCTTGATCATACCTTGGTTCTCACCATTGGTGCTGCGGTCTTTAGTCTCTGCCTATGTGCTGGGAATAGAAGTACAGCCAGGTGATCGAACTTTTCAAAGTGCGGGCATAGGTGGTACAGTAAGCATTCTTGATGGTGCTGTAACAGTGGTCGAGTGTTGGCTTCTGTGGTTAGAAACATAGAAAAGCTACAGCACAATACAGGCCCTTCGGCCCACAATGCTGTGTCGAATATGTACTAACTTTAGAAATTACCTAGGGTTACCCATAGCCCTCTTTTTCTAAGCTCCATGTACCTATCCAGGAGTCTCCTAAAAGACCCAAATGTTGTACAGGTGATATGTTATGCATGCTTAGTTCGGAGACTCCTTCAAGCTGGCCTGGTTGAAATCCCCTACAATGGTAGTGAAAGCATCAGGGTATGTCTTTTTCATACCTGCTGATCATAGTGCTCAGCTCCTCCAGTGCTTGCCTGATGTTGGCCAGAGGTGCATACATTGCTACTGGGATGATGTCGGAAAATTCACTTAGCAGATAAAATGGATGACTCTAGATGTTATAGGTCAGGTGAGCAGGACTGCAACAGAACCATCACATCTGTGCCACAAAGAGCTAATCATTGTATCTTGAATGTACTTAATAATTAAGTATCTGTGAATCAATGGAGTAGAGAGTTCCAAACTTTGCAGCCCTTTTAAAGGTAGAAAAGTCTCCTCATTTCAGTTCTTAGTGCCTCACTGCCCCATGTATTTATTGTGTGATAACCCAATTCTGGATTCTTCAGCCAAATTAAAAGTCTTCCTAGACTCTACGCTACTGAGTCCTTCAAAATTTTATTTCACTGAGGCTCCCTTTCATTGACTCGAACTATGGGAGCATGCCTTAGCCTCTTCTAACATAATCCCATCACCATAAATTGGTCTAATGTTTCTTGTACACCCCCCAAAAACAAGATGATTTTAGAAATAGATTATTATTTTCTTATGTAATGAGGTAAAAAACTTGTTTTGCATGCCTTTGACAGATCATTTCATTACAGCAGTACATTGAAGTAATATATAATTTTGGTCACAAGCAGCACAGGCCAGATGTGACTTTCGATTTTATACCCAATCCCTTCATATTGAGAGGTTAAGAAAACCTGTTTTATGTCTGTCATGTTTATAAGACCCACATTCCTAATTTGTCTTTTTTAAAAATACAATGAATTGTTATTAATTTAGACACATTGGGACCAGTACATTTTGGCCCAATTAAGTGGCTGCCCCAATTAACCAAAGTTTCTTAAGTTTCTTGTAAATAGTTAATGTATAAAAAAGGCAAACTACCATTTGACTGAGTAATTATGTGTTTAAATGAAAATGCAGAATAAATTAGAACAGTGACAATACTACCACAGTGCTATAAAACTATAGTTCTTAAGTTATCGACAGAGAAATTCATCGAGTGTACACTACAGTATTCTTTTGACTGTAAATGAACAAAATCCACACAGACACCTAGTGCAAATAATGGACTGCCTTCATACAGTGCTTTAGATGATTGCATCCTCCAAATTTTCCTTTTCAAGATGATTGTTGATACCTTTAAGTTCTTCATTGTTCCTAACTTGAAGTAGTGAGATACAAGCCTCAGTACTTGAAACTTCAGTGAACAAAACATTTCTGACTTGACTTGCTGCTTATTTCTCACCAACTAGCAGTGACTAAGATCACTGCTTTATGAGCATAAACACACAACTGTCTCTAAAATCGATCTAAGATGGTGTAGTGCTTAACAGCCACACAAGTGCACACAACTGACACTAGTTAGAAATTTCGGCAACAGTGTCCTGTCCCAATTAAGAGGCATAGTATTCCAAATAAGTGGCTACCCTGTTTAAACGATGGCCCAATTAACCATTGGCGCTGGAAGTGTGGCAACATTTGCAAGCGGTTCTCAGTACAATCCTCAGACTGTGGTTGTTAATACAAATGATGCATTTCACTATATTTCAATGTGCACTTGAACAAATAAAGTCGCTGTTTATCATTACCATTATGCTGTCAGCTAATCTATACGTTATGAACAGCCCCTAGGCCCTTTATCTAAATGACTTAACATAAATTGTAAAAAATGAGGCCCAAATACTCATCCATGCAGTGCTGTTAGTTAATCCTTAATCAATTTTAATATATTGCTTTCAGTCTGCCAGGTTCTAACTTGATAGAGTGCCACACAAGAATTTATATAAAGTGCTTTTCAAAATTGATCATGCATTTCCCTATTTTTGTTAAGATAGATATAACCGCATAATATCAAAAACCATTTCCTTTTCATAAATATTTGACTCCACGCAATAAGTATTAAGGATTCTGTTACATTTTGTGTAAAAATTAATAGTTGCTGCTACACTGTTGGGTAAATTGCCTAATTGATCTCACCTAGAAGAGTTGGTATATATTTGTTTCCTCCTAATTTGAAGTCTATTCAAATGTGATCCTTAACTTTGCCACTGTTTTTGTTTCTCTTTGAGTATTCATGCTAATGCTATTTTACAAACTGTGGACCATCAGATTTTGAAGCAATTTTAAGTAATGCTCCAGGAATAAATGTATATTTAAATTTGTGGTTTAATGATATACTCATGTGGCCCTGCTGATACCTTCTTTCAGTTCCCTTGGCCCTGACATTCAGAGGATCTATAAGATGATGGGAATAAATCTATTATGTTAATTGTAGCTTTATTAATATACAATATATCCTTAAAAATAAATATGCAAACATTGAATATACTTTTATTTTACAAAGCAAATTGTGAGCATGGAATAGAAAGGAAAAACTTTGTGTTTCTACATTTGCTTTTGTATACATTTAAAATGTGCAACCTTGTTTTATAATTTTTTTTATTCCCACCATAAACTGAAACATTTTCAGAATGTTAAGTTACTAATACAGGACCTGATTTTTAAAATAAGGATGCCACACTTTTAGGATCTAGGGAAGATATTGTCTGTATTCTTAATAGAACATTGAAGTTTGGCAAAATTAATGGAGGGAAGCAAAAGAGGTGGTCGCGTGGCATTGCCAATCAGGGATAGTGTCATAGCTGCAGAAAAGGAGGAAGTCATGGGGGAATGGTCTTACTGAGTCAGTGTGGGCAGAAGTCAGAAACAGGAAAGGGACAATAACTCTACTGGCCCCCTAATCGTAGCAGGGACATCAAGGAGCCGATAGGGAGGCAGATTCTGGAATGGGGCGATAATAATAAGGTTGTTGTGATGGGAGATTTTAACTTTCCTAATATTGACTGGGATCTCCTTAGAGCAAGGGGTTTAGATGGGGTGGACCTTGTTAGGTGTGTTCAGGAAGATTTCCTGTACTTGATCTGGTATTGGGAAATGAACCTGGTCAGGTGTCGGATCTCTCGGTGGGAGAGCATTTTGGAAGTAGTGATCACAACTCTATCTCCTTTACCATAGCACTGGAGAGGGATAGGAGCGGACAATTGGGGAAGACATTTAATTGGGGTAGGGGCAAATATGATACTATTAGGTAGGAACTTGAGAGCATAAATTAGGAGAGGATGTTCTGAGGGAAATGCACGGCAGAAATGTGGCAAATGTTCTGCATAGGTATGTTCCATTGAGGCAGGGAAAGGATGGTAGGGTAAAAAAATCATGGTGTACAAAGCATGTGGAAAATCTAGTTAAGAAGAAAAGAAAAGGGTCTTTAAAGAGACATGGAGTTTAGAGAAATAGAGAGCTATGCAGTAAGGAAATTCTAGGCAGCTTCTAGAGTAGGTTACATGGTCGGCACAACATTGTGGGCTGAAGGGCCTGTAATGTGCTGTAGATTTTCTATGTTTCTATGTATAGAGCTAGTTGGAACAAACTATAAAATTATGGGTGAATTCTGTACAAAAAATGGTATGAAGATCAATACAGATTGGATAAAGAAGGGCATTGAAAGGAAAGATGGGAAAATAATCTTGCATCAAAATCTCAAAGTTACAGTGTGAAGAAATTAGTACAGGTTGAGTCTCTCTCTCGCTGTCCATCCCATTGGATGATGGTGGTTCCTCAGAAAGGAACAGCGTGTGCGTGAATGGATCTTAGGTGAGTAGGGGATTGCACAGGTCCAGACCCACCCTCTAGACAACCCTTCCTGGATCCAGCGGCATGGTGGATTCCAAGATGGCTGGGGGAAGTTCTGTTGCAGTTAATGGCCAGACCAAGCTTCGATGCAAGGGATGCCCTTTCCGCACTTCACAGCAAGTGTTTGCTAGATGGCCGTTGACCCTACGAGAGGGTTCATCCGCTCTTTGACAAGTCTTGTTTTTTGTCCTGCAGGGTGTCTGGCCACCCTCCTCACCAGGCAAGCCTGTTGGGGGAACCGGTTTAGTCGCCAACCACCCGACCATGCGACAGGTAGTACTGGGTTACATGGTACCAGTAGCACTCAGACGGGTGACCTGACGAGTACCCCTTATTCGAAATGCTTGGAGTCAGAAGTGTTTTGGATTTTGAGTTTTTTCAGATATTGGAATATATAAGATAGCTTGGGATTGCCATCATTTCCAACTCTGAATTTACAGTTTCAAGGAAAGGTTTGTGAGCCCTTTGCAAATACCTGGTTTTCTGCATTAATTACTCATAACATGTGGTCTAATCTTCACCAAGTCATAGTAGATAAACAGAATCTGCCTAAACTAATAACACAAACGATTATACTTCCTCTCATCAATACCGAGTACATTCTTTAAACAATTAGTCTAGGTTCAAAATAGTACGTGAACCTCGGGGGTGATGCCTTCCACAAAAGCTGTTTGGAATTGATGAGATGAGATTGGGGATGCAGGTTATAGGAGTGCCCTGCCCTATAAAATAGACCCACAAACTCAGGTTACTGACAGAACCTGCTCTGCTCAAGAAATATCTGCTTATGTGCACCATGTCTTGATCAAAACAACTTTCAAAGGACCTTAGAAGAAGAATTGTAGAGATGAAGCTGGAAAAGGCTACAAAAGCATCTGAGTGTTCATCGGAACGCAGTAAGATAAATTCTCTACAAGTAGAGGAAGTTCAGGACTGTTGCTACTCTCCCTAGGAGTGTACATCCTGCAAAGATCACTCCAAGAGCATAGAATACAATGCTGACGGAGGTGATAAAGAACCCAAGGGTAACAGCAAAAGACCTGCAGCAATCCCTAGATCTCTGTTCATGTGTTCACTAAGAAAAATACCGAACATGAATAGTGTTCATGGAAGGGCACCATGGAGGGAAACCACTGCTCTCCAAACAAAACATTGCTGCACAACTCAAGTTTGCAAAAGACTACTTCGGAGTTCCTAAACGCATCTGGGACAATGTTCTGTGGACAGATGAGAATAAAGCTGAACTTTTTGGCAGAAATACATACCACCATGTTTAGAGGAAAAAGCACTGCACACCAACACCAAAATCTCATCCCAGCTGTGAAGCATGGCGGAGCATCATGGTTTGGAGCTGCTTTGCTGTTTGGCCTGGTTAGCTTAGAATTGTGGGAACAATTAATTCAAAATTGTATCAAGACACTTTACAGGAGAATGTTAGCAGGGTAGCAGTGTAGAAGCTTAATAGAATTTAACAAGACAATGATCTGAAACACAATGATCAACAACAAAATGGTATTAAAAATTGTTTTGAAGGTTCTATGCAAGGTATAAAAACAATCAGTGTCATAGACTTGATCTGGTGCTTGATTTTTGTGATCAGCAGATGCTTTAAAAATTTACTGCTGTGCCTTTTAAATTTCTGCAACCAGCTAGCTGAATATTCACAATTAGCTTCAATTTTTCAGTTTTAGGTAGATCTCTGATTGTTCCATGATCAGCATACCATTAAGAGGCACGTGTTCACTCTGATGATACACGATTAAGATCTTCATTTTTCACTTTATGTGCTTTTTTAAAATTTTTTTTATTAACTTCTGTTCATTACATATGTCAGGTCACCTCTCAGAACTGCCTGTGTTGCACAGAAACCTATGCATCACCTGGGAACCTTCCCAATATCTTGTAGAATTTTCCATTTGTGATGTCATCTTGGAGTTCAAAAAAAATTTGGATTTCGGAGGTTTTATGATTTTGGAATTTTGGATAAGGGGTACTCAACCTGTATTAGTATTAATAAAGACTACTATCAAATGTCATTGAACGTATCATTCAAAAGATATTCAGGTGAATAATATGAACATTATGATGAATTAATTCATATCTCCCATATAAATACAGAAACTTCACTCGTTCCATGTATTTCAGTGGCAAGGTGGGCTGTTTGCCCTGTTTGACAAATGTAAAGATAGCTTTTTGGATATGCATGATTAATTCTATTTTCGACAACAAACTGACCCATAATCAGTTAAGAGCCCAGTTTGTATGACTAGTTTATTTGGTAAATAAGTCATTGAAGGATTTGAATGTTGCAGAACAGAATGGAGTTTGACGCTTGATGAAATTATAAAATATTTGGATATAGAAAAACTCAGTTTCAGTGTATTGGTATTTTAATATGCCTCTGGGAGCACTTGGGTACCTTAAAAATTGTATGATAAAATAGCAGAAAAAGACATCTCAGATTTTCTCTGGAGGATGTGGAATATGAGTAGTAAAATTTGGGTTTAAGCAAAGTCTGCTGCTAGAGTTAGCAAAATGTAAAAATACTAGTTTGTAATAGAAGCTTTTCAAATCTTCTAAGCTTTCTTGTGAGTGTAATATTAAATACGTTTTCTGCTACTGTTCTAGGAGTTCCACAATCCCTTGAGTATGTCAGCATTTTTTTAATACTTTCCAATCCATTAGTTTGCTGCTTTATTTCTTCTAGCTACTGTGGTGATTGTTTCAATTTTTAGGTTCTTGTTGCTCACAATGTGTCAATTATTTCACAATTGCAGTCAAAGGTAGTAATAAATCGAGACCTTAAATTGTTGGAGTTCTTGTGAAGATTTTCCCACTGTACCATTGTGGCTTGTGTTCTATGATTTTGATCCACTGGTGATGTAGGAGCAGTAATATATTTCTAAGTTGAGAGTGTTAGACTTGGGGGAGCAACACCTTCTATAGGTTCCCCTCTGCCTAAAGCCCATGTTCTCAGTGGTGAAGGTTGCAAGTTTGGGCAATGCTTATAAAGTAGCCTAACTTAGCAACTGCATTGTATTTTGTAGATGGTGTAGGCAGCAGATACTTCCTGCTGATGGGGGAAGTGAATATTTAGGATAGAGGTTGGAGTACTAATCCAGTGAGCTGTTCTGTTTGACAACTGGAGATGCATCGGACTTGTGAATTGTCAATGTGGGAAGCCTTTAAAGTATAAGGAAGTGACCTATACTACGGAATATCCAGCTTTCTCTCCACCTTCTTCCCTTCCCACCCCCTCCCCAAAGTGAAATTTAATGTCAAGTATGAGTTATTACTTGCCATCAGTGCAGGTAGACTTTGTATGATTTTTTTCAGATTCAGAAAGGACTCAATCTGGTATTCAAAGATGAGGCATATTGCGTTTTCTTATACTACCTTGAAATGCACCATAGCCATGTTCCCAGCTTTCCTTTTAAATTCACCTGGAATTTGATTCCTGTGTTCTTTTTGCAAAAATTGCCTGGTTCTGTAGCTAGTGATTCTTTTTAAACTCAACTCATTCTCCAAGTTACCTTCAATTCATTGGGATCACATTTCTTGTGCTGCAAATTTAGCCACTGGGTTCACTAGAAAACTTATTAAATAAACTATGTAACACCTAAGAAAAAAAATTGAGTGTTAGGATGCAGAGGCTGGGAAATCTCTAACAGACTGACACCATGAAAGTCTAGAGGATGGCTCTCTTTGGAACCACAAAATATGGGCAGGGTTTCTAATGAATATGTCTTTTCAGCTTTTATCCTGAAGATGATGGTTGCCATAGAAAGGAGGGAAATAAAGTGCTGTCTTTGACTACATACAAATTAGTAGTACAGAGATATTGGTGGTCTGAAAGTGGGTCAAAGTGGATAAATCGCCAAATCCTTGGACATTGTAGGAAGCTAGAGAGGAAATTGCAGAGGGTATTTGTTTCATCTTTAGCTACAGATGAAGTTGCATATGAACTTGGTGGGTGGCCAATGTTGTTTTAAGAAGGGAAGCCAAGCCAAACCAGGAAATACAAACTGGCAAGTTTGGCATCAGTGGTCGGTAGGTTATTGGCGGGAACTCAGAGAGATGGAGCCTATCAACATTTGGATAAGCAAGGTCTAATTCAGCATGTCTGTGTGTGGGAAGTCATGTCCTCTGTTTTTTTGGGGGTGGGGGGGAAGATGAGGGTAGGGCAGTGGATTTTGTCTATGTTGATTTTAACAAGGTCTTTCACAAGGTCCCACTTGGTAAGCTAGTTTGGAAAATCAGATTGTATGGGATCCATGGAGAGGTGGCTAATTGGATTTGTAATTGACTTAATGGTAGAAACAGACTAGTGGTTGAAGGTTGTTCTTTGGACTGAAGGCCCTTGCATGGCAGTATGCCACAGGGGTTGCTGTTAGGATCTTTGTTCATTAGTTAGGTTGTGAATGTACAAAACAATCTTAGCAAGTTTGATACCTAATATACATAGTATCCTGGACAATGAAGAAGATTATCAAAAATTGATTAGTTGGGTAAGTGGTCTGGAGATTGGCAAATGGATTTCAACTGTAAGTGTGAATTGTATCTTGGGAAGTCAAACCAGGGTACGATTTCTACCGTGGGTTGTTGGGCCCTGAAGATTGGAAGGATCTAGGAGTACAAGTGGATAATTTACTGAAAGCGATGTCAAAGTAGAATTTGTGTTTGGCACGCTGGCCTTCAATTAGGATACTGTGTATAGCAGTTGGGAAGTTATGTTGTAGTTGTACAAAATATTGGTAAGATTGTACTTGAAGTATGTGTAGCTTTGGTTGCCCTTTTACAGAAGTTAAAATAGAAACAGTGCAGAGAGATTTACGAGGATGGTATGAGGATTCAAAGGCTTGGGTTATATATTGAGAGAGGTTGGGCAGGCTGGGACTGTTTTCCCTGGAGTGAAGAAGGCTGAGGGGTGACTTTATAGATGTGTATAAAATCATGAGGGGTATAGATAGGGTGCATCTATATTTCTCAGGGTAGGAAAACTAAAAGCTAAAAGGTTGGTTTAAGATGCGAGGTGAAAGATAGTAAAAGGGCCTAAGGGGTAGCTTCATGCAGTGTGTGGGTGGTTTGAATATGGAATGACTTGCAAGAGGAAGTGGTTGAGGCACATTCAATAACAATATTCAAAATACATTTGGATAAGTACATGGATCGGTGTTGAGGGAAATGGACCAAACATGGGCAAATGGGCTTTGCTTGCGCACAACATGATCACAAAGTTGGGCTGAAGGGCCCATTTCCAAGCTGTATTACTCTGATTCTGTTTTCTATAGCTTTGAAATGAAATAGATTTGTGTTGCAACAAATGCTGTTTAAAATGTGTTTATAGATACAGTGGATTCCGGTTAATTGAGCCATCAGTTAACTGGAGCAGCCGCTTATTTGGGAAAGCTCTTAAAGGAAAAAAAAAACTATTTGAGACAATAGCCTGGATTCCCTTTGTTTATTTTGGATACTATGCCGCTTAATTGAGACGAGACTGTTGCCGAACAGTTTCTAACTAGTGTCAGATATGTACACTTTATGTAGTCGTTAGACACTACACTATGCTTAATGAACAGTTTTTAAATGGTGAAAATTGTGTGTGCTTGTGTTCAAAAAGCAGTGATTTTTGTCACCAGTAGTTGGCAAGAAATAAACAGTAGGACAATTCAGAATTGTTTTGCTCACTACTTTCAAGCTTGGAGATGTCAGAAATGGTCGGAGATGAAAATGGAATGATTTAACTACAAGTTAGAAACTACGAAGAATTTGAAGGTATCGACAGTAATCTTGAATGTTACAGTGAAAATGAAGTTTTGGAGGATGCATTTGTTGAAGGCAGTCCATTATCTGCACTAGATATCTGCGCTGATTTTGTTCATTTACAGTCAATCAAATAAACATGACAGCAATTTGTCCGTTGATAACTATTAGGAACTAATAGTTTTATTGTATTGTGGTGGTATTGATAGCATTCTATTTCATTTAAATACATAGTGTTTTTTACTTAAATGGTAGTTTGTTTTATACGTTCTTAACTATTTCCATGAAACTTCAGGTAATTGGGGTAGCTGCTTAATTGAATCAAAACGTACTGGCCCTGATGTCCCATTTTACCAGAATCCACTCTTTTTTTTCTATGGAGATCAAAATTTCATCTATAGCATATGAGAGGAGTCTAATAACGAGGATAGAAGCTTTTCTTGAGTCTGGCAAAGTGTTTGATATTGTTCGTTCATTTTTTGGAAAGAACTTGTAGTGTATTTGAAATTGGTGAGTTGGTAAAAGTTTATGGAAAGTAGTGCATGACTCTTAAGAAACACATGATAGAATGTCATAACCATCAAAATTGGAGAATCTGTTTGTTCTTGAAGCAGACAATGTTTAGAACACTAGGCTGGTAAAGTTGGAAGGGGAAAGAGAAGGAGACAGAGTTTGTATATTTATTACCAGAGGTGCCAAAAAAAGATTTTTTTTTGCAGATTACAGTCGAGGAGGAGGGAGAAGAATGGGAAAAATAATTTATTATTTATTTGGAGTATTGAGCAGGTGGTGAAACTGGATTTCAAAGGAACTTTTATAAGGCAATTTGCAGTGTACTTGAACTGTATGAGAGTGGGTGATACTGATATAGATTATTAGCCATGACCTTGTTTAAGTGCAGAAGCAGCATCAGGGTCTAATCGTCTCCTCCTATTGTGTCTTCCTGATTCTATTTATGTGTGCTTTTTGCCAAGCTTGTAAGATTTCTGTGTGAGTATGAAACCCTGACTTGGATGAAAGTGCATCATCCCGCTATTGTGAAAAAAGAAAGCAACCAAATTTCAAAGGTGATCGAAAGTCAGTACTACTTAAATTTGCAGTAAAGACGATTTCAAGTTTTTAAGCATGAATGGTAGCTTTAACATTGAGAGAAGTGTATGAAGTTGACAGACATCTGATCCTGATGTGTTGGTGCATGTTAGTGGCACCCGTTTTTGATTTTTGAGCATGTAACCCTAGTTTGATGTTTTATGCTTTGAAGGCTGAAGTTCCTTTGGCAGTTCACAGGTTTATTATCATTGATATTTGTTGTGAAATATGTTGTTTTGCGGCAGCAGTGTGGAACAAGACAAAACTTACTACGAGTTACTACTAAAGTTTAATGTTGTTAGTACAATGGAATTGGAGTATTCAGCCGAAAAATTGTCGAAGTATGTTTTAAGCTGGAGAGCCAGAAGAATCCAGGTGCAAACTGTGGAATCCTAAAAGGACACCACAGAACAGAAGCTATTTAGCCACCATGACTCTGCCAGCTATGTAGTTAGTCGTACTTGTTCATATGTCCTGCAAATCATTCAAAATGGAATTAGATTATACAGTGGTTATTATATCTATTTCCATGGCCAAAAATATTGTCAGTACATCTCAGATTGTGATTTGCAGCATATTTTGCAATGTTTCATGTTCAATTGTTTCCTGTGGTTTTGGCACTGGAATTAACTTTTCTACAAGTTTCTCTATTTCAATATATAACTAACTTTTGTCCTTGGTGCTGATTAATTGAATCTCCTTGGATATTCTTCAAAAAGCTTGATGGTTCAGGTTTTAAAAAGTATACTGGCGTGACTATTGAAGTAATTATGAAATGGCCTCACATGAGGAGAGTTTGAAAATGGTGGATTTATTATTGCAAAAGGTTAATGATTCAGGGTGAGGACTTCAATTGATGTGTTGGATAATGAGACAATCTCGTAGGGTAATAAGTTGAATGTGATTTTTGACTGGTAAGAATCAGGTAACTTTTTTTGCAATAGCTTAAAATTTCTGATAACAGTTCAGTACAGCATTAGAACATGATGAAAAGTTGTAAATGTACAATTGAGAGGTATAGCACCCAATTGATGATGTACAGTGTGATACTAGAAAATAACAAGCCATTCATTCAGTGGCCTGGAGTTTATGAAAGAATTCTTAAAGTAAATGATACTAAGAAATCTGGAAGTAAATGATAAAACTGAGCATGAAGCCTTTGGATTGTTCTTAAACCCCAGCTAGTATCCTTTAGGGAAGAAAGCTTGCAGTTTTCCTATTATTAATAGGATTTTATGTTTGCAGAGATTTGCAAATAAGATTTGTTTTCATTAAAGTAATATAGAATCAATTCATGAATGAGATTGTGGAACTTGAGATTTGCACTGCTAACAAAAAGTAGCTCTGGAATTGTTTGTAGTTTTGAATAGAATTTCTATTATTAAATTTGGCCATTTATAGTATTTCACGAATTGACAGGCATAAAATTTATTTTCAGAAGTAAACTTTGAGCTTAGCCCATAAGATATAGGAGCAGAATTAGGCCACTTAACCCATCGAGTCTGCTTCACCATTTCATCATGGTTGATCCAATTTTCTTCTCATCCCCAATCTCCTGCCTTCTCTTCATATCCCCTCATGCTCTGACCAATCAAGAATCTATCAACCCGCCTTAAATATAGACTTGACCTCCACAGCTGCCTTTGGCAAAGAATTCCACAGATTCACCACCCGCTGGCAAAAGAAATTCCTCCTCGTCTCCATTCTAAAAGGAAGACCCTCTATGCTAAGGTTGTGTCCTCTGGTGTTAACTCTCCCACCATAAGAAACAACCTTTCCATATTCACTCTGTCAAGGCCTTTCACCATTTGATAGGTTTCAATGAAGTCACCTTGCATTCTTAATTCTAGTAAATACAGGCCCAGAGCCATCAAATGCTCTTTATATTGACAAGCCTTTTAATCCTGGAATCATCTTCATTTCAGCACATCTTTTCTAAGATAAGGGGCCTAAACCTGCTCGCAATACTTCATAAGTGAGGCCTGCTTTATAAAGTCTCAACATTACTTGCTTTTATATTCTAGTCTTCTTGAAATAAATGCTAATATTGCATTTGCCTTCCTCACCACAGACTCAATCTGCAAATTAACCTTTAGGGAATCCTGCACAAGCACTCCTAAATCCCTTTGTGCCTCAGTTTTTTTGTATTTTCTCTCCATTGAGAAAATAGTCAACCCATTCATTTCTTCTACCCAAGTGCAAAACCATACACTTCCCGACACTGTATTCCATCTGCCGTTTCTTTGCCCATTCTTCTAATCTGTCTAAGTCCTTCTGGAGCCTCTCTACTTCCTTGAAACTGCCTGTCCCTCCACCTATTTCTATATCATCTGCTGTTTGTCGCTCCATCATTCTCTATATCATCTGCAAACTTTGCAACAAAGCAACCAATTCCATCATTCAAATCATGACATATAATGTAAAAAGAATGGGTCCCAACACAGACCCTTGTGGAATACCACAAATCACTAGCAGCCTGTTAGAAAAGGCTCCCTTTATTCCTACTCTTTGCCTCCTGCCAATCAGCCACTCCCTTATCCATGCTAGAATCTTTCCTGTTGTACCATGGGCTCATAGCTGTTTAAGCAGACTCATGTGGTAACTTGTCCAGAGACTTGTGCTAAAGATGTCCAAAAAGTGTCCAAGGTTTAGCCCACTCAGTTCCTTTATTGAATTAGGGATCTGGGTAACTGAATAAAGGTTGTCACTAATTAAATCTGTTATAATAACTGCTGGTTTGCTGATGAGCAACTGCAGATGCTGTTGCTTACTGTCATGGTTTGGTTTGGCTGGTCAGGTCGAAACACTTCCCCTTCTGTTGCCTCCGGTATAACATTTGGAAGTAATTCAATGGAGAAAACAGTGAACCAGGATCTAACATTGAATTTTAAAGGGCATTGTCTGTAGAAGCTAGAGTCCAAAAGTGTTAAGGGGATAGTTAATTTTTTCATCTCTGAATGGCCTCTACACATTAGGTTTAGAGCTTAGGTCATGACCCGGATTTTGCTGTGAAATCTTTCTGTTCTGATGCCCAATGGATGCATAAAATCAAAGTGCCAATACTACAATGTCGATTTGTTTCCTTTGAAAAATAGGCTTATTTTTATTTATTGAACAATTGGTAAATTGATACTTCTGAGAACGTAATTTACCTTTTTTTTAAAAAAGGGCTTTGTTGAACAGTAACAAATATAAAGTTGATTGTTTTTCTCAAAGCATAATATTTTCCACAGGGTTGGTTTCCTCTAATCAATTCCTTTAGAAAAGTTATGTTAACTCTATTTTGTAATGGTGGATGTAAACATTTTCATTTGTTGCACAGTTAAGTTTTCTTTCTAGTGCTCACTGATTTTTCAATACTCCATCCCAAAGATGCTAACGTTCAGTAGTACGAAATGCATTGTGACTGAAGTGGCAAACTTTGTTGAATAAAGGTTCTCACCAGGTAATGGCAGGGTTCCATTCCTGTGATCAGACAGTTCACAAGTAGGAAATGCGGCCCTGAGCAGAGCTGCCAAGTGATAGGAGATTCCTGCAACCATGCAGCAACCAGGAAATCTATCCCACAGGTTTCCCAAATGCTCGTTCAAGGGTGGGCATTTGTAACCTGGGCAGGACCCATATGTAAAAACTAGACAAAATGTACAGTTGCAAGAAAAAGTTTGTGAACCCTTTGGGATTACCTGGTTTTCTGCATTAATTACTTATAAAATGTAGTCTGGGTCACAGTCTAGGTTCAAAAAAAGTATGTTAACCTGAAGGTTAATGCCTTCTTCAAAAGCTATTTGGAGTCAGGTGGTCCAGTCATTGAGATGAGATTTGAGATTGTCAGTTGTAGAAGTGCCTTGCCCTATAAAGACAACCAAAGTCAAGTTACTGACAGAGCCTGCTCTTCTCAAGAAAGATCTGTTTATGTGCACCATGCCTTGAACAAAACAACTTTTAGAGGACCTTAGAAGAAGAATTGTAGAGATGCACAAAGCTGGAGAAGGCTATAAAAGCATTTCTATAGACCTGAGTGTTAATCTGTACACAGTAAGAAAAATTGTCTACAAGTGGAGGAAGTTCAGTACTATTGCTCTCCCTAGGGGTGGGAATCCTGCAAAGGTTACACCAAGAGCACAAAGTGCAATGTTGAAAGAAGTGAAAAAGAACCCAAGGGTAACCCAAGGGCAAAAGACCTGCAGCAGTCTCTAGATCTTGCTGAAGTCTCTGTTCATGTGTCCGCTATAAGAAAAACACTGGACAAGAATGGTGTTCAAGAAAGGACACCACGGTGAAATCATTGCTCTCCAAACAAACAAATTGCTGCACGTCTCAAGTTTGCAAAAGACCACCTGGATGTATCACAACGTTTCTGGGACAATGTTCTGTGGAAAGATGAGACAGAAGTTGAACTTTTTGGCAGAAGTACGCACCACTGTGTTTCGAGGAAAAGGCACTGCACACCAACACTTCCTCCCAACTGTGAAGCACGGTGGAAGGAGCATCATGGTTTGGGGCTGCTTTGCTGCCTTGGGACTGGGCAGTTTGCAATCATTGAGGGAACATTTGAATTCGAAATTGTATCATCATTTTGCAGGAGAATGTCAGGGTAGCGGTCCTGAA